>NC_044979.1:1138483-1490937 GCF_008728515.1 Papio anubis | reverse complement strand
CAAGTACATGAAAAACGTTCCATTCCGTAATGATTAAAAAATCAAAAGTTAATACCATCACATTGGTAAACGTTAAAAAGTTTAATAACTTTTTTTAATATACTGCTGTTACACATGCAAACTGATAAAGCCTTTTTGGAAAGTAATTTGGCAATAAAAATGCACATACTTTATAAGCAAAAAAAAATCTCATTTCTTGTAATCTAATTGATAAAAATTATAGCATAAGTGCATGTATGTGGATGAGAACAGTCACTCCGGCATTGCCTGCAACAGCAAATAAATGAGTTGAAAACAAGCTCTCGCGGAGGGTATTTAAATATTTTATGTGACTAAGAAGAATGAGATACATCCATTTGCTGTGATAAGGAAAGATATTCCACGGTTTTGTATTTATTAAGTATTTTCAGCAAATCATGGAACACGATGCAACACTTGATTCCATGTCTGGAAACAAAACAGAACAAAAATCGGCAAGAAGTAAGAGCCCGCATCCACACGTTCTCGTGCCTGGTGTGTTTTACGTGCTTGGGAAGCGGAGCGGCCGCTGGGCGTGGCTCTGAGGTCAGCACTGGTGCAGGTGGATGCACGTATGTGCCCAGGTGCCACCTCCACACGCCTGCCCGGCACCGGCCTGCCTGCCCTCCCTGCACCTACCCACCCTACTCAAGGTGGTGAGAGCGAGGGGCTCTGCTGCTTCATCCACACATCGCTAATCACCCTCTTGACCAAGAGCATCCTCTGGATTTTACATTCACTTGGCAACAAAAACATTTTGAGAGAGGACTTTGAACATCAAAAATTCTTAGATTTATTATGTCACAAACACAAAGCGTTCTCCTAGGAGGTTTCTGGTACAGACCATGTTTCCTGAGGACCTGCAGGGTATCGCGCCTACAGCCAGCAACGCCGCGCAACACGCTCGGAGCGCACCTGAGGGGAGATCTGAGGGGCGCACGCGGATCCCCAAACTCGTGAAGATGTGTACATTAAATATCTGTGGCTTTTCCTGCCGATCATGCCTCAATAAAGTGCTTTGATAAAATAAAACCAGCCTGTCATTGAGGAGTCCCCTTTGCCCGGAGACCCTGTCCCTTCCCTCTGGGGATCACACTGCCAGTTTGTCAAAGTTGGGCGAAGTGGTCCCTGCCTGGAACTCTGTGACCTTACGAAGCCCCCCTCCATTCACGCCGCTCAATCGAGCGACGCGTACAGATCATCTTGAGCTGCCTCATGGGGTGGGGCTTGCATCCCCATCTGCCTTCTGCAAGGTGTGGCACACAGAGCTCTGACCTGCAGCCCACGTTGAGCCAGCAAAAGCCACGGGAGAGGCCAGGCGCCCGCAGCGGGGCATCTGCGCCTGGTGTGCAGCGTATTTGCTATACTCTGGCCAGCCCAGCCCTGGGCCATCTCCCTGAGTTTCAGCTCCCGGGGGCCACCTCTCCTGGGCCTCCTCTTTGCTGTGGCTCTGGCGGACATTAGCCAGCAGTGGAGAGAGACCGATCTCCACTCCCAGGGAGCCCAGCCGAGGTCTCCGCGTCCCAGCACCAGCTGCCTTCAGCTTGAAGGTGTGTTTTCAGGGGTGGGGTCCCACATGGCTCCTGCACATCCAGGGCCATCTGCTAGTCTGCTCCCCAGTGTCCCAAGCAACTCAGTGGGACCTTGGGGAAGCTGGGTGCTCACAGAACACTTTGTAAGTGAACGAGTAAAGCAGGCTTTTCTGCTGGCCACACGGCACGAGAGACGTCTGCCCAGGCTGGGGCCGGGGGTCTCTGCTGCTACAGCCTGCGACAGGCCACCTGAAGGCTGCCCTGTGGTGACTGCACCTGAGGCTTTCCAATGACTAGGACGGCTTGGGCACTTATCATTCATGAGCTGTACATTCTGCAGCGTAGCTGGTAATTTAATGTGAGCGATCGATGAGCACTGCGCTTCCACTTCAAAGCATGACCAGGCGGATCAATCTCCCAGGGCCACGGGTGCCGAGTTTAAAACTCATCTCTTTTTCTAAAGTGGAGGCAAGGGACCCAGTTTGGGATTAATCAGCAGTGATGAGCTTAAATAAATGAGATAAATTTTCTATCTATCTTGTAAGGCTTTTTCTTTTTTCAGAATTAATGGGACCCCTTGGCAATGCTCAGGAAGCGGGGAAGTGGGTGCGGCCGCATCTGTGGTTGTGGTTGTGGCCGGGAGAACGAGGACCTGGAGCTGCCCAGGCACAGGCGCCCAGCCGGGAGTCCCCTGCAGTTCCCTCTGCACAGCAAACAGTTTCTGCCGAAAAGAATGTGGCAGACGAATAAAAATTGTAAGGTTTTCTAAAGGTGTTTTAATTGCATTACATGACATTGCAGACGTTGGTCTCCATGTCACAGATGACTCTTGTGGTGGTGATAACCTTTAAATTTTGGGGTGCTCTGTGGGCCCCCTGAGTACCCTGTGAGTACTCATGTTTCTAGAGGTGGAGTTTGACTCTTGAAGTGTTCAAATTATAAATAGAATCACAGAAATCGGGGAAGGAAAGGATCTGAGGGGCCTCCAGAGCCCGTGGCTTCACCCTGGGGTGGGGGCAAGGGCGAGGCGTGGTGCCTCTTCTGGGAATTAGGGCAGTGGTGCTCACGGTTCATTCCCACGTGGGATTCTCAAGCGCTCGCCCTCCAGCCGTCATGAACGATGGTGAGTCCTGCCACACGTGGAAAACACATTGGCTTCTCTGGGTTTTAAGGGTCCCATCAGCAGCTCGTAGCCCCCAGGAGACTCCGTCCCCCAGGGCCACGTATGGACCCGCTGGAGGCCTGAGTGGCACAATTCGTGGCGCCCCTGGCACCACACAGGGGTGTTTCTTTCCCCTTCTCCCCCCACAGCTTAGAAGCAATAATCTCCTGACCTCCAGGCAGGAGTCAACTTCCTCCTTTGTCTGCTCCGCCTTGCAGGGACCCCAGGGCTGACCTGCCCCGCTCAGCACCCCCTCTGCCAACCTGCCTCGCCCGGCCCCCTCTCTGCCAACCTGCCTCGCCCGGCCCCCTCTCTGCCAACCTGCCTTGCCCGGCCCCTTCTCTGCCAGAGCCAGTCTGAGGTCAAGGCTTTTGGTGTTTCTGAGGTCACCCTGAGGGCCCCACAGCCCCTTCCTGGCGTCCCCACCCTCCAGGCCGCCTTCGGGCCTCGGCAGCACATCTCGAGGGGCCCAGGACAAGCTCGGGGCCCAGGTGGCTGGGAGGGGCCGCCTGCATCTCACCCCTCATTCTCTGCTCTGACCCAGACTCACACCTCCCCACTGCACCCAGCCTGCCTGCGCCCCTGGTTGTGTGTCTGGCCGGCCTACGGGCACTCGGGCACCACGGTGACAAATTATACCATCGACAATGGCAGCGAGCTTCTCCCTCTGAAAGCCCATTGTGTCTGCCCTTATTCTTTGAAGCTTCACTGCTTTCGGATAAGTATGAAAATAGGCTCTCCCCCTCTCTGAGTGAAAGGCAGGCAATTATACAATAGGACTATCACCCTCGCTGTCACTCTCCACTTTGTTTAAATGTGGGGATTTCATTTCTTCATCGCCTCTATGAACACCCAGTAAAACTGTAAGTGGGAAAAATGGGTGCCTTCTGCATTTTACATTTTTTATTGTGTCATTTACTGCAAAGTAGCTCAAGGAGCCTGACGACACCCAGCCTGAAACTACCATAAATGTGTGGAGAGTGGTGGGGCCACCTCACCGGCAGAACAGTGTGCTACCTTCTCTCCCAGTAACCTTTTCCAGAGGAAACCTCTTTGAAATATCACAAGCAAAATTTAAATCACAAAATACTTCATATCTGCCCACACTCATTGTCACGCTAAAGCACGTCACCTCAGTGCTCAGAGAGGAGGGATTTCCATGTGAAAGGGGCCAGCGTGCTCCCTCACTTAGCGGGGTGCGATTACAAAGTATTGAAACTTCCTCTAAGACACAGATCCCTGTGCCTCGCAGCCCCTCACCTGTGCACCTGGGAGGCTCCTGGGGTTCAAGCTCAAAGTCCTTCACCTGTGCACCTGGATGGCACCTGGGGGAGGGGGTCCCAGGCTCAAACACCTGGAAGGCCCCCGGGAGCTGCAGCAAAGCTGGGTCCCAACCACAGCCTGTGAAGTCTCTGACTCCACGTGGGGCCTCAGCGCTGTCTGTTTGCTCACCCTTCCCCCGTGGGCTGAGGCCGGGAACCACTACTCTTGACTCTCAACCTCTTCCCAAGGTGCTGTCTATTGGTGGCCCTTGGAGTTCTGCGTTCGGCAGTCATTTATTTATAAGTCGCATGAGAAAGTCCTTCCAGCCACGTTCTGTGCTTGCTCTGATGTTTGCCCAAACTAACATTGCTGAGGTTGACCTCACATTTATTCAGGGAACTTGATTTATTTTCGAGCTGTCGAAAACAACGAAGTTCTCCCCCACCAAGGAACTTCCACCAGGGAAGCCTTTTCCAAAGAAAGTGCTTGTGCTCATCCCCAGAGGGTTCCTGAGCCTGCGGAGGCGGCCGGAGGCGGAGGAGGCGGGAGGCGGAAAAGGTGGGAGGCGGGAGGCAGCACCTGGCAGCTCACCTGGTGTACCTTCTGTGAGACCCAGCCAGCCCATCGGTCACCGAGGGGCGCACGTCACACCCTGACCTGTCTGACGGGGGGAGCCTGTGAAGCAGAACAAACACGTGATGCTGAAGTCCTCAGAAACCCGCGGCCAAGGCCACGCGTGATCACCGTGATGGGAGGGCGGGCAGGCGCCGAGGCGAACTTGGGGGAGGCCCCGTGGTGCACACCCCTACCCCGCCTGGCTAGAGAAAAATGGCCAGCACCGTGAAACTGCAAATAAACACACGCGTTCCAGGACATGAGATACGGCTTCCACATCTATCAGAGGGACCTGCCCAGTCCCGTCAATTTTCCATCTAAAGTACATAAATGTCCTCCTTAGAGAGGCGGGGACGCCCAGGCACAGGCATGAAAGATCGGCCCTGAGGTTATTTTGTCTCTGCACGTATTGATGCGAGGGCTTACGGAGCTTTTCTTTCCCAGAGAACTTTCTAACTGCTGATGTCGCGTGCACTAAGCACATGATTTCCCTATTCATTCCTGACTCTTACATTTCGCCGGGATGGTGACATCACTGTGGGGCCTTTGGGCTCTGAGCTCATCTACACCCAATCCTAGACAGCTCTGCTGCCCCTGTCGGGGGAACTGGCAGCCCCAAGTTCACCGGGCACTGTTTGCTGAATGCCTGTCCACGGAAGCCATGGCCCTCATCACTGGGAAAGGCACAGAGAAGAGAAGGAAACGTTAAAAATCTGGTTGGAGAGAGGAAACAAACCTGGACCATCTTTGACGGCAGTATTAGTCCATTCTCCACGGCTACAAAGAAACACCTGAGACTGGATGATTCTTTTTTTTTTTTTTTTTTTTTTGAGACGGAGTCTCGCGCTGTGTCACCCAGGCTGGAGTGCAGTGGCGCGATCTCGGCTCACTGCAAGCTCCGCCTCCCGGGTTCACGCCATTCTCCTGCCTCAGCCTCCCGAGTAGCTGGGACTACAGGCGCCCGCCACCTCGCCCGGCTAGTTTTTTTTTGTATTTTTAGTAGAGACGGGGTTTCACCATGTTAGCCAGGATGGTCTCGATCTCCTGACCTCGTGATCCACCCGCCTCGGCCTCCCAAAGTGCTGGGATTACAGGCTTGAGCCACCGCGCCCGGCCAAGAGACTGGATGATTCTAAGAAAGCAGCTTAATCGGCTCAGGGCTCTGCGGGCTGCACAGGAAGCATGGCGGCTTCTGCTTCTGGGGAGGCCACAGGGAGCTTCCAATCGCGGTGGAAGGCGAAAGGGAAGCAATCTGGTGCCATGGTGGGCGTAGGCACAAGGTGGGAGGGGCTACCCGGGTTTAAACACACAGGTCTCAGAAAACTCACTACTGCGAGAACAGCGAGGAGAGGGTGGTGCTAAACCATTCAAAAATCATCCCCCAGTCCAGTCACTGGCCCCCAGGCCCCACGCCCAACACTGGGGATTACAGTTCGACATGAGATTTTCGGGCACACTGATCCAACCATCTCGACAGGAAAGAGGGATCTGCCTTGTGTTCTGACTCGCCGCTCAGATGAATTCACAGCTCAGCTGGGAGAATCACGCGGGACAGGCCCATGAACAGGCCCTGGGACCACAGCCGGGGGTTCAACTGCACCGAAATCCCAGCCCTCAACACGGCCCACAGCTGCATCATCCCGGATTTATCACTAAAAAGCAAAAACAAAAACCGACCTCAGGTTTCTCTGCAATACGTAGGATCCGTGATATCTCCGACATGAACTGAGAAGTGTGTAGCCCCGAATCTGCACACAGGCAACCCCAAAGGCTATCTGATGACAACACGCATTTTCTCACTAAGCGGAGGATAGTCCGGCCTTGTTGCTGGGCCTGCAGGACATCCCATCCCTCATCTTAAACATTCTCCTCAGGACAATATTTACACCTGATATTTACAAGGCGTGGCAAGTGAGAATTTCATCCCGGCCTCCGACCTGGCAGGTTACACAAGCTGGCCCCAGGGATGCTCATGGGCTGAGGTCGTGGGAGGCATCCCGTGAGGGCCACACAGGCAAAGACTGTCAGCCAAAGGGAATTCCAAGGCCCAGACGGGAGGCGGCCACAGACTCCTGGGTGCTCTGTGGGATGTGCCACCTGGCGGCAGGGCCTGGCCAGAATTGCTGCCCTGCAGGACCTGTGGGAGCCTCCAACACAAAGCCTGCATTCCAGGAGCTCGGAGCCCTGAGACCTGGCTGTGCTGGGCCAGGCTGGGTGTGCACCTGTCAGTTACATTTTCCTAAGTGTCCTCCTTCTTTTCTTTGGACCCTGCATCTTCTTTGTCTTTAGCATCCTTTGTAGTCTTGAATTCTGAGTCCATTCCTGAGACCCCTCTGAACCTCCGTAGCCCCCTCAGCCTCAAGCTGGAGGACTGGGGACTATGCTTATCTTTTCTTTGACCCAGGTGTTCCCTACCTTTCTTTTTTTTTTTTTTTTTTTTTTTTTTTTTTTTTTTTGAGGCGGAGTCTCGGCTCTGTCGCCGGGCTGGAGTGCAGTGGCCAGATCTCAGCTCACTGCAAGCTCCGCCTCCTGGGTTTATGCCATTCTCCTGCCTCAGCCTCCCAAGTAACTGGGATTACCGCCTGCCTACCTTTCTTTAACAATTATTTCTCTGGGCCGGGCATTGTGGCTCACGCCTGTAATCCTGGCACTTTGGGAGGCTGAGGCAGGTGGATCACCTGAGGCTAGGAGTTCGATACCAGCCTGGCCAACATGGTGAAATCCTGTCTCTACTAAAAATACAAAATTAGCTGGGTGTGTGGTGGCGGTGCCTGTAATCCCAGCTACTCCGGGAGCTGAGGGCAGGAATCAGCTTGAACCCGGGAGGCAGAGATTCTGATGGCGGTGTATTTAAATTCCAGCCTGGATGAAAGAGTGAGACTCTGTCTCAAAAAAATAAATAAATAAATAAAAATAAAAAAGAATTATTTCTCTACCTTTTGGAACGTGAAATTGCCTCTGAGACGAACCTGTGATTTGTCGCCTCTGGGAGATGACAAGGATGGCTCTGTGACCTTTGTCCCCACATGAAATATTTTGTCACTATGCTGGTTTTCTTGTTTGCATCAGGAACAGACCGGCCATTTCTCCCACCTGGCTGTACAGTCGTTAGCAGTGGCCCCTCCGCACACACAGACACACATGGAAACACACAGACACACACGGACACACAAACACACACACGTTGCTTCTGGTCTGAGAACGTCTGCCTCCTTTCCATTCCCCTGGGCAGGTTATTTTCTTCTCCTAATCACAAAACCCATCGTTCATCTTAATAATTCTCCTGACAGTGATATTTACACCCTGTAATTAGAACTTTATGTTCGTTTTATTAATTACCTCTTTTTTGCCTATTGATGTGAAAGAAGCTGGGGCTAAAAGTATTACAGATGGCTCTACACATTGAACCGTTGATATTTAAACTCAATCAGCAGATGTTGGTGGTGTGGGGTGGGGTGGGGTGGGCGTCCTGCCAGCTCCCTTCCTTCCTCCGCGTCCCAACGGCCCCACTCAGGGACTCCACTTCTCAGCACCTGTGCCCTCCAGTCCCTCTCCTGGGAAGGCAGCAGGAGAGGAGACCCCTGTGCCATCTTTAATACCACCCCTGTGGCTAGGGTGCAGCCCCCTCCTCCTTTCTTCTCCAAGTTCCAGATTTGGTCCCAAAACATGACTGAATAACGTGGCAAGACCTTCAGACATGACAACCCGTCGGGTCACAGAGGCAGCGGCCGGGGCTGGGCCTGGCCCACCATCGGGGTGGGGCCAGCAGGAGCAGGAGCAGGAGCAGGAGCAGGAGCTGCGTGCTCACGGGGAGGACAGGCCCAGAGAGGCTGCAGCTTGGGTGGGAGGTGCCAGACAGGGACGCTGCGGGCAATGGGCCCTCCCTGCACCAAGGTTTCAGCAGTGCTGCTCTCTGCTGTCAGCCTCAGACCTGGGCTGGCCTGGACTTCATCTCTGCCCAGGCTCCAAAGACCCCACATCGCCATCTCTTGCAGCAAGACCTCCCCATGCTGAACGTGTGTTCCTCTAGCCGCTTACTCAGTGTCTCCACCGCAGGGCCCAGTGTAGCCTGGCCAAGCAGACGCTTCATTTTCCCACCAGAGCAGACCCAGCCCAGGGCCTCTGTCAACAGACAGCCTGGGCCCCTCCGCCTCTTGGGACCTACAGCAGGTCTTGCTCCAGCTCAGCTCCACGTGTGGTCCCATGTCTGACTCGTGCACTGCCCCTCCCAGGGCCCAGGGTCTCCACCTCGCCTCGTGCTTCTCAGGCCCAGTGCTCTGAGCATGGAGTGAACTTTCTAAGTCACATCCCTCTCCCTGTGGAAATGTCTGCTGGCTTTGCACTCACCAAGGACAGGATCCACAGCCTTCAACACACAGCGTCACCAACCACCTCCCGAGCCAGCCTCGCCCATCCCTCAGAGGCACCACAGCCGGCCTCCCTCCCCCGTCCCTCAGAGGCACCATAGCCGGCCCGCGTGGCCTCTGTGTTTCTCCTTGGGGTCTTTCCAGACTGGGCTTCTTCTCGTCCTGATGCTCAGAGACCTCTGCTCAGCCCCACCTTCCATCACTGTGCCCTCTTCTCCTTTCTTCACATCATGCTCTACCAGAAATTACCTGGTCATCTTAGTGCCTGTCCCTTCTCTGTGACAAGGGGACCCTTAGCGCGCTTCCCCGCTGTACCCCCAGGTCCTACAACAGTGTCCAGCCCCTCGAAGTGACTCGACGACCCTCTGCCAATCCAAGGACTTGGCATCCATGTGCCGCCCAGGCCACCGCGCTCCTCCTCCTGGGAACGCCCTCGTGTGGACGCTCTATGGAAATAGATACTGTGTTTTCACCTCTTGTACCTTGTTCACTTAAAATTTAATCAACACCTTATTAGAGAGAGAGAAAGAGGTTCTTTGCTTTTCTTAACTTTTAAAATAAGAATACCCAATGCCCAATCCACAGCTTGCTCTGCGTGGGGCTTGTGTGGGTTCACAATGCGTCTTGCGCCTCTCATCTGATTCCGCTACGCGGTGGAAGTTACGCCAGACCAGAAACGGAACCGACACAGAAAGTCTCACGGATTCCGCTCAGTGCTGCCTCCGAGATCGGTCTCTCGACTCCTGTTAGGAGCAACGGCGGCGAGCCAGGATAAACGGCCTCACTCACGGGGCACGGCTTTCCCGTCTCCAGAAAGAGCTGTCCGGGTTTATATATTCACGGGGACGCTTTGCATCAGGAGAGCTCTGCGTTAACCCGCGCGTGGGGGATGTTATCCTCCCCGTGAGAGCGGCTGCACAGATTATTTTTTAACGTCAAATTCCATATGAAACAGCACAAATCCCCATTTCTGCCCCACTGGGTTGAGAAATCTGTGGGTGATAGAGTTTAGGTAAAAACATCTCAGCCTGCACGAAAACAAACATCATCTTACAGAAGGAAAGAGCAAATGTTTCAAAGTCCTAAAAATAATATACGCTAGGGAAAAGTTTGATGGGCACACTATGATTTATTACCAAATGATATTTAAGAAAAATTCACAGGAGAGGCGGCTGCTGAATGCCTCACCGAGGGTTCTGGGAAGGAAAACTGCCCGCTTAGTGGAAGAACAGAACAGCCACAGGAAGCGCTTGGTCCTCGGCTCCCTGTGTCTCCCGCACGATACACGCAGCTTATTAGAAACCTGCAGGAAAACAACACAGATTTATTCTCTTACAGGAGGCCACAGTCCAGCTGGGTTCCACCGAGCTGAAGTCAGGGCTTTGGAGGGCCACACGCTCTTGGACGGCTCCTGACCTTTTCCGGCTTGTGGCACTTGGCTGTATTTCTAGGCCTGCAGCTCCTTCCTCCACCTTGAACCGGCCATGGCGTCCCTCTCCGACTCCACTTCCTTCATGGGGCCTTCATTTCCACGTGCTAAGAACGTGTAACGAGGCCCACCGTTTTCACAGCTCCCTGAGTGTGCAGCGTGGTACCGTTAGCTCTCAACCGTACGGCAGATTTCGAGACCGCGCTGAGGCCGCATCGCTGAAAGCTTGAGTCCTTGGAACAGCACCTTCCCGTGCTTCCCCCAGCGCCAGCCCCGACAGCTCCATCTTCCTCTCTTCTTCAGTGCGTTCAATTGTCGTAGATTCCACACTTCAGCAACGTCATGTAGTCTCTGTCCCGGGCCTGACTTCTGTTTCACTTTACGTCATGTCATGCGGGTTCATCCCTGTTATTGCAAATGGCAAGTTGTCCTTCTTTTCTTTTCTTTTTTTTTTTTTGAGATGGAGTCTTGCTCTGTTGCCCAGGCTGGAGTGCAGTGGGACACAGTCTCTGCTCACTGCAAGCTCCGCCTCCCGGGTTCACACCATTCTCCTGCCTCAGCCTCCCGAGTAGCTGGGACTACAGGCACCCGCCACAACGCCCGGCTAATTTTTTGTATTTTTTTTTTTTTAGTAGAGACGGGGTTTCACCATGTTAGCCAGGATGGTCTTGATCTTCTGACCTCATGATCCACCCGCCTCAGCCTCCCAAAGTGCTAGGATTACAGGCGAGAGCCACCGCGCCCGACCTGTCCTTCTTTTCTTAAGGCTGAAGAGCATCCACTGCGTCTATGGACCACGCTTTCCTGCCCACTCATCCCTGGGGGACACGTGTGTCTATGTCTTGGCTCCCGTGAACAGTGATGTGATGAACTCTGGAGTTCACACGTCGCCTCGAGATCCTGATTTAACTTCCTTTGGATAAACATCTGGAAGTGGGATTGCTGAATCATATGGTGGCTCCCTTTTGAACTTTTTGAGAAAACTTCATGCTGTTTTCCATAATGGTTGCACCATTTATATTCCCACCAACAGCATGTAAGTGTTCAGTCTCTACACATCCTCATCAACACACATCTTTTTGGTCACAGCCTCCTGACAGGTACAGAGAGGTATCTCATCGTGGCTCTGATTTGCATACTCCTGATCATTAGTGATGTTGAGCATCTTTCCATGTACAGTGTGTTGGTCATTTGTATGCCTTCTCTTTTTTTTTTTTTTTTTTGAGACGGAGTCTTGCTCTGTGGCCCAGACTGGAGTGCACTGGCACAATCTCGGCTCACTGCAAGCTCTGCCTCCCGGGTTCACGCCATTCTCCTGCCTCAGCCTCCCGAGTAGCTGGGACTACAGGCCCCGCCACCACGCCCGGCTAATTTTTTGTATTTTTAGTAGAGACAGGGTTTCACTGTGTTAGCCAGGATGGTCTCGATCTCCTGACCTCGTGATCCGCCTGCCTCGGCCTCCCAAAGTGCTGGGATTACAAGCGTCAGCCACCGCGCCCGGCCTGGATGCCTTCTTTGGAGAAATGTCTGCTCAAGTCCTTCGCCCACTTTTAAATCAGGTTATCATTATTATTTGCTATTGAGTTGTAGGAAGTTCCTATACATTTTATTATTATTATTTTTTAGAGATAGAGTCTTGCTGTGTCATCCAGGCTGCAGTGCAGTGGTGCGATCTCGGCTCACTGCAACCTCTGCCTCCCAGATTCAAGTGATTCTCCGGCCTCAGCCTCCCAAATAGCTGGGATTACAGGCACCCGCCACCATGCCTGGCTAATTTTTGTATTTTTAGTAGTAGACATGGGGTTTCACCATGTTGACCAGGCTGGTCTCGAACTTCTGACCTCAAGTCATCCACCTGCCTTTGCCTCCCAAAGTGCTGGGATTATAGGTGTGAGCCACCGCACCCTACGGCCTATACATTTAAAATATTAACTCCTTATCGGTTATGTGGTTTGCAAATGTTTCCTCCCCGGTGACCAGTAGGGGATGCAGAGACCACCCACCCGCCAATCACCCCACCTTCCGCGGCCACCCTCTGAATCTGCTGATTGTTTCCCTGTCGGTGCAGGAGCTCACTGGTTTCACCCGCCAATCACCCCACCTTCCGCGGCCACCCTCTGGATCTGCTGATTGTTTCCCTGTCGGTGCAGGAGCTCACTGGTTTGACGTTGTCCTGCGTGTTCACATTTGCTTCTGCTGCTTGTGCCTTTGGTGTCAGATCCAAGAAAGCTTTGCTTAGACCAATGTCCTCGTGCTTCCCACTGTGTTTTCTTCTAGTACTTTTATGGTTTCCAGTCTTAGGTCTCAGTCTTTAGTCCATGTTGAGTGGGTTTTTGTGGATGTGAGATGAGGGTCCGATGCTGTTCTTTTGCATGTGGACGTCCAGTTTCCCCAGCACCCATGAAGAGGTGACCCTTCCCCATGGTGTATTCTCCGCATGCTTATGGAGGAGCACTTGGCAGTGTATGCGAGTTATTTCTGGACTCTCTGTTCCATTGGTCTATATGTCTGTTTTTATGCCAATAGTGTATTGTTTTAATAACCATAGCTTTGTAATATATTTTGGAATTAGGAAGTGTTGCATGATTTTTTATGGAGCTCTGGACAGGTTTTTCATGATGGCAAAATATGTCAACTTTTCTTTTTGGTGTAATTTCTTCATTGCTAACATTTTCCCTAGACAGTGAAATAATAAACATTTTCTAAAAGTTCCTCAAGAAGCTATTGAAATTATTTAGGAGAAACATATGTAAGAATAGATAATATTGATGTATCCTTATTATATTTAGAAGTTAAAATTAAAGAGGATCTTATGGGAAATTTAAAAATTGTATAGTAAGGGATTCCTTAAGAAACAGGCACAAGCCCTTATAATAAGTAGCATCTAATTCCTCACCCTGTGTGGATGGGCCTGGTTACACAATGCCCCCATGAAGTCGTAGTTTGGTGGTGCACAGCTCTTAAGAGTGCTTAGCTCTTAATATCAGAAAGGATTAACTTCCTACTTCATGAAACAATTTGCCAAGGCTGGGAATTTTTCCTCCAAGTCTGTGAGGACTGCCTTCTCTCCACACACTTCTTCATTCATTGTGTACCTGCTGAGCACTCATGTCAGACCAAGTTCTAGAGACTGCAGTGGTGAACAAGTCCAGTGTCTGTGCATGGAGCTTCCATTCTGTAACTATGCAGCTGCTCCAGAGAATGCCAAGGTCCCAGCCAAATAGCTCTAGATGAGGGGCGACACATAAGGTGAGGACCCACACGGGCACACACATACACACACTTGCACACACATGCACACACTCTCCCCTCTGACCCTTCTCGCCCTACAGGGTGAACAGCAGGTGATGCAGAGACCACCCACCCACTATTCAACGAGATCTGACGCCTTCTGACTCTTGATGGATGATTTTTGCAGACAGCTCTGACGTCATCTTCCTCCTGGCCCCCCTTCTCCCAGTCCTACCTCTTCCCACCCTGCAGGTCTAGGCCTCACTCAGGAAAGAAGGCTCGTTTTATCCATGCTGTGCGAAGCCTGGTACCGAGCATCCCGCATTGGTGTGATCCGGGCTACCTTCTTGCCGTGCGGTGCCCTCACTGCTCCTGCTGCCCCTGGGCTCTCAGAGGGATGAGCTACCTGAGCGCGGGGTGGGCGTGCAGCTCTGCACACTAGACTCAGTCCTCTCTCTTCCTGGAAGTAACCACAAAAACCACAGGATACAGCTAACAGCTATACTGGTGCTCTCACACATTTCCCGTGAAAAGAAGAAAATAGCAAATTCCAGTAAGCATCAAGGAGACTCCTTCTCTAGGAGTCTCTGTTCCTCTCCCCCACAGTGCTTGTTATACTGTGCATTTAAAAAGTGTTTTAAAAGGGCTGGTTGTTTCTTTAAGAAGCATAGAAAAAATATATATACTCCTGTGTGTGTGTGTGTGTGTGTGTGTGCGCACATACATCATCAACTGAAGGTTTGAAGAAACGGGAAAGGATCTCAGCTCATCAGGAATGAAAGGTGGCTCATTCTCTAGCATCCTAGTTAAAAGTTCAAAGCACATTTTTCTTATAAATTAGGCTGGAGTAAAATTCAGGGAGATGGGAAAGGAAGACATAAATTTTTAAAACATGCCGAATTTAAATGGGCACCAGGGATGAAAATTAGATGCATGGAACATGTATTCGACGTAAACTCCTGGTTGTTTAAAGTCATTAACGTTGCGTCTGGTGTCAGGTTATGGCTCCACAGCCTGTTTGCCGGTTAAGGGGTGGGGGTAGGGCAGGCCTTGGTCAATATTTGAGTAACAGAAGAATCTTAATTAACCCAAGAAAGTAACTTCAATAATAAGACCAGGCAGTGTTTTGCAAAGCAGAACAGAAGCAATTCAGAAGGGAGAGAGGCACAGCCAGAGGCCCCAGGAGCCCCCACCTTGGGGACACAGAGTGTCTGTGTGAGCCTGGCTTTGTTCTGAGGCAGGAGGGACCCAAGTGCTTGGGGCCGGCCCTCTCCTGTTCTGCGTTAGCAATGGGGTCTGGTGCTTCTCCATACACACCGTGGTTGTGTGTGCACAGGCTGGGCGACAGCCTGGTTTTGTGCCAGCTGCTGACACTGAGTTCACATGAAAGGCCCACTTAGTCTCTTTGTGAAGAGGTGCGGGAAGATGTGCACACAGTAGAAAGCAGAATATCACAAGGCACAAAAACGTGTGTGTAATGTATACAAAGGTCGACTCTTCCTATCTGAAGTGATTGGAACCAGAAGTGTCTCAAGTTTTGCATTTTAGAATATTTGCATCATACTTACTGGTTAAAAAACTCCGAAATCCAAGATGCTCCAAATGAGCATTTTCCTTCAGGGTCACTCATGCCTGTGCTCAAAAAGCTTCCGATTTGGGGCAGTTCAGGTTTTAGGTTCAGGATGCTTAACCTGTGTGTACATCATGTACATGTACACAAATATGCATGTATGTACATACAGATGTGTGTGTATATATATGTGTGCATGTATGTGTGCATATATGTCTCCAGATGTCTGGTGTATATGTGCAAGTGTAAATGTGTGCAATAGATGCATATATGTGTATGTGGGTACGTAGATGCATATGTGTGTATACATGTATATGCGTGTATTCTGTGTGTCCATAAATATGTGTGTGTGTGTGTACATCTTCTGCCTCTGCATGCTTACTGGCAGGGTTATTGGGAACTACTGGATCTTTCTGAGGAGCCCAGGATGATTTCTGGGCCTGCCAGTTTCTCAGAGCTATCTGGGTTGAAGCACTGGGAACCCCCTCAGTCCAGGCAGACCAGGGCCCGGTGGTCTGCATGGACAAAGTGAGTACTTGGAGGGCCACTGGCATGGGCCCAGCTCCCTGCTCTCCTCTGCGTGCACAGCCTCTATCCCACCAGACCTGCACGTCAGCAGCACCAAGCTCAGGGGCTGCCCTGGGCTCCCCTCTGGGCATCAGCTCCTCTGTTCCAGGGAGAGCGTCTGCTCCCCTCAGGGCCCACCTCCTTCCAGCAGAACGTTGATTCTTCCCCCGACTGGGCCCTCAGTTCTCTGCTAGGTTTGGCCAGGCTGGTGTCTTTGGCATGATCTTCTGGGAGGAGAGGCAGACAGGGGCCCTTCCGATTTGGCAAAGCTGTAGGTGGAGGGTTTGTACCACCAGGGAACTATGCCCGAGGACACATATGTTCCCACGATGGTGGGGTTTGTCAGCTCTCAGGTACCCAGTCCTTTCCACGCCCTCTTGAGATGGGTTGGGGCAGACAGAGTAGGAATGCTTCCTGGCTGATTACAAGGAAATCCCGGCCCATTGGATGGGGAAGCCACACGACGCCTGCTTGGAGAGATGGTGCTGCACACACGTGGCAGTCAGGATGGAGCGTGGGTTCAGAGAGCGGGAACAGCACTCCCTGCCCTTGTCATGCTGTGGCCAAAGTTTAGGACTCCATAGGGCCCAACTGTCTCCTCTGATCCCAGGAGGATGGAGCCTCAGACCTGGGGCCATGAGGAGGGAAGAGGTGTCCCTTGGGACCAGCAAGAGCCCAGTGGGCAAATGCCTTCCTGCACGGCCAGGGGACTGCTCCTATTTCTACTGTTTGACTGGCCCAATTCATCACAGGAGGGTGAGGGCAGGGCTGCGTCACTGAGGGTGGGGGCAGGGCTGCGTACCTGAGGGTGGAGGCAGGGCTGCGTCCCTGAGGGTGGGGGCAGGGCTGCGTACCTGAGAGCCCACAAATCCTGCACATCATGGAGCTCTATACTGAACACTGCAGGGTTCCACACAGCTGTCAGCTGCAGAGACTGGACACTGCCCCTGCAAACGCCTGGCCTCCTGCTGTCTGGCTGCCTTCACTCTGGCCCGGAAGTGGTTCTGGGGACAGTGGCTTCCTTCCGGGGCAGAAGCTGAGATCCAGTGTCTGTGGAGCCTCTCATGGCACACCAGGCTCTGGGTTGGATGTTTATGTGGGTGACCCTACCAAATCCCTGAGAACTGCTTCTATGATTCCCACCTTACAGATGAGAAAACTGAGGCTTAGAACATGAAGCACTGTGAGCTGAGATCATTGGCTAGTGAGCAGCAGAGCTGAGGTCCAACTCCAAGTGTGTTTGCCCCCAAAACTCACACTCTAAAAAAGCCCATGGGCATCCCAGATCTCCCACCCATGTCTTCCCACTGGACCAGGGGTCCCCAACCTCTGGACCATGGACTGGTACCAGTCTGCAGCCTGTTAGGAACTGGGGTGCACAGCGGGAGGTGAGTGGTGGGTGAGTGGCAGGTGAGTGAGCTGTTGAGTGGCCCGGGTGAGAGAGCGGGTGAGTGGCAGGTAAGTGGAGGGGTGAGTGAGTGGGTGAGTGAGTGGCAAGTGAGTGAGTGGAGGGGTGAGTGGCGGGTGAGTGGCGGGTCAGTGGAGGGTGACTGGAGGGTGAGTGGTGGGTGAGTGAGCAGCAAGTGAGTGAGTGGAGGGTGAGTGAGCGGGTGAATGGCAGGTGAGTGGTGGGTGAGTGAGCTGTTGAGTGGCGGGTGGGTGGTGGGTGGGTGAGCTGTTGGTGGCAGGTGGTGGTGGGTAGTGAGCTGTTGAAATTGGTGAGTGAAATTGGTGGGTGAGTGAGTGGTGAGTGAATGGCAAGTGAGTGAGTGGTGGGTGAGTGAGCGGGTGAGTGGTGGGTGGGTGGTGGGTGGAGTGAGCTGTTGAGTGGCGGGTGGGTGGTGGGTGAGTGAGCTGTTGAGTGGCGGGTGGTGGTGGGTGAGTGAGTGGGTGAGTGGGAATGGCAAGTGAGTGAGTGGTGGGTGAGTGGGCGGGTGAGGTGGTGGGTGGGTGGTGGGTGAGTGAGCTGGTGAGTGGCGGGTGGGTGGTGGGTGAGTGAGCTGGTGGTGGGGTGAGTGGTGGGTGAGTGAGTGGGTGAGTGAATGGCAAGTGAGTGATTGGTGGGTGAGTGGTGAGTGGTGGGTGGAGGTGAAGTGAAGCTGGTGGAGTCATGAGTAAATGTAAGAGTAAATGCAAGTCGAAATGGAAGAGTAAAATGGAAAGTAAGTAAATTAACAAAATGAAATGAAATAAAATTAAAATGTAAAGATGAAATAAGTAAATGAAGTAGAGTAAATGAAGCACTATTAAATGCTTGAATAAGTAGTAGAGTAAAATGAAATATTAAATGCATAGGTAAAGTAAATTAGAGTAAGTAAGCAAATCGCTTAGATCGAAATGAAAGGTAGAAATAGAAAAGGTAAGTAAATAGAAATGGAAATTAAGAAGTAAAACCGATAAATGAAATTAGGAAGTAAGAAATGCAAAATACTAAAAGATTAAAATAAAATAAGATAAGGTGGCGGGTGAGTGAGTGAGTGAAGCTTCGTCGGTATTTACAGCCACTCCCCATGGCTCCTGAATGCCACAGGCTCATCCTGTCAGATCAGCGGTGGCATTAGATTCTCATAGGAGCTTGAGCCCTGTTGTGAACTCTGCATGTGAGGGATCCAGGTTGCACACTCCTAGTTTTTGTATTTTTAGTAGAGGCGGGGGTTTCACGTGTGGGATGGTCTCGATCTCCTGACCTCGTGATCCGCCCGTCTCGGCCTCCCAAAGTGCTAGGATTACAGGCTTGAGCCACCGCGCCCGGCCAGGTTGCACACTCCTTATGAAAATCTAATGTCTGATGATCTGTCACGGTCTCCCATCACCCCCAGATGGGACTGGCCAGTTGCAGGAAAACAAGCTCAGGGCACCCACTGATTCTACATGATGGTGGGTTTTATAATTATTTAATTATATATTACAATGTAATAATAACAAAAACAAAGTGCACAGTAAATGTAATGTGTTTGAATCATCCTGAAACCTTCCCCCAACCTCGGTCCATGGAAAAACCAGCTTCCATGGAACAGGTCCCTGGTGCCAAAAAGAGTATGGACTGCTGTCCTAGACAAACCCTGGACCTGGAATTGACCTTGTTGAAAGCACTCTTTTGGATTAAGCATTTGCAAAATTCAATTGTGGCCTTGGACGATTCACATTTTACACATTCAGTCCCTGCAGCACTTCCCAAAGTGTGATATGTAACTTGGTTTTATGTGGAATGTGGGCAATTTTTAAAACTGTTTATTTTGGTGTGCATGAGAAAAAAGCAAAATAGCACATGAAAAACATGAATTTGTGGGTACTGTTGCTTAGGATGAGTAAGAAGGTTTTGAAAGCTGAGTCAGTCCCAAGAGGAATGTGCTGCAACGAGCCAGATGCTCTGTGAAGCCCAGAGGCTGTGACTCTGGCCCTGGAGGGGGCTCAGCCCTGAGCGAGGTGTGGAAGGAGCCCTGCACCACCCCTGCTGCGTGGGCTCCTGTGTGGGCCCAGGGTTGGATAAGATGACACCTAGGCACTGTGGTGAGCAGAACCGTTTCCCCAAAAAGACATGTTCAAGTCCTAACACCAGCACAGAGAACGCCGCCTTCTGGAAACAGGGTCTCTGTGGATGGAGTTAGTAAAGATGAGGCCCTTATCCAGTACGGCCGGCATCCTTCCAAGAAGAGACAGCACAGACACGACGCAAGGACGGAGACAGAATGGAGTGAGGCGTCTACCCGCCGGGGAGCGCCCGGTGTGGACGGAGACAGAATGGAGTGAGGCGTCTACCCGCCGGGGAGCGCCCGGTGTGGACGGAGACGGAATGGAGTGAGGCGTCTACCTGCCAGGGAGCGCTGGGGTTGCCAGGAGCGACAGAGTCTCCTGAGAGCTTCGTGAGCATGCGGCCCTGACAACACCTGGATGTCTGGATTCCAGCCTGCGGTCCAGTCAGACAATTCATTTCTGTGGTTTGAAGTCACCCAGTTTGTGGCACGTTGACCCCGGGATCCTCACGGGAAACCTCACTGGTCCAGTCCTGCTGGACCCCACCCATGGGATGGACTCGCTCTCTTTGAACAGGAGGCAGGTGTAGGGAACAGGACTGTTAGGGGTTGTGGAAAATACCAGGCTGATGGCAGAGGGTGCGTGGGGAAGAGATCAGGGAACCGCCAGGCCGGAGCGGGAAGCCAGGGCCACGGTCTGACTTATGAGGGCTTGGCAGAGAGGACGGGGAGCTGGCCCTGCTGGCAGAAGTGGGTGGAGGCAAACCTGGCCCATGTCACCCTGAGCTTCTGTGAAGCCGTGTGAGGGCAACGTGGAGAATGCTGCAGCTTCACCTTCATCAGAGAAATCTAGCCGTTGTTCTTTAAGCAAAGGCTGTGGACAGTGAGCACGGAGCTTCACAACACGTGACGGTCACAGTGCACCCTCCCCCCGTGACCCCAAAGCAACAATCTATACATGTGGGGTCCACAGGCGGGCGCCCCGGCACTGGGGGCTCTGCAACTTGATGAGGCTATGCCAGGCTGGGGTAGAGGTGCCGTGCTGGGCACAGGCTCTCCACGGGGACGGCGGGGCTGCTGGGGCCTGGGCTCCTCACCCCAGGGCTCACGCTTTTCCAAGAGACCCTCCCCAGCTTTGTCCTGGGTTCCAGGGACTCCAGAGCATCAGGGGCTCTGAAGACTGAGCAGCAGGTAGGAGATGTCTTTGAAGTTTCATCTGTTATCTTAAAAACTTACATAGATTTTTGTAATCTACTCATATATATATACACACACACACACACACACGCACGCATACATGTACGTTTTAGTATCAAAAGGACTTCACCCCAAATCTCCATGTGAAGTCGATGTGTCTCCCCTCCGTCATGGCTGTTTGTTGGGACGGCGCTGTGTACCTCAGTGTGTTCATTGTCTTGAGATTTCTAAGCTTAAGGGGGCAGGAGACAGCCCAGGGCTGGCACCCAAATCCTAACAACCCTGGCCAAAGATACAGGATTTAATGTCCTCAGCACCAGGCATCACACAGGAACGTGCATGAGCCCATGAAATACTTACTCAATAATAAATGCTGCCAAGCTTGGTGAACCTGCTGAGCACTCGGCTTGTGGCGACTGACGCTCCCCGCAGAGCGGCCCCCGCGCCAAGACTCCAGGCAGTGGCTTCCTCGCCGTGACAGCCTCTCCTCATCTGATGAGGTCCAAACAGCGGCTCCAATTCTACCCACACCTCTTTGCATAAGGTGCTCCTCTGGATTTTAGGGTCTAGACCAAAGCTGAGACTGTTTTATACATTTTGGGGTCCCTGGAACCCAGGACAAGGCCATCTGTATCCCCAGTGCTGAATGATTCTCCGGCCCGTGATAGGGAGACTGGGTCGCTGTCTACATAGGGAAGGACCATCCTCAACTTAGACACAGCTCAGTGAAAAGAGCCTCGCTCTGAGGACAGGAGGTGAGAACTGAGAAGGTTCAGGGCAGGCGGCCTCCACGTGGCCCAGGGTTCGGCCGGGCTCCCCTCATCAAGCCGGCATCCCTCGGCCATGTTCTCTGGTGCACACAGGTGAGCAGAGGGCAGTGTCTGCCCTGGCCAAGGCAGGGGCACACCAGCATCACAGCCCCTTTTGGATGTGAGGTCCGGTCATTGGATTCGAGGGGCTGCCCTTCTCCTGTGCTGGGCCCCTTGGGGCTTGCAGGGAGAGATGCCTGGAGGGAAGGGGCTGTGTGGGAGGAAGGGTTCCGCTGCCCTTCCTGGGGCACCTGTTTCGCTTTTTGTCTTTCTTTCATCCCTCTCCACTCCACTCCCTTTGGGGCATGAGGGAGGCGAGGGAGGAGGAGGGAGGAGGGTGGGAAGAACAAAGGAGAGAATTCTGAGGAGGGCGTCCTCAGTTCCAGGGACTTCTTTCATCAAGAGGAAAAAGAAAAACTCTTTCAACACTCCCTGTGCATAGGGTGCTAATGAGCTGCAAATTGAAATTATTTGGAGTTTTTCTTAATTGTGAAAAGAAAGAAGTTGCCAGAGGAGACCAGAAACTCTCTATTGGCTGAGAAAGTTGTAAGCGCGAGAGAAGAACGGACGACTCATCTGTGCTGCGGTGCATCTTTCATCAGCCAGTGTCACCCTTGGTAGCCAGGTGCTGGCCAATTTCCATTTCACTTCCATTTAACTTATAGCCAAGGAGGCCCGTGATTTCACCTGTCTGACCCACCACAGGCGGGTGGCTGGGGTTCATGGAAATGGAGGTTGGGCTCACGGAGAGGTAGCCCAGGGCTGGTGCCATCGTATGTTGAGAATTCCATTTGGAAATGAGCATTGTGCAAAACGGGGTTATGATGTGGAAAACTCACCCTTCCCTTCAAATCCAGAAAGCCTTCGTCTTGGCTTAGAAGTCCCTAAGCCAAGTCCCTACTCACACTCCACGCTGCTCTCCAATTTCACCTGGACCACAGCCTCTGGATGAGCTTCTGTTAAAAAGAGACGACTCGGTGACAGACAGGAGGACGGTGCACAAATGACTGTGACATGTGCCGTGTGTCTGCAAAGACCGGTGCTGTGGTAAAACCACACGCATGGCCGCCTCCCCCAAGCCAACCACCCGGATCCAAAGACAAGCATCTCCAGAGTGCGTGGGACTGTAGAGAAGGCAGTGACAGGGCCAGGGCAAGCGGGTTCAGAAGTGGAACTTCAGTGGAAGCCAAGACCTTCGGGACCGCCTCATTCTGCCCAGTCCTCCTGCTGTGGGGTGAGTCCAGCCCGTGCTGGGATGCCGGTGCAGTTAGGACAACAAAGACCAAGGATAGCGGGGAATGGTGGGGAGGGAAGAGGGTGGGAGGGAAGAGGGTGGGAGACCAAAGTCAGAGGTGGACAGGAGTTCAACACACCACCCAGGTCCCTGAAACAGCATGTGCAGCTCTCGTTAAATGGAAAAGGCCCTAATGTCATGGGAAATTCTAACAATTTGTTAAACTTTAAGTTAGTATACAAAATGTGGTGATCCTACTCTTATAAAAAAGAAAGTTCAAATGCATAGAAGAAAGACCAGAGGACAAGATGCCCATGAATGATAAGTGCCTTTGCTGCCTCTGGGCGGATCTGGGGGGGGGGTTGTATTTCTTCCTCACTGCATCACTGTATTTTCCAAATGTCCAATGAGGAATAAACATTGCTTTTTAATTAGCAGCTACCCTGTGTGCTCCAGCTGCCCCACGTGCTCCAGCTGCCCCATGTGCTCCGGCTGCCCCGCATGGTCCGGCTGCCCCACGTGCTCCGGCTGCCCCACGTGCTCCAGCTGCCCCACATGCTCCAGCTACCCTGAGTGCTCCAGCTGCCCCACGTGTGACTGTCTACACAGCACGCATTCCTTAGCCTGGTGGTTCTCAACTGGACCCTGAGTCAGAATGGCCTGGAGCGCTGGTAAAACAGTTTGGGGCCAGCCGGAGCTTCTGAGCCAGCACTGAGCCCAAGAATGTGCATTTGCGTTGTTTCCCAGACAATGCTGCTGGTGACCCAGGGGGCCCCGCTGTGAGAGCCCCCCACACAGGTCACAGCTTGTGGCGCTTTGGAGGACTTTGCTCCTCAGAGTGAGGTGGGATTGTTCTACCCCAACGGTCTCTTCAGAGACCGTGCCCATGCGAGGCAGTGGTCACCTCACCCACCCTGCCATGCTGCGCAGGTGAGGCCCGGGGCACGGAGCCCCTGGGGACACGGTGAAGGGGCCTTCTCCTGCCATCTGCTCAGGAGCCCCTCACTGGGCTCGGCCTCTGTCTTGACAGGCAGGTGAGGAAGCCCCTGCTGACGCCATTTACAACTGCAAACCTCCCATCTCCTCCCAGGTCCTTAAAGCTCCACATCATAAAACAGATGCACGCGTGACGGAAACGTGGGTGTCACAGACAGCCTCTGGGAGAAGGCCATGTCCACAGTGCTGCCCGACAGCGATGGCTTCCTCAGCGTTTGACCGGGAGGGAGAAGGGCGGAGGGCCACAAGGACAGGAGAACTGGCACTCAACAAGGGCCAGGAAGGGAGCAGGATGGGAACAGAAGGGGGACAGGAGGGGGCAGGACAGGGACAGAAGAGAGACACGGGGCAGGATGGGGGCAGGACGGGGACAGGAGGGGGACAGGAGGGGACAGGACAGGGACAGAGGAGAGACACGGGGCAGGACGGGGGCAGGACGGGGACAGGAGGGTGCAGGAGGGCTGCAGGGAGCCATGTCTGCTCCAATCCCATGCAGGGCCATCTGCCTCCCTCTGCCCAAAATGCATGATTCACCATGGCAAGGAGGCGAGAAGCAGGGACATCCCTCTAAACCCAAATGAACACACAGTGATGGGGCCCCAGCACCCCATCCACAGGCTCTTTCCATTATTTGAAAACGTTTCTAAAATCTGAACTTCTTTTAATCTTTGAATTGGCTTCTTGTCATACAGCAGCCTCGTGGGCAGCCTGTTTCAGGTCTCCATACTTCGCAGAGGGCACCACTGCACAGAAACACACGAGTCCCAAACGGAGGGAAGCAAATCTCACCCAACGTTAAATATTTGTTTCTCCAAAGCTAAGCGGTCACCTGTGCATGGTGATGGTGATGTTTGATTTCAGGTGACTTTGAGGCTGACCTTCCACACGGGGCCCTGCGGTTCTCTCCTCTGTGCCCGAACCCTCCTAGTCTTTATTGTGGGAGCAGCGCGGGAGACAGCGGAGATGTGGAAGCAGGCTCTGGCCGCTCGGTCTGCACGAGCGGTTTCCCTGCAGAAGATTCTGCGCCCTTCAGCCTCACCGCCCTCCCCTGGCCTGGGTGCTGCTGTGTGCCGGCGCTGGGCACGCTGGGAAGAGCAGGGCCAGCCGTTTGCAGGACAGGAGGCTGAGGCTGCGTGTACCTCCTGAGGGCTGGGCCGGAGGTGGGCTCGGGGCCTGGGCCCTCCCGTGGCCGTGGCCTCTTCCTCAGTCCTTTGCCCTCCAGGGTGCCAGGCCTAGGCCTCCGCGCATCAGTGTGGTCAAAGGGCAGGGCTGGCGTGAGGTGTTGACATTTTGGTACCTGTGGAGCCATGCAGAGAAGCACTGCTCCGAGGTGGGAAAGCCAGAGTCCCGACCAGTGTGGGCTGAGCTCAGGCTGCTGGGGTCCTGGCCAGACCCTGTGCTGGGACCTTGTTTGGAAATAGGGTCTCTTCAGAGGATCACACTTAGATGACGTCATCGGAGTCAGCCCCGTCCAGTGTCGCTGGCGTCCTTGTAAAGGGGACGTTCAGATGCAGACAGATACTCACGGGGGGAGTCGACGTGAAAGACAGAGAGAACCACCCACATCCAAGGACTGTCGGAGGCCACCAGAAGCTGGGGAGATCCTGGGACAGACCCCCTCACAGCCTTCCATGAGCTGGGGGGCGGTCACATGTGTGTAAAGTAGCACACGTGTGCCACAAAGCAGAGGCTAAGCAGCGCAAACTGTGCACACTCTGCATGCTCAGGCAGTGACACGCGGCAGACATCACTGTTTCAGAAAGAGCCCGGCGGCAGGATTCACACAAGTAAGCACGTTCCAGACTCCCCAGCACACGCCCTCTCTGGCTCAGGCTCGTGTGAACATACCATTACCCTTGTACAGATGTGATCATGGGCCTCCTCACGCACATACAGATCACGCCCTCTCGCTGGTGTACATGGGAACACACGCTCTCCTCATATATACAACTACACCCGCTCCTTCTCCACCCTTGTTCACAGCAGCAGCCTGAGAAGACACAGAATTCCATGAATTGCAGCCCAGAGACCCCCCAGCCCTGCTGGCTCGCCTGCCTCCCGCCTCCTAGCATGCACCAGGGTGGAGACCAGCTGCTGCCCGGTGCCTGCCCCTCCTCCCTGGGCCACGCTGACTTGCAGACGCTGCTGCTCAGTGTGGTCAGGGGCCCGGGTCAGCCCCAGGGTGACCGAGTGATGGGCTCCACCCTAAACTGGCCATGGAGACCTTCCACACACTTTCCTCCTCCATGAGTTCGACGGCGGGGCACGCTTGGAAGCCAAGGGCTGGCAGAGGCCGAGCCAGCTTGGATCTCAGAGTGGCCAGGTGGGGCAGAGCCACACTCCACCGCAGGATGCTGCACTGATATGAGAGAGAAACAAGCTTGTCTTGGGTTAAACGGTTAAGATTTCGGGGGATGTGTTTAAAGTCCCTCGTGTTCTTTTAACTGTCCACTGCCTGTCTCCAGGAGGGGCCCGGGGCAGGCACTGAAGTACTCTGCAGTTTTCAGGCCCCTGGCACTCACGCAGGAGCTCTGCTCTTAGAAAAGCCAGCAGACTGGCACTCGGCACATCCCTGGCAGCAGGTGGTGCGGGACTCTGCCCTCTGCCCTCTGCCCTGGCATTCAGTGCTCTGCTGTGACTGCCGCTCCCTGGCCCCCTCTCTTGCCCTACACATGGATTCGCACAGACCCTGCAGCACCTCCCTCCCTTTCTCCTCCCTCTTTTCTCTTTACTCAGGAATATCCCTTCTTAGTTACAGGGTTGGGCATTCCAAGACCTCGTTAACGGGGTCCCCACATCCAGGGCACTGCAGATGGGCTGCTGACCACATGCCTCTGGCCACCGGCCAATCTCGGGCCATTCGCCGACACCCTGGAGGCCGATGGGTCCTCACGCTGCTCAAGGTGGAGGGAGGCTGTGTACCGGGGGTGCCAGCATGGGAGCACTGTATTCCGGGGGCGCCGCCGCTCCCTCCTCCCCAGGCTGCTGACGCGTCACACCAGCAGCTCTGATTGAAATCCAAATCCTTTCACATAAAACCCTTCACTTGTGCTTTTAAGGAGAGAGGCTTGTGCACACGCTAGGGCTCTGCTTCCCTTCTGCTGCATTTTGCTGGTGCACTGGAGGTCTGACGTCCTATCAGGAGGGGACCTTGCTACTCCCCCAAACGAAGAATCATGTCGCAGGAAACTCCCCTTTTGACCGTGCCTTCCAACAGCAAAACAGGGAGCTGAGAAGACCATGAGGAGCGGGCTGTGGGGAAAGGAGGGGGTCACTGCGGTCAAACGAGTATCGGGCGGATGGTGCCACTGCCAGAGCCCACCCAGAACCACCATCATGGCACCATTTCACCCCAGCCGGTCCTCCCCACGTCCTCAGGTGGCTGAAGAGCACATCACACCACATCTGTCCTCAGGGAAAAGAGGAGAGAATGCACCTGAGAGGACCCGTCGACCAGGGACACACACGACACACACAAAGCAGCATCCAGAGCTACGGCCGGGGCCACCAATGGGGTGAGGGGCCAAGGAGAGCCCTGGCTGCCCTGCAGAGGGTGTGTCCGTGTGACCTGTGTGTATGCATGTGTGTGTCTGTGTGTAATGTGTGAGAGATGGGTGTGTTTGATGTGTGCATGTGTACATGTCTGTGTATGTGTGTATGTTTGGTGTGTGTGTATAGTGTATGTGTGTGGTGTGTGTGTGTGTGGTGAGTGTATGTGATGTTTGTATGTTTGGTGTGTGTGTGTAATGTGTGCATGTGTACATGTCTGTGTATGTGTGCATGTTTGGTGTGTATGTATGCTGTGTGTATAGTGTATGTGTGTGGTGAGTGCATGCGATATTTGTGTGGTGTGTGTGGTGTGTGTAGTGAGATGTGTGTATGTACGATGTGTGTATGGTGTATGTGTGTGTTATGTGTGTGGTGTGTGCATGTATTTGTACATGTGTGGTGTGTATCTGGGGGCATATGTGTGTGGTGTGTGTATATATATGTGTCTGTGGATGTGTGGCATGTGTGGTGTGTGCATGTGTGGTATGTGTGTTGTGTGTATGGTGTGGGTAAGGTGTGTGTACTGTGTGCATATGTATATGTGTGTGTGCATATGTGGTGTGTGAGATAGGTGTGTGATGTGTGTGTATTCCTGTGAATGTGTGTGCACATGTGTGTGTGCCTGTGTTTGCATGCACGTGTATGTGTCTGCACATGTGTGGTGTGTGTGGTATGTGTGTCGTAGGTGTGTGATGTGTGTGCATTCCTGTGAAAGTGTGTGCACATATGTGTTTGTGTGCATGTGTGTGTGTGCCCTGCGCATGGGTGTGTGGTATGTGTGTGGTAGGTGTGTGCATGTGTGTGTGTGTGCATGTGTGTTGTGTGGTAGGTGTGTGGTGTGTGTGTGCATTCCTGTGAAAGTTTGTGCACGTGTGTCTGCATGCATGTGCATGTGCGTGCCACTGTGCATGTGCGGCATATGGCATGTGTGTATGTGGTAGATGCGGGCAGCGTGTTGGTGTGGTAGATGCGGGCAGCGTGTTGGTGTGGTAGATGCGGGCAGTGTGTTGGTGTGGTAGATGCGGGCAGTGTGTTGGTGTGGTAGATGCGGGCAGTGTGTTGGTCACAGGGAGTGAAGGTGGAGGCTGTGGTCTAGCAGCAGAAACAGACGGGCAGTTTTCTCTAAAGTGTGGGAAATGACATGGGGGCTGTGTGGCCTCAGAGGTGGGTGGGGGCCATTGGGGAGCTGGATCAATAATCTGGACATTTGGGGAGATGTCTTGGGGGCCAGGTGCCCAAGCTGCATCTTCGATGATGAGGAAGACAGGAGAGGAAATGGGGAGGGGCGTCTCAGGAGAGGGCGTGGCCTGAGCCAAGGAGTTCGGGTGGCAGCTTCCAGAAGGGCAGAGGCCATGACACTGAGGCCCACGGCTGAGTGAGGGGGGGCACTGGAGTCCAAGGCCCCGGGTGTCAGAAGGGCAGAGGCCACGACACCAAGGCCCCCAGCTGGTGCCTCCAGTGGCTGAGTGAGGGGGTCACTGGAGTCCGAGGCCCCGGGTGTGAGTCCCTGGGACACTAAGATTTCATTTCCTCATGTGCCAAATGAAGAAAATATAGGATTTACCCCTCAGGCAATTATTGGGAAGATTAAATGTTAATTTTAGTGACAATGTAAAGCATAAATGCTTTTGTGATTAATTAATTCATTATGTGTGGAGAACCTCCTGGGTGCCAGGAACATGGCACTCCAGCCACAAACAGAAGCTGGCCCGCCCTCTTCCAGCAGCCCTTGCCCAACACACCCCTCCTCCGAAACCAGCCGGGCCAGGCACAGGCACCCGTGAAAGCTGCACCCCGAGCCTCCTCTCAGGACAGAGGCCATCAGCCCAGGTCCCTGTGGGATTCTTCATTTCTGCCACTAAGTGGCCCTGTGGACACCACTGGCCCCAGCCCCCCAAACACCTGTTGGGCCTGGGTCCATAGTGGCCCACCTGCACCCGCCGAGGGTGGCCTGGGCAGCCCCCTTCTGAAGTCCGGGACTCCAGCACCCAGGGACGCGCTCATTTGGCGCTGGGTCTTCCGAAGTGAGCCCCTACCCCCATGCCTCATCAGTATGGCCCTGACAGGGCCAGGAGCATGGTAGAGGACTTGGGTTAATAAGTGAGATTTTTAACAGGCTCCGCTCAGCTGGCTCTGTCGGCTCGAGTCTGAGCCCATCCGTCAGCGTCAATTAGGAAGCCTCAGCTCAGAACGCAACACCAGGGGCTGCACAGAGGAAGAAGTGCGAGGGCGCCCTGCAGGCTCACAGCGCCTGAGCACACACTGAGGGGCCGCGGCACAGCCCTCCCTCCCGCCACAAGCACACACCGAGGGGCCGTGGCACAGCCCTCCCCGCCACAAGCACACACTGAGTGGCACACATGCACCGCCACACACATACACACAGCAGATCCACACACAGGGGCCATAGGCACAGCACACTACACCTACCCGTCACACATGCACACACACGATACAGGCCACAGCACAGCCCTCCCCGCCACAAGCACACACTGAGCGGCCACAGCACAGCCCTCCCCGCCACACAGCACACACTCAGAGGGGCACACAGGCACAGCCCTCACACGTGCACACGTCAACAAAGCACACTCACCGATGTGGCCACAGCACAGCCCTCCCTCACACGTTAACACACACAACACAAAGTCACATATACACTCATACATGCACACAGCAGACCCACACACATGCGTATTCACACAACACATCCATGCACATGCACTCCACACACCTGCACAAAGCAGATCCCCACACATGTGCACACACGACACCCACACTCATACACCCACTTACAGCAGATTCCCCCACACATGCATTCTTACACATGCACACAGCAGACTCACACACGTGCACACACACATGCACACACACCTTCACCTGAGGCCATGCTCAGCGGGAATGATCTGGGAGGTGGCATGTGGAGGCTGAGGAACCTCAGAGCTTTTCTTCTTTTGCATCTGAGGTTTCAAAACCCATGAGAATGATCTTGGAGTTATTCCTTATTCTCTATATGCCAGGAAAGGTGAAATCAGAAAGGAGAGGATTTGACAGCCTCACCCAGAGGGAAAGCATCAGGCTCGGGCTCACTTTTTGCCCTTTGGAGCCGAGGTTGAAGGAAACAGAAACTGCCACAGGGCAGGCAGGAGTGCACCCAGCGGCCTGATGGAGTCTCCCACACTGGAGGGCAGGCAGGAGAGCGCCTGGCGGCCTGGTGGAGTCTCCCATGCTGGAGGGCAGGCAGGAGTGCACCCGGTGGCCTGGTGGAGTCTCCCATGCTGGAGGGGAGGAAGACAAGGTCAGGCACACTGGACAGCTTGCATGACCTCAAGGCAGGTGTGGCAGGATCTAGGTGCAGATGCCACACCCAGTATCCTCGTGCCAATGCCGGCCGGGTGCACTTTGCTGCGTCTGCTGGGCATAGGTGGAAGAAGGCAACTCACGTGTGAACAGTGCTGTCCTCTCTCCTAAGAACCAGCACCATCGTAATTTTGGAGACAATAACAAGAATTCAGTTTTAGTTATGAGAGGCCTGTAAGACCTCTGAGTAAAGACATAAGTAGGATCTGGTCAGAGCTATGAATTCAGGGTCAGTTCACTCCACGGCTGCCATTTGGAGTTATACAGATGAATGGGGTCATAGAGGGAGGTGGTGTCTGGAGAGAAGTGTCCTGAGGAACCCAGCATTTGGAGAGCATGTGGGGAGGGCACCATTGCTGAGCCTGAGAAAGAGCAGCCAGAGACATCGGAGATGAAGGTGTGCCCAGCATGGTTGACACCAAGACAAGAGGAAGTTTTGAGAAGGGGCTTGTTAGCTCTTGAAAGCTGATGGAGAGCCCACAGTTGATGAGGACTGAAGAGTGGTCACTGACTTCAGCACCATGAAATCACAGCTGGCCTTGGTAGGCATGGTGAGATAGAAGCCACTCTGAGTGAGCTGGAGTCTGCATGTGTGGCCGGGGCAGAGGCAGTGGCTGAGGTAGATGGAGGATTGCAGAGAATGCAAACAGGAAGACAAATAAACCAGAGGCCAGGGAGCCCAATGGTTGTTGATGTTACAGAGAATGATGACACAGGTTGTGGTGAAGACAACTGTGAGAGTGACTAAGGGAGAGGAGGGACATGGGTTAGGAAGCCATTCATCTATCCAGGCACTAATTCATCCATCTATATATACACTATCCATCATCCATACACCCACTCATCCACCCATTCATCCATCTATACACTATCCATCATCCATCCATCTACTCATCTATCCATCCCTCCCTCTATCTATCCACCATCCATTAACTATCCACCCACTCATCCATCCATCTATATACTATGCATCAACCATCCATCCACTCATCCAGTATCTATTGTGCATTCTATCCATTGTGCATCTACCCACTCACCCATTCATCCATCTATACACTATCCATCATCCATCCATACACTCATCCATCCTTCTATATACGATCAATTATCCATCTATACACTCATCCATCTATCCACTCAACCACTATCCATCATCCATCCATAATACTCATACCTTCCATCCTCCATTCATTTCAGTTATGGCTTCCTTCATTTTCCATTCCATTAAGATCCCTAGTCCACCATTCATTCATCCATCCATCCATCCATCCATCCATCCATCCACTATCCATCTACCATCCACTCATCCATTCATCCATCTATACACTACCCATCCATCTATTTATTTACCCATCTACTATCCATTAACTATCCATCCACTCATCCATCCATCTATATACTATCCACCAGCCATCCATACACTCATTCATCCAGTCATCCACTATCCATTGTGCATTCTATTCATTGTGCATCTACCCACTCATCCATTCATCCATCTATACACTATCCATCATCCATCCATACACTCATCCATCCATCTATATATGATCCATTATCCATCTATACACTCATCCATCTATCCACTCTACCCACTATCCATCATCAGCCCATCCATCCATCTTTATCCTTCATCCATTTATCCATTCCATCCATCCATCCATCCATCCGGCCATCTTCCATCCATTCATCCTTCCTACTATCCATCCATCCACTCCATCTATCCATCTATCCATTTATCCATCCATCCATCCATACTATCCATCATCCATCCCTTCCATTCCATCCTTATCCATCATCCATCCATCTATATATTATCCATTATCTATCCATAATACACTCATTCATCCATCCAATCATCCACTATCCATCCATCCATCTACCCACTCATCCATCCATTCATCTACCCATCCACCATGCATCCTTCCATACACTATCCATTATCTATCCATCCACTCTTTTATCCACCCATCCACTGTCTAGCCATCCACATATCCCATTATCCATGCACATGCATCCATTCTTCCTCCCATATATCCATCAGCCATCCATCCATCCATCCTTATACCCATCCACTATCCATCTATCCATCCACCCATCATCGATGCATGCATCCATCCTTCCTCTCATCCATCAGCCAATCCATCCATCCATCCACTCATCCATCCATTTATCTATATACTATCCATCACTCATCCATGTATTCATCCACTATCCAGCATTCATCCATCCACCCATCATCCATACAGACATACATGCATCCATCCATCTTTATATCCTTCCATCCTTCTATCCACTCATCCATCCACCCACTACCCATCATCCATCCATGCATGCATCCATCTATCCTTCCTTCCATCCATTCTGTCCATCCACCTATGTAAGCATATATCCATCCACCCATCAATCTATCCATCCATCCATCCATCCATCCATCCATCCATCCATCATCCATCCATCCATCCTTCTATTGAGGACCCATATTGTTAAAAGATAGAGTTAATAATCATCTAAAATATATAATAAAACCTTAAAACATATAAATACCTAAAATACTAAAGCCTGGCAAAATAACAAATTATTAGAATAAGTTCAAGAAATCCTAATTAATGTTTGCAAGATTATGCTATCATCAGCATCAAGACACTCCTAACCTCAGGCTCAGGGTATAGGCAAAGAATTAGCACCTAGTACTTGACAATGAGCTGTCCGTACCTGTGCTGTGATTATGAGCAGCTGCTGCTGATTACAATCAATGAATCACTAATCTGCAGTCTGCTACAAAACAGTTGGACTCCATCTATTATTCATTCTTGATGTGGAGATATCCAGAACGGAGAGACGAGAATTGGACTCCTAGGATGCCTGTTGTCTTCATCCCCCAAGGATGTTCTGGTTTGAAAGTTGTGTTTCTGAGGCCCCTGACATTCAAGACTAAAGGTTAGATCATTAAGTTCATATGACAGGCGAGGACTGGTGAAGTTTTCAGATTTTCTTTCACTCATTGGCTAGCATTCCTTTGAACTTTTCAAAGGCTTGGTATATATAGTCTACCTTAAACATCTGGGGATTTGATGTCCTGAGACTTAGGTTTTGATCACATCAAGATTTTCCCTAAGCGTGAAAATTTTGCTCAAATAATTCAGATACCCTAACCAGCCTGTGCCTCTAAGGGGAAACTGGAGGGTGAAACAGGGAGAGGGTTGAATCAGTCCCTCATTCCACAGCTAGGTATGCGACAGACAGAGAAATTAGCAGTTTTGTTTTTTTTTTCTTTTTCCTCCTTACTCTAGAGATAAGCAGATGGAGTGGCTCGACAGTGGCCTGGACTTCAAGCCCTCACAGAGAAGTGCTGCTTCTCAAGTCACCTTCCCTCTGCCATCGGTAACGATCCCTCCGAACCTGGCAAGAGTGCACAGCCCCAGAGCTCAGTCTGTCACTGGGGTTTGTGCACAGCCTCCTGTGACCCTCCTGAAGGTAGAAGCTGACCACAAGTCCTCCTCCCAAGGCAGAGGCGAGCTTGGTGTGCCGACCACTGCCAGAGAATCACCCTCCTGAAGGTAGAAGCTGACCACAGGTCCTCCTCCCAAGGCAGAGGTGAGCTCAGTGTGCCCACTGCTGCCAGAGAACCACAGGAGGGCCTTCACCTTTGCAGCTGGAGCCTTAATTAGCAGGTTTGTTTGGGATGTTAAGGATGGGAGGCCTCTGTCTGGTGCCCTGCCTGTCCAATGGGCAGCAGCTTCCTGAGGACAGGTGTGTGCCGTCCGTGGATCCCCTGTGCCTGCACGGGGTGAGGTGCGCCACTGACACTCAGGGACTCTTTGCTGACTCAAGGCTGCCATACTGGCCCCCGGAAGAACTCGGCAGGAACTTGGACTGTTGGCAACTGAGCCTCCCACAAAACAGGGAATGGAGGCCGCCCCATTCTGGAAGGACACGGTGAGATGTGGCTCGACAGGAAGTTCTGGAGGACGGGCTTTTGGGTCACTGGCTGTCTGTTGGTGGGCAGAAGTCTTTGGGTGTGACTGGATGCTACACTGCATCTACACTACCCCCAACTAGTGCTGTGAACCAAGTACTTGGGCAGAAGGGAACACCCCATGGAGAACGGGTGACCTGTGTTTCCCGTGAGGCAGAACTCACCTCGCCTTGGCTGCAGCAGAGGAAGGAACCACTTCCACATGCTGAATGAAGCCACAAAGCAGGCTGGTCACGAGTGGCACCCAGGCCCACAGCAGGGCTGAGTCATGCTGGGAAAACTGAGGGCCCGGGGAGTGGGCCGATGTGGCACCAAGGACCCTGCAGACCCCACCCCATCTCAAGGCAGCCTGGCTCAGGGCAAACGAGGTCTTCACCATCCCAGGCCTGCCGGTCCTCCTCTGCTTCCTCGGAGTCTCTGGTCTATAGCCGGACACGTGGCCACCCCAGTGAAGTTTCTCTTTCCCAGCCTTTCTCGCAGCTGGACGTGTGACTCGGTTCTGGCCAAGGCAACCCAAGTGAGAGTTGTGTGCTGCTTTCAGGGAGTGTCTCGTGGTGGGACACGCGCCCTGCTCCTCTTCTTCCCTCTTCCTGCTGGTTGAAATGGTGGGATCTCCAGCAGCCATCTGGGATCATGAGGAGGAGCAGGGCTGGAGCTGCAGGAGTACAGCACCTTGTTTCTGGGACCTCAGAGGCTGCAAGGTCCCTGGACTGCCTCCCCCTAGACCCCTTCCACAGGAAATGAAAGTGCACTTCCAGCTCATTTAAGCCACTTTTATTTTTGATTTTCTGTCACAGTCACATTAATCCTGACTAATACACATGTGTTTGCCAGTGAACAGATTATCCTTTCAAATGTGTCAAAATGCCACGTCAATGTATGAATCACACCTTTGAACAATGAAGGCTCCTGTGTTAAGAGGACGAGTGAGCTGTGCTGCCTGGACCACCGCCCTCCACATTTGTTCATGTCTGAGTTCACACCTGGGGCTTGCGCAGGGATGTCTCTCAAAGGCAGACCTCAGGCGCCTTCTCTGCAGATCTGAGAAAACCTGGCCAGATCCCCAGGGAGCAGCAGCACCGGCCCCAGCCCCATTCAGCTTCCACCACTCAGCTTCTCTGCCAAGCGCCCACGCACTGTTCTGGAGACCTCAAGGCTCCAGGAGACAAAAAGTAGCATCACTGGAGAAAGCTTCTGGAAGTCTGTGGCTTAGGGGTGCTTGAAAGTTACAGATGCTCGTATAAGGAGTAAGGAAAGGATCCAGTTTCAGCTTTCTACTTACGGCTAGCCAATTTTCCCAGCACCATTTATTAAATAGGGAATCCTTTCCCCATTTCTTGTTTCTCTCAGGTTTGTCAAAGATCAGATGGCTGTAGATGTGTGGTATTATTTCTGAGGACTCTGTTCTGTTCCATTGGTCTATATCTCTGTTTTGGTACCAGTACCATGCTGTTTTGGTTACTGTAGCCTTGTAGTATAGTTTGAAGTCAGGTAGCGTGATGCCTCCAGCTTTGTTCTTTTGACTTAGGATTGTCTTGGAGATGCAGGCTCTCTTTTGGTTCCATATGAACTTTAAAGCAGTTTTTTCCAATTCTGTGAAGAAACTCATTGGTAGCTTGATGGGGATGGCATTGAATCTATAAATAACCTTGGGCAGTATGGCCATTTTCACGATATTGATTCTTCCTATCCATGAGCATGGTATGTTCTTCCATTTGTTTGTGTCCTCTTTTATTTCACTGAGCAGTGGTTTGTAGTTCTCCTTGAAGAGGTCCTTTACATCCCTTGTAAGTTGGATTCCTAGGTATTTTATTCTCTTTGAAGCAATTGTGAATGGAAGTTCATTCATGATTTGGCTCTCTGTTTGTCTGTTACTGGTGTGATACGAAAATTAATTCAAGATGGATTAGAGACTTAAATGTTAGACCTAATACCATAAAAACCCTAGAGGAAAACCTAGGTAGTACCATTCAGGACATAGGCATGGGCAAAGACTTCATGTCTAAAACACCAAAAGCAACGGCAGCAAAAGCCAAAATTGACAAATGGGATCTAATTAGACTAAAGAGCTTCTGCACAGCAAAAGAAACTACCATCAGAGTGAACAGGCAACCTACAGAATGGGAGAAAATTTTTGCAATCTACTCATCTGACAAAGGGCTAATATCCAGAACCTACAAAGAACTCAAACAAATTTACAAGAAAAAAACAAACAACCCCATCAAAAAGTGGGCAAAGGATATGAACAGACATTTCTCAAAAGAAGACATTCATACAGCCAACAGACACATGAAAAAATGCTCATCATCACTGGCCATCAGAGAAATGCAAATCAAAACCACAATGAGATACCATCTCACACCAGTTAGAATGGCGATCATTAAAAAGTCAGGAAACAACAGGTGCTGGAGAGGATGTGGAGAAATAGGTACACTTTTACACTGTTGGTGGGATTGTAAACTAGTTCAACCATTATGGAAAACAGTATGGCGATTCCTCAAGGATCTAGAACTAGAAGTACCATATGACCCAGCCATCTCATTACTGGGTATATACCCAAAGGATTGTAAATCATGCTGCTATAAAGACACATGCACACGTATGTTTATTGCGGCACTATTCACAATAGCAAAGACTTGGAACCAACCCAAATGTCCATCAGTGACAGACTGGATTAAGAAAATGTGGCACATATACACCATGGAATACTATGCAGCCATAAAAAAGGATGAGTTTGTGTCCTTTGTAGGGACATGGATGCAGCTGGAAACCATCATTCTTAGCAAACTATCACAAGAACAGAAAACCAAACACCGCATGTTCTCACTCATAGGTGGGAACTGAACAATGAGATCACTTGGACTCGGGAAGGGGAACATCACACACCGGGGCCTATCATGGGGAGGGGGGAGGGGGGAGGGATTGCATTGGGAGTTATACCTGATGTAAATGACGAGTTGATGGGTGCTGACGAGTTGATGGGTGCAGCACACCAACATGGCACAAGTATACATATGTAACAAACCTGCACGTTATGCACATGTACCCTAGAACTTAAAGTATAATTTTAAAAAAAAAGAGATAAAAAAAAGGTAATTGCATAACAGAATATTTATGTATATTTCAAGGCCCAAAACACATAGATTTGTAATATATTGGGCAATAATAACACAGGCAATGTGGGCACAAATTAAGCTGTAATGAAGTGAGAAATAAATTCAGAGGAAAATCAGAACTAGATATTGTGAATAAGAAAGCAAATATAACTATCTCATTAAATACATACTTTCTCTCAAAATAAATAAATAAATAAATAAATAAATAAATAAAAAAAGAAAGTTACAGATGCTCTTCTGTACACTGAGTCAAGGCTTTGGAGGAGCAGAAGTCCTTTATTAGCCACTTTCACTTTGCTCCCCGATGCGTCTAAGGGGTCTGGCCACCCCCTCTCCTCGGTGCCAGTAAATAAAAACGGCAGCACGACCGTGATCACCACAGTCATCACAACGAGCGCCATTTCCACGCGTGCTGTGCAAAGATGGCAGCACGACCGTGATCCTCACAATCACAAGCGCCATTTCCACGTGTGCTGTGCTCAGCTGTATTTCATCCTCACGCCAGGCCATGTGGTGGGCATTACTCTTCCCAGTTCACAGGTGAGGGCCCTGGTAATCTCAGAGGAGCCTGGCAGGGACTTGAGGGTGTCACAGGAGCAAGTGGGAGTCCTGATTGCAGAGGGTGGGGACCAGGATATCCCAGAGCGTGGGCAGAATGTGGTAAAGTCACAGTCCTCTTGTGAGGTCATGGGGCAATGGGGAGCCAGGAAGGGCACCCACATATCCTCTGCAGGGGCAGCGAATTCATCTGTCCAGGAGTGGCGACTTATCTCACAGATACCAGAGGGGTCTACCCTGACCCGGCTCCTGCGCAGGACCCTCCCAAGTGTCTTCAAGGTGTCCTGCATCTCCAACCACGTCCCCAGCAGACACACTGCATTACAGACAGTGCTTCCCTGGTCAAAACACTCGGTTCTCTGGTCCTAATACAACAATGCCAGACATCTGAAGTCACTATATTTTCTAATCAAGCAGACTGGCTGTGAGTTTGGATAACTGAATGTCATCCAAAACCTAACCCTAACCCCCATACAAACACTGTTTTCAAACTCATGAAGCATCAAGGGCCCTCGTGGTTTTCTGGAGCTTCCACTCTCTAGAGCTTTGTGACAACACCCTGCATTGGGGTTTTCATCTTGGGTCCTCATATGATCTCATTCGATTCCTGTGGCGGTTTTGAGAGGCGGGCACCCATTTACAGATGAAGGAAGCCAGAGAACACGACACGACATGACACGACACGACACAACACAGTGTGGGCTGTGGCCGTCTGGAGGCCAAGCTCGATCAGAATGTCCCTGGGCACTGTCCAGGGGCCTGAGAAGGGGTTCGGGCTGTGTGGGCGGTGGGGGTTGGACCTAAGACCTCCAGTGAGACGTGATGTCCTCCGTTCAGTTCACTTATTTCCCCCATGGGGACTGAGTTGTCCTTCAAATCCGGTGGCCCAGGGAGTGGGCACTGCGTCCACAGAGGACCCCTCCAGCGTTTGGGGGAACCCAGTGTGCTCTGTAGATATTCCTTGAGTGAGGACTGAGGACCAGGCACTGGGGACCTCGGGGGAGGGCGGCTGACGGTGTCTCCACTAGTGACTCACCATGCCGGGGCGGATGTGGCCCCTGAAGCTGCCGGCCCTGCCCTCGCCGGCTGTGACGCTTTGACTCGGGGACGGCCACTGTCTCACGGGCTGTTCCGAGTCTCAGCACCTTCCTCAAGCCGCACGTTTTGATTTTGTTTTTCTCGAAAAGGTAAACGTAAAGAAAATGCCTGAGGCCCCAGGACACAGACGGGCTGACAGGTCTCCGCAAGGCAGCTGCCCTGGAGGGTTCCTCAGACAGCAGCTTGGGGTGCGGCTCTGGGCGTCCCCACCATGGGACCTGCCTGCCTTCACGGCCATGGAAGTACATTTCGTAAGTTCTGGTTTGCCTACTTCCTGACGTTAATTTTCCCCACATTCAGATGGTGCTTGGACCAGCCTGACTCTCTGGGTTGAAATTCAGCATCACGTCATACTCAGAGGAAGATGGTGGGAGGTCCTCATGCTTCTCTGAGCCCCTTCCATGCGTGTGGTCACCACAGTCTCCCTTTTCCAACCTGTCCGGATGCCCCTGCCGTAGGCTGTAGACAGACTGTCCACCTGTGCTACAGACTGTAGATGCTGAGCTGTGTCTTCGCGAGCAACCACAGAAGAGCCCACGTTGACTACGGAGCCTGTGGACGGAGCAGCGATCGGACACAAGACTTGCCTCCACTTCCACAAGCCCTCGGCACCCACAGCTGTGCTCCTCGGGGCCACTGCCCTGCCCCAGAGCCATCCGTGTCACCAGCACCGAGATAAAATGGTGAAGGAAGTGTCTGGAATGTGACAGCAGCTCACAGCAAGACCCAACAGACGTCCTAGTTACTGCAGGTACAAACAGTCAGATCAAGTATCTGTTTATGAGACGTTCAACAAAGCCAGGTAAACTGAAATCTACAGCAAAGTACCAACTTCCTGCCAAACAGCTGACAAATAAGACAGGGTCTGTCTGTGTTGCTGACTCCTGAAAACGCCCATTTTGACTACAAGGGTCCAGCAGTGGAGAATTTTCACGACGCCACTCAGTTTTATTTGTGTAACCCCCTGTAAAAGTGACCTCCAAGGGCAAGCCATTTGGAGTCACCGATTCAGGAACGAAAATGGTGTCACTGTTTTCCCCAACTGTATTTCTTTATGCATCATGGTTTTTATAATTTTCTAAGGGAAATTGATGACATCCCCATCTTAAAACCAAACATAATTTGAATTTCAAATGCACTCGGAGTGCTTCCTTCCAGGGCACGTCTGCGATGCCAGCTCGGGGCGCAGCCGAGCGCGGGATGCTCGTGAGCCGTGAGCTTTGATTCTGAAGTATGTAATACATTTTTAATAAGGACAACTAAATTTGTTTCCCTAGAAATGTATTTTGAAGAGTCCATAATAAATAACTGTCTTCCACAATGAGGAGCTATTTAAAGTCAAAAACAAAAAGGCGAGACCCGTTTGACTGTGGGTGTTGAGGCAGGTGCTATCTGAACACGGTGGCACAAAAGAGATGAGACCTGACCACTGATCAAAAGCTCGGCTGGTAAGTAGAAGTCTTTAAAAAGGACAAGCATCAGACAGGTCCTCATCTGGGGCGCTCTTCTCGTGGGGCCACCCTGACCGCGAAGGCCACCGATGTGGGCCCGTGTGCACCGCAGGCCACACATGGGGTTAGGTAAGTTTGAAAGTCTGTGGACAAAGCTGCCATTAAAGGTGGGTGATGCTAAACGGCGTGAAAGCCTCTGCTTTCTAGAGGCTGCAGCAAGACTGACACGGAAAAGCTGAGGATGAGGACGTTGGTTCCGACTCCTTACAAAGGCAGAAGGCGCCACGCCGTGAGCTGAGCTGTCTCTGCAATGGAAGGACAGAGCACGGCCGAGAGCCCGAGTGGCCGCCCCAGCACCACCCTGTCTGGAGGCCAGGAGAGCAGCCACACGGAAGGTTGCCCCAGGGAAAGCCTGGCCCGACCTCTCAGGCCTGATGGCACAGACATTCACTTGGCAGCAACACGTTTGTCCTTGGGCAAACCCTGTCTCACTCGGAATCTCGTGATGGTGATGTCTCCTCTGCCCCATGGCAGCTGCCCTCCCTCCCCACCAGCCCTCGGCCACAACTGCAGCTGGCACTCCACCTCTGCACTGGCAGCTCCACCTGCCTGTGGGCTGTGCTTCCAGCAGCACCATCCTCCGTTCCTCCAAAGACATTTGTCCTGGTCACCGGAACTCCCGGTCTGCAGCATCCTCTCTCCCCCATGTGGCCACCGCCTCCTGCCCCACCTCCCTCCCACTGTCCTTTCTGGATGGTGTCCTTGACCTCCTGCCTTCCTGCTCTTGGTCCCATGGGACATGCCAACCCTGGAAGAAAGGAGGGGCTGGCTTCTCTGTGCCTGCTCACAGGCAGCTGAGCACCCCCAGGGGCATCAGGGGTCCCTGAATTCACAGTCCTCATCCCCGAGCTCAGGGGCATCTGGCCCACCCTTCTTCCCTACTCAGCCCTTAAAAAGAGGCACGTGGTAAAAGGCCGCTGGGAACAAGATACCCCTAAGTTCTCAAGGTATCATCCCTCAAATCACCGATGAATTACCAAGGAAAGAATTTACCTTTACAACGGAATGATGTGGCAGACACCTCTTTTACCAAAGCAACTACACTTGGCATCGCCCCAGTGGGGAGGGGCTGACCGTGCACCTACTGTGGCCGGAGGCACACACATTGCCTTGCGGCACGTGCTGAAGACCTGCCTCTGAATCTGGTGGTGTGGGGCAGCCCAACAGGCCCAGGCCACAGCACATCCCACAGGACAAGCCTGGTTTCTCAGGCCACAGCACATCCCACAGGACAAGCCTGGTTTCTCTAACAATTGCAACGCTAGAAAAGACCAAAACCGAAATGTAAAGGTAGAAGTATTCTAGAACAAAGAAAATCTGATGTCACAACAAACGCAGCATTCACCCTCGATTGGAATCTGGATTAAAAACGAAAAGCTAGCTATTGTGACGACGGGAAAACTGGCCACGAACTGTGTGCTACGTAACATCACGGCATCCAGGCTGCATGTTGGGGGATGACGCAGATGCGCCCTTTTCTGCACCTCGCGGAGAAGTTTTGTGATGTTTGCAGCAACCTGTGTGACTTCCGTCCAGATGCACAGGTAAATGACAGAGTTGCAGGCATGACTGAGAGCTCACAGTTGGTGACTCCGGAGGAGGAGGGTGTGGGTGCTCATCTTACCCTTCTTTCAACTTGTTTGATGGTTTGGAATTTGCAAATTAAAATTGTGGGATAAAGGGAGAAGCACAGGAAGAGGGACTCCTTTGTTGTGAGCCCAGCTGCGGGGAGGAACTGCTCGGACACTGCAGCATCTTATAAGCGGTGCAGGGAAGTCCAGGGTCAGAAGCCCCCATAGTGCAGGCCTGTCCCAGCGACCTGTAGCCTCACCCAGCACTGCGGCCACTCCTCCTCCCGGTGTCCTGCCATGTGCAGCCATGAATATCCTGTGGTCTAAGCCTTCTCTCGTTGGGGTTTTCTGTTATTCGTTCCCAAAGCATCTTAACTGATGTGGGTTCTGTGTCCAGGGAACAGCAGGAGCAGGGCTCAGTGCATTTGGAGTTGCCCTGAGGCTGGGAGACTGGGCTGCCCCCCCATTCCTTTCTAGGCCCCCTCTCACCCTGCAGCACTGAGTAGGGTGAGGAGGGGAAGAGAAGGAGCAGAGGAGTGGCTGGGAAGGTCTGAGAGAGCGTTTCAGAGCCATCTTCACCTGTCAGAATGAGCAGGAAGACACCCAGCTCTTATCGGGAGTCTATGCAACTGTTCTGCACTGAGCTCTCTCTGCTTCGGGCCTGCGAGGAGAAGCAGGGAAGGTACTGGCTGCAGTCCCCCTCCCCAAGGCAGCCGGGGCCACCCTCACACCAGCACAGCCCAGTCCTATGACAGGCCTGGCCATGTTAGACCCTCACGGGACATCCCACAAATGGAACCCTGGGCCATAAAATATATGGACATTCCAGAGTTTAATTCATAGCCGTCCTTAAGCTGGGGGAGGGCAGTTATGGAGCTCCGGAGAGGGGTAAGTTGCTGGAAAATGGAAAGAAGTTTGCCTGGCAGCTGCCTCATCTGCATGAGGAGTGACAGCTGGGCTGCTGCCCAGGCTTGGGCGGGGCTGCTGACGGCGCTGAGGGGTCCTCCCGGAGCACCTGGCACCTCCGCTAATTCTCTGGGGCAGAGGCACTTGCACAACCTTGTGATGAACTCTTCAGCAGCACCCGGGAGCACGGAGGATGTGAAAGGCGGCACCAAGGCTGCGGCAGCTGCTGGGCTGGTCTTGCAGGCTCAGGGCTTGGGCTCTGCGTTAAGCTGTGCTACCAGTGTAATTGGCACCGGGCTCGATGCTGCATCTCAGGCTCTGTTTCATAAACAGGAGGATTATTTCAGACCGATCAGAGGTGGCTGCAGTTTGCAAATTACCGTGTGCTGTGACTGCGTTCACACATTGCTGAGTGGTTCCTCCGATGGGCAGCACTAATCCATGTTGGTCTGTTCAGGAAGGCTGCATTTTGTCAACTGGAGACAGAATACTTTCGTTTTTATTTTAAACACACATTTGAGAAGGTGGAAGTCAAGAGATGTAGTGGTTCTGTTGAGTTCAAAGAGAAACGTGCGATTCTTAAGTTTCACCCACACTTCGCCTGACTGACCAACGCACTGAAGCTCCCTTCAAACGCAGACACTTCCTGCACTTGCTTCGAGATGCCACAAAAACTGCTGTTAAAAAGGAAAAAAGGAACGGAAAGACGAAGGAGCTGCACGTGTGGGGGAGGTGAGGGTGAGAAGGAAGGAAAGGCACAATCTGTCACAGTTTCCAAACACATATGCTTCGTGTGGGAATCTGGGGTTGATTCAAAGGCTGAATGGATCTTCAGTCACTGGAAGGCTTGGCCCAAAATATTTCAGTATATGGAGCAGTTCTCTTCCTTCTAGATTTGTGATCAGAATGGGGACAGCAGGAAAAGTTACCAAAGCAATTTACTCAATGGAGAAAACGGCCAACTCGTCAGAGAACTATGATGAGACGGCAGGATTCTCCAGGAGGCGCGAGATGTGGCCAGCGCCCACCCATCCCGTACGATGGTAACTCGTCCAGGAGGCGCGAGATGTGGCCAGCGCCCACCCATCCCGTACGATGGTAACTCGTCCAGGAGGCGCGAGATGTGGCCAGTGCCCACTCATCCCGTATGATGGTAACTCGTCCAGGAAGCGCGACGTGGCCAGCGCCCACCCATCCCATATGATGGTAACTCGTCCAGGAAGCGCGCAATGTGGCCGGTGCCCATCCGTCCCGTACGGCAGTAAACTCCATGGAGGTAGTTCAGGGAGCAGTTCAGGGAGCAGCTCTCCTGGGTTTTAGGAAATTGGGGAGGGTGTGGAGATGCAGCCGTTGGTACGATGATCTTATCTGCTGCTTCAATGTCCTTCCAGATAAATTTCAGTATTTTGCATTTCTTCTGGTCACAACTCTCATCCGTGGACATTTTGGGAGTAACAAGTCACTCACTTCCATAAATCAGCATTTGTGGCTTTCTGAGTCGAATTGGGCAGAACGTGGGCAGCTGGCACTGTTGGTCTCTACTCCTCACTGGGCTTAGGCACACTGAACCTAGAAACCAACACGGCAGCCCCAGATTCTCTCTGATCTGGTGCCGAAAGGAGGAGCTGGCGGATTTCTCCTCTGCCAGTGCCCGTCAAAACTCTCTGTAGCACTTTCCACCCACCAATCAGTGAGCTAGTAGCACTCCCTGTGATCAATCCATCAATTCCACCCACCAATCAGTGAGCTCGCAGCACTCCCTGTGATCAATCCATCAATTCCACCCACCAATCAGTGAGCTTGCAGCACTCCCTGTGATCAATCCATCAATTCCACCCAACAGTCAATGAGCTTGCAGCACTCCCTGTGATCAATTCATCAATGGATCAGTTGACCCACCCACTGGCTACTGGGGTGCCCAGTGCAGCTGCTCTCACAGGGAAGTCAGGGCAAGCGGGGGGCTCCAGACAGAAACATGGGTGTGCTGTGTGCACAGAGTGCACAGCTCGCAGACGGGAAGCCATGGCACTGCAGGGCCAGCCTCCAGTGAGCCTGGAGTCGGCTTGCAGGGAGGACCCCAGGTGGCTGTGGGGACCCACCTAAGGAGGACAGACACACGTGAGGTTTGTTGTCATGACCCCAGATGTGTTGTCAATGAGAGCACTGGACCCAGTTTTCAATGCTTCTCTTAGCAAAGCAGGGGATTTTCCTGCAGCTGTGAAAACTGACCTGTCCGCCTACTCCCCGAGCCATACATCTGGGGAAAGAATGCATGTAGCCAGCCGTGGGTGTTGAATGGAGCTGGGGCAGTGATGAGCTACTTCTTGCCTTTTGTCAGGAAAAGAGCCTGGATAGATTTCTCTTCTCTTCCTGTGAGAATGAGTGAAGAGGGAAGATAAAAGCCAGCAACCAGGGACAGCTGAAAACGTGGTTTCAGTAAGAGACAGGCCACAGTGTCCTGAACCCCGAGGACAAGCAGACCTTCCAGGAGGATCTCCTAAGGTGGCTAGAAGAGAACTCTGCTGCCCGTTCCAAAGAAGATGCAAGACACACAACCTCTCTAAAAACAGGAGCAGAAACACACAACACAACGGGAAAAACAGGGTGTCATAAAAACAAAACCGTTATCAAGTTATGAAGGCAAAGAGCCAGAACTGGGAGAGATGAGAAATAACTGCAAGGAAATTAAAACTACAATAGCAGAGGTAAAATTCACGTTGAGGCAGCAGAGCAGAACTGACTACAGCTTCCCGACCGAACCTGCAAAGCTCTTCAAGAATCTTCAAGCTCTAAACAAGTAAAGCACAAAAGATGCTAAAAGAGGGGATATTAGAGACATACGGCACAGGAAAGAGACTCGTCCTAAGGATGGTGGACAGTTTGCGAGAAGAAGCCAGAATGATTAGTAGGAAGAACAGGAAACAGGGATTTGCAGCAATGCTTCGGCTCTCCGGGCGCTCAGGAGGGTGCAGAGGCAAAATTAACAACACAGCCAAAGGCAGTGTTGCAAATCCATGGGAAACAATGGCTTATTCAAGAAACTAGAGTTTACTTGGGGGAAAGTCCTAGCTTATCCCTCACTTCACGGACATTACAACCATCAGAAATGATCCAGATACATTAACACATTAAATGGAACCATAAAAATAACAAAAGAAAAATTTGTTTCACTGATGAGAGGATGAGCAAGGACTTTCTAAACATGAGAGCCACTGACGAAATCTTAAAGGAAACGACTGTGCATTTGAATCCACCAGAGCTCAGCCTTTCTGAACTTCAGACAGTACAACAAGCAACGTTACACACAGACAAGGCTGGCAGAACATTTGCCAAAAGTAAGAGACAAAAACAAATACGAAGAGTACTCGCGAGTCTATTTCAGAAAATTCACATTCCTGTAGGAAAATTCCTGAACAGATTATCCCAGGAAGCACAAACATCAATAATCAAGCATGATAAAATGTTTAAATCTACAATAAATCAAAAACTACAAATTAAACCAATGATAACACACTATCATTTGCCTTAAATAATTGCATGGACTTAAATGAAGTCCTAACTCCTGGTGTTACTGAGCGGGCGATGGCAAGTTTACTGGACTTGCCAGACACGCCTGTATTTGTTGGAGATATTAGTCCAACTGGATAAGAAGAATTGAGGTATTTAGAAGAGCTTGCACCGTTTCACATAGTAGTTAGATTTCTAGGAATGTATCCTAAAGAAACAGTAAGCCACATAGATTGAATTTATGCATAAGGATATTAATTGCAGCAAGACTTATAATAATGAAATACTGGAAACAAGCTAAACGTTCAACAAAAGCACATGGGTTGAAGAACTTACAGCAGAACCACACAAAGACCGAAGTGTTCCTCAGAAGCGTATTTTAAAGACAGTTTGATAAGGCCCACATGCAAACTGAAAAACACAATAAAGACACACACACACACACACACACACATCTCCTAAAAGAATATCAAATAGTGAGCATTTTCTAAGTTTTCCACACTAAGTGTTCAATAGACACAAAACAAGTATTTAATAAAAATATGATTTCCTGACAGATAATATAGAAGAGGTGTGGCCTGTGTCATGACCGTGTCCTGGCCTGGACCATTTTTATTACTCCAGAGACTTCCAAATGGTGTCACCAAATCTACAACTGTGTGTCCATTCATCCATCCATCCATCCCCTGACCAAACCACCCACTTACTCATCTATCCACCCATCCACTCACCACCACCTGTCCACTCACCCACCCATCCACACATCCACTCTTCCATGTGTGACCCCATCCATCCACCCACCCATCCACACGTCCTCCCTTCCATGTGTCCTCCATCCACCCACCCATCCACTCACCACCACCTGTCCACCCACCTGCCCATCCACACATCCATCCTTCCATGTATCACTCCACCCATCCACCCATGCATCCACTCACCACCACCTATCCACTCACCACCACCACCTATCCACTCACCACCACCTGTCCACTCACCTGCCCATCCACACATCGATTTTTTCTGAGTAGATTCTTTCGACCGGACGATGATGACATTTATTTGATTTATCGACGACATTGCCGACGCGAGGGATTCTTTCGATGATCGATGATGACGAGATGATCGATGATTTATTTCCATTTGCTTACTGACGATATTTCGATGGTTTCGACGATGACGACGATGCATTTATTTACGAGCCCATTTATGGTGCCGACGAGATCGACGCTGAGAAGCATTACTGACGACGAGGATCGATTTATTTACTTACGACGATGATGACGATTGACGATGATGATGATGACGATGAGATGACATTGACGATGATATTTACTGAGACGATGACGACATGAGCTGCTGATATTTTTCGACGACGATCGATGATGACATTTGTCGATGATGAAGTCCATGTCTCCTCCCTCCACCCACCCACCCAGAGGAATGCTCACTTGTGTGCTGTGGGCCAGGCTCTGGGGTTTAAGGATGGCTAGGACATAATTATGCCCATGGAGGATGTAGTGTCTGATGGAAGAGATGGTGGAGGGGGGAGGCTGTTTTGATGCAGAGTCATCCGAGATGGCTGGGAAGGGGTACCATGGGGAGCCAGGGCCAGGTACCACACTCTGTGGGGGTCAACTCCCCAGTACACCCACCCAGGAACACCCTGGGCCTGGCAGCCTCTGCTGGGTCATGCCCTCTTGTTCTGTGCCTGAGTCCTTTGCACTCCTGCCGTACGCAAGGACACGGTGTATCCAGCCCCCATAGGGCAGGACTCACATCCTCCATGACCCTCACAAGGACATGGTGTATCCAGCCCCTGCAGGGCGGGAATCATGTCCTCCTTCACTCCATGACCCTTCCTTGTGGCTGCCACATGTCTGATGCACCTGTTAGACCCGGAGCCTTGGACTCAGGGATGGGTCCCACGGATCTCACAGCCCTGCGGCCCAGCATAGGACACACAAGTGGCACAGTGGAGTCTGACACTTGCTGAGTGGATGGCATGGGAGAAAGCTCCTGTCCACTGTGGCTACTCCAATCCCTCTCATGGTGGATGGCACAGAGGGAGCTCCTGCCCGCTGTGGCTACTCCAATCCGTCTCATAGTGGATGGCATGGGAGAAAGTTCCTGTCTGCTACGGCTACTCCAATCCCTCTCATGGTGGATGGCACAGGATAAAGTTCCTGTCTGCTGTGGCTACTCCAATCCCTCTCATGGTGGATGGCACAGAGAAAGCTCCTGTCCGTTGTGGCTACTCTAGTCCCTCTCAGGGTGGATGGCATGAACGAAGCTCCTGTCTGCTACGGCTACTCCAATCTCATAGTGGATGGCACGGAGAAAGCTCCTGTCCGCTGTGGCTACTCCAATCCCTCTCATGGTGGATGGCACAGGATAAAGTTCCTGTCTGCTATGGCTACTACAATCCCTCTCATGGTGGATAGCATGGGAGAAAACTCCTGTCCACTGTGGCTACTCCAGTCCCTCTCATGGTGGATGGCACGGGAGGAAGCTCCTGTCCGCTGTGGCTACTCCAGTCCCTCTAATCTTTCTGGGGTCGGCTACAATGTTCATGTCTTCGTGAAGTTGCCTCTGATTCCATCCTCTAAAAGCCAACGACTTATATTTGGCACAAGACAGATTAGCACGTAATTGTTCTTTACTGAATTGGTGTCTGTGTGAATTGACTGAAGCGTGTATATTTGTATGTGTATCTGAGTGTGTTTGAGTGTATGTGCATGACTGTGAGTGCATGTACATCACTGTCACTGTGTCACTGTGTGCATATGTGTGGCTGCATGTGAGTGTGTATGACTGTGTGTGTCTCTGTGACTGTGTTTGCGTGACTGTGTGTGTGCATGTCTGTGTGTGACTGTGTTTTTGTGTGTGACTGCATGGGTTTGTGTGTGTGACTTCGAGTGTGTCTTTACGTGCATGTCTGTGCCTGTGTGTGTTTGTGTCTGTGCTACTGTGTATATGTGTAACTGTATGTGTAACAAGGTCTGTGTGATTGTGTGTGACAAGTGTGTGTGAGTGCATCTGTGTGTGACTGTGTGATTGTGTGTATGTTCATGTGCATACCGTATATGTCTGTGTAGCCGTTTGTGTACTGTGCAGCTGTGTGACTGTGTGTGTGCCTGTGTGTGTGTATATGTGTATATGACTGTGTCTATATGCATGTTTGTGTGGCTGTGTATGGTTGTGTCTCTGTGCATGTCTATTTGTGTGACTGTGAACATGTGTATATGGTGGTGTGTGACTGTATGCATGTGTGTGTGACTGTGTATGAGTGTTTCTCTGCGTGGCTGTGTATGAGTGTGTGTGGGTGTATGATTGTATATACATATGTGTGTGACTTGGTATGTGTGTGACTCTGTGTCTCTATGTGTGCAATTGTATGCATGTCTGTTGGCTGTGTGTGTGACTGTGCCTGTGTATGTGTGTGTGACTGTGCATGTCTGTGTGACTGTGTGACAGTGTGTGTGAGACTGTGTGTATGTGTTTGTGTGGCTGTGTCGGGGGGAGTGTGTGTGGTTGTGTTTGTGAGAGAGACTTGTGTGTCTGGCTGTGTGTGTGGTTGTGTGACTGTGTCGGAGTGTATGTGAATGTACATGTTTGGCTGTGTGTGTCTATGTGTCTGTGTGTGTGTGAATGTGTGTGTGACTTTGTATTACTCTGTGTGTGTGTGTGAGAGAGAGACTATGTGTGTGACTATGTGTGAGCATGTGGCTGTGGAGTGCAAGGGCCTGTGTGAGAATATGTTTGTGTATGACTGTGTGACCATGTGTAGTGTGTGTGACTGTGTAGCTGTGTGGAATGTGTATGTGCAACTGCGTAGGAGTGTGTGTGTGACTGTGTGGCTGTGTGAAGTGTGTGTGGCCGTGTGGAGTGTGTGTGACTGTGTAACCATGTGTGGCTGTGTGGCCATATGAAACTGTGACTGCATGTGACTGTGTGGCTGTGTGTGACTGTGTGGCCATGTGGAGTTTGTGTGACTGTGTGGCCACGTGTGACTGTGTGTGTGGAGTGTGTGTAACTATGTGTGACTGGCCGCGTGTGACTGTGTGACCTTGTGTGACCTTGTGTGACTGTGTGACCATGTGTGACCATGTGGCCATGTGGAGTGTGTGTGACCATGTGTGACTGTGTGACCGCATGTGACTGTGTGACAGTGTGTGACTGTGACCACGTGTGCCTGTGTGGCTGTGTGTGACTGTGACCGCGTGTGCCTGTGTGGCCGTGTGTGACTGGCCATGTGTGACTGGCCGTGTGGAGTGTGTGAGACCACGTGTGACTGTGTGGCCACGTGTGACTGTGTAACCGTGTGTGACTGTGTGGTTGTGTGGAGTGTGTACCTACACTGAGGTCCACTTGGGCGCAGGTCTGGTCACCCCTCCACCCCAGGGCTCCTCCAGTGCAGGTGGCGGGTGTTTGCCGGCCCTCTTGATGTCCAGGCAGGGTGCGGGAATGGAGGGGGCACAGGACAGGAGCTGCAGACGACAGCCCAGCCAGCCGAACACCACAGAGCAGGCCCCGTGTGGGGGAGACACTGGAATTTAGGGAGTGGTGCTGGATTCTGGACAGTGGATGGCCCGACGCTGACGCTGGCGCCTGACGACTCACAGCCGTGGGCAGAGGCAGCTTCCAGCACCTCCAGTGTTTTCACCCAGCGGGCTGCCACCCAGAGGTTAGGGGGCCAGGCTGTTTCCTCCTGGTCTCAGGCTGCGGGACCCCTGAAGAGGATCCCTTCCTCAGACCCCGCCAGGAGCCAGAAGTGTTTCTTCTTGGAGAGGTGAGGGGCCGGGCACCCTCTCAGGCAGTGCCCAGGGAGAAGCGCTGGTGGGGGCCGGAGCCGCCACCTCACCTGCCCGCCTGCCCCCTCCTCCTCTCTCAACGTCCAGTCTGTGGGGCAACGTGCAATTCACAGCGACTGCTGCCTGGTCCGGGAGCTCCGCAGTGCCTCCTGCTGGAAGTGCCAGCCGTGTCTGCCCTGCACTCGCTCCCAGCACAGGGCACAGGCGGTCGCAGAGCTGCATGGTTTACTTTTAAGTTCTATGAAAGTCCTTCCGCAGTAACAGTTTATGTGCTGGCCGGGATGGCAGGAAGGGGAGCTTTAAGTTAATTCAGACTGTTTTTGGAACCGGCTGTGGGGTCCTGGAAGCCTCTTCACCGCCGTCACTCCCCACACGCTCCCTGTCACTGGCTGAACGTCGGTGACCAGACAAAACTGTGAACCGAGGATGTTGTCTAAAGTGCAGAACCTCGCGTAGTGGAAACCTCCAATGCTCACTAACAGGTCGGCCTTCCTTTTCCCGATAGTTTTTTAAACTTATCGTATTGTACACGGCTTCAAGTGAAACTTGAGTGAAGGGCCCTCCCTGTCCCACCCCACCCCTCAGGTGATGATTTTGAAAAGCTCCCCCAAAGGAACCCTACATTAGTCTTAAACACACACACAAATCTCTCTGAGGCAGGGAAACTGCCCATTAAGGGCCAGTAATTACCCGAGGCTGCTGGGGGTGCCTGCCTGGAAGGGCCCCCACCACGGGGCCTTTGTGCCTCCTGGCCTGGCGGAGTCTGAGCCTCATGCATTATTCAGGAGCACGTAGCACAATAAGGAAACCCACTGTAGAAAGAGACGCAAAGCCGGGGGTAAATACAGGCTGTTTGAGAAACGCTACTATTTTTTCTACAGTTTATGAAAAAATTGCAGCGTTCGGGGTGCTGGGGACGTCCTCTCTGGTTATCACGAGAACACCCTGGATTCTGCGCCTTTCTTCCTGCTGGTCTGCCGCCTGCAGGGGCCCACAGGACAGCATATGGAACCCTGGGACTGTCTCTTTCTTTTCTCCCTCCTCTCCCTTTCTCTCTCCCATAATGCAAAGCTTTGTCAAGCTAATACCTTAAGGATCAACATCAAAATTGGAACTTTCTCTTTCTATAGCCACATCCAATTAAAAGTATCTTGGACCTCCCAGTGGCTTCCCTTTCGGGGAGGCCTGGCTGTCAGAGCCCTGGAACCATACATCCATTTTAAATAACAGGAAGGTCCTCAACCCATACACGACATTAGAAATGGCATTATTTGCCGACCCCTTTGTGCGTGGGGCTGTGAATCGGTGCTGCTGGATCACACGGTCTAACCAGGCCTCCTCCCCACATTCCTGCTTTATGGGGTCATTTCAGCACCCTCCAATCAGTCTCGTCCACCTGACCATCCCTTGATTACTGATCTAGAGGCTCTTATTTTCCCTGGGGGAAGGGAGGAGATTTAAAGTGTGTATGGTACAACAGGGGCTCGAATGCCGCTTCGTGCACGGATGCAGGAGATGGGCCGGTTTACTTTTTTTTTTCTTTCTTTTCTTTTCTTTTTTTTTTTTTTTTTTTGAGACAGTGTCTCACTCTGTCATCTAGGCTGGAGTGCAGTGGCACAATCTCGGCTCACCGCAACCTCTGCCTCCTGTATTCAAGTGATTCTCCTGCCTCAGCCTCCTGAGTAGCTGGGATTATAGGCAGGCATCACCATGCCCAGCTAATTTTTGTATTTTTAGTAGAGACAGGGTTTCACCATGTTGGTCAGGCTGGTCTTGAACTCCTGACCTTGTGATCTGCCCACTTCAGCCTCCCAAAGTGCTGGGATTACTTTTTTTTTAAATTTTTTTTTTTCATTATACTTTAAGTTCTAGGGTGCACGTGCACAACGTGCAGGTTTGTTACATATGTGTACATGTGCCATGTTGGTGTGCTGCACCCACTAACTCATCATTTACATTAGGTATCTCTCCTAATGCTGTCCCTCCCCCCTCCCCTCACCCCACAATTGGCCCCGGTGTGTGATGTTCCCCTTCCTGTGTCCAAGTGATCTCATTGTTCAATTCCCACCTATGAGTGGGAACATGCGGTGTTTGGTTTCTTATCCAACCTCACAAGAGCATGTTTAAGAGTCCTGTGCCCCTGTCTCCGCCACAGTGCACACCTAGCCCTGTGATTTCAGATCAGAGCGCATGGAACCTCCAAGGAACTTTGCACAGGAAACCCAACAGCACCAAATGCTTTCTAACTATTCTTGGGAAAGAGGCAAGGCGCAAGTAAATTAAATATATTAACGAGTCGGAGTAAAGAGTAGAGTGATTAGGAATATCTTCCTCAGAGAAGGGAGATGACAGCTTCATCCACGCCACAGACACAGACTCATCGGACCCGGCCTCCTCCCATCTCTAAAGCCATGCTCTGTGAACATCGTTATGACAGTGAAAACCAAGACTTTTCCCCTGTAAAATTAAATGTCACTCTTGATAGCATAATATCTGAAACATCATCTTCCCAAGTCCACACCAATACTTTACACAGAAAATTAAACTCTCTCTGTTTATTGAGTGGATAATGTAGCCTTCAAATGTGTGAGAACCCCTGCTAGGTGAGAAATTACAAAAGCTGTACCATAAAGCCTAATGGTATGTATGAAATACACAAAAAAGTAACCTAATTGGTAATCAGAAATCATAAAACTAATCATGCAATTAAATGTCTTCAAAAGCCAGCGTTTGAGGTGTGTATAATTACAAGAAAACAATGCAATGGTGGTTTCCAGCATTAATGAATTAATTGTGGTGGGGGACCGGCGTGGGGGTTTACGGGCTGGTTTCAGTCCACGCCCGCTGCCTGGCTGCGCGTTGTCTGCCTTCCTCCACCTGGAGCTCGCCAGCGAGGACTGTGCCTCTGAGCCTCCCCTGGAGAAGTCAAGAGGTCCCCTTCTTCCAGACCCAACTTCCCTGGCCACTGACGGTTGGGATTCCCCGGGGAGGGCACGTGGAGAGACGGCCGGTGCAGACACACACAGAAGGCCCGGAACCGCTCACCGAGTGCAGGTGGCAGAAGAAATTCAGGAACACACATTAACCTACGCAACTCTTTTGCTTTCTTTCCAGCATGCCACACAATATAATGATACATACAGTCCTGTGTTTCATACACGCAGTTTCGAAGGAAACCTCCGGTCTATCCTGATTATTCCTGGACCAAGGCTTAACGCGTGGGATGTCAGTTTGCTGATAAAAAGGGGAGGAGGAATAGGTAGGGGCTATGGTGGCATTCCTTCCAGACGACTAGAGCATAACAGGGTTCCACATTAGGAGTCCTTCCGACGTGGTGCCGTCACCACGGCCACGCCATTGCAGGCACCGCAGCTCTTCCCTGGAGAGGAAAGGTGCAGAGAAAGACTCTGACCCCCTGCATGGGGGAGGGGGGCACAGGCCCTCACGTCGCGTGGAGCCTTGGGCCTCCCCCGTCAGGCGTGGAGCGCCCAGGCCCTCCCGTTGCAGGCGTGGAGACACAGGCCTCCCCGTCCCGCGAGAGGGCCAGGCGTGGAGGCATAGCAGGCCCCTCCATGCCATGGCGTGGAATGCAGGCCTCCCCCCGTCACAGGTGTGGAGCAGGCCTGCACTCCCTAGCGAGCGTGGGGCGCAGAGCCCCTCCCACTTGCGTGTGGTGGGCATGAGCCTCCCACTGCGTCACGGGGCGTGGGGCTGGGCCCTCCATGTAGCCCGAGAGGTGGGCGCCCAGGCCTCCCCGTGTGGTGGAGGCATGAGCCCCTCCATGTGCTTGGTGGGTCGCAGGCCTCCCCGTCACGGGTGTGGGCACTTGAGCCCCTCCACATGGTGGGGCCTTGGAGGCCCCTCCACGTCGCCAGTGGGCGCGAGCCTCCCGCCCGTCACAGGCGTGGGACGTAGGCCCCTCCATGTCGCAGGCGTGGAGCATGACCTCCCCGTCACAGTGGAATGCAGGCCCTCCATGTTGCAGTGGAGGCATGGGGCCTCCCCGTCGCGAGGGCGTGGGCATGAGCCCCTCCACGTCGCGGGCGTGGAATGCAGGCCTCCCCGTCACAGGCGTGGGACGCAGGCCCCTCCACGTCGCGGGCGTGGAATGCAGGCCTCCCCCCGTCACGGGCGTGGGACGCAGGCCCTCACGTCGCCCAGGCGGTGGAGTGCAGGCCTCCCGTCGTAGGCGTGGGGCCATGAGCCCGCACCTCCCGCGTGCAGGTGGGAATGCACCTCCCCGTCACAGGCGTTGGGCGCGGGCCCCTCCGCGTCATGGCGTGGAATGCGGGCCTCCCCCCGTCACAGGCGTGGGACGCGGAGCCCCTCCCGCGTCGCCAGGCGTGGAATGCAGGCTCCCCGTGTGAGGCGTGGACACAGGCCCCCTCCCGTGTGAGGTGTGGGGCGCAGGCCCCTCCCGTCACCCGGACGTGGGCGCCTTGAGCCTTCCCCGTCCGCGAGGTGGAGCGCCAGGCCCCTCCCGCGTTGCAGGCGTGGAGCGCCGAGGCCTCCCCGTCACAGGCATGGGCATGAGCCCCTCCCGTCGGGCGCGGGCTCCTCCACGTCGCGTGGGATGCAGGCCCCTCCACGTCGGCGTGGGCGCGGAGCCCCTCCCGTTGGTGGGCAGGGCCTCCTGCGGGCATGGAACACAGGCCCCTCCCGCGTCAAGTGGAATGCAGGCCTCCCCATGGGTGTGGAACACAGGCCCCTCCACGTCGCGGGTGTGGGGCGGGGCCTCCCGTTCGCGAGGCGTGGAACACAGGCACCTCCCATCCGCAGTGGAGGCATGAGCCCGCATGCGTGGAATGCAGGCCTCCCCATGGCGTGGGTGTGGAACACAGGCCCCTCCCACATGGCAGCGTGGGGCAGACTCCCCGTCCACAGAGGCGTGGAGCATGAGCCCCTCCCATGTTGCAGGCGTGGGCATGGGCCTCCCCCGTCACGGGCATTGGGCGCCCAGGCCCCTCCACGTCGCCCAGTGGAATACAGGCCTCCCCGTCAGCGGTGGGCAGGCCTCCAGCCGGGAAGGTGGGGCCTGAGCCCCTCCGCGTCGCTGAGGCGTGGAATCACAGGCCTCCCATTGTGGGTGTGGAGCGCAGGCCCTCCCGTCGCCCGGGTGTGTGGGCCTTGGGCCTCGAACATAGGAGTGTGCAGACCCCACACTTAGGAGGTGGCGTGCAGCGTGTGTCTCTACAGGAAAGGGAACAGGAGCGACTGGCCTTGGCGGGTGGTGAGATGGCCGTACACTCTCTGAAGGAGATTCTACATTCCCACCTCCCTGCAGAAGCCGTCCAGGCCCCAGCCCCAGCCCCAGCCCCAGCCTGTACCCTCCAGGCAGCTGAAGCCCTGGTACACCGAGCAAGGCCAGCGGCATGTGGGAGATGGAGGATGGTGGGGAGAAGAAAGAACACTAGAGCTGAAATTCAAGGAAGAAACCGGACATCTGGGGCAGAGGGACAACCCGAAGCCACTGAGGAAACTGCCAGGTGAGGGCCAGGAAGAGAGGGTGAGGCTGACATGGGGACAGGAGCCCAACGTGACCAGCCTGGGGTCCTGAAGCAATGCTGCAGAAAGAGAAGGCCCTTCCACAGCACAGCCCCAGGGTGGCGATGAGGGCACACTTCTGGAAATGCAGAAAGCATTACTACTCCCCTACTTCTAGCACGAGAGGCTCGTTCACGTCCTAAGTCGGTCTGTGTTCCGGCAATGCGCCCGGCACTGAGTTCTCAGGACGGCCCAGGTCAGCGGCTTCGCAGGGGTGAGCGGGGCGCTGCCTGCCTCTGATGAGACAGCAGGATGCGAGCATCTATGGTGTTCTGTCTACTGCAGAGACCTGTGAGCCTGTGGGTGCTCGCGTCCGTGCACTGTGACAGCCTTTCTTTCTTTCGTTTTGTTATTTCGGGGGCGTTTTTCTTATTCTGGCCTGTGGGAAGATGTCCTGGAGCCCTGGACACTGGTTTTCCAGCCCACCCTGCAGATTGGTTGGAATCTACCTGGTGACACCGGCCTTCTTTTCCAGGGTCTGCCCTTGGTGTAGAGACAGACAAGAGGAGAGGTGAGCACAAGGTCACAGGACGCAGCCCTGAACTCGCCTTGGTCCACGACGGGCAGAGAGTGACCTGGACGTCTGCCTTTGCTGTTTTTCAAACGGACTATTTTATATCTAGAAAAAGGTACACAGACTAATGTCATGAATACACAAGCACCCTCGGCCAGCTGTAGGAAAAAAATGCATGCCAGATACTCAATGGCCTTTCTGTCCTCCCTGCACCACCCAGAGGACGTGCACAGAGTGACCCGCCCTCTTTTCCCTGGTGAATCACGCAGCCTAACCCACCACATTCCCGGCCTAACCCACCATGTTCCCAACTTAACTCACCACATTCCCGGCCTAACTCACCACGTTCCCGGCCTAACTCACCACGTTCCCGGCCTAACTCACCACGTCCAGGCGTAACTCACGACAGTCCCGGCCTAACTCACCATGTTCCCGGCCTAACCCACCACGTTCCCGGCCTAACCCACCACGTTCCCGGCCTAACCCACCACATTCCCAACTTAACTCACCACGTTCCCGGCCTAACTCACCACGTTCCCGGCGTAACTCACCACGTTCCCGGCCTAACTCATCATGTTCCCGGCCTAACTCACCATGCTCCCGGCCTTACCCACCATGTTCCCGGCCTTACCCACCACATTCCTGGCCACACAGGGCCAAGAACAGCCCAGGCAATATTGAGGAGCGTCGCATGGAGGAGCCACTTGCAGATGCTGTGACCCGCTGTGTGGCACAGAACCTCTCCGCAGGGCAGGTGGGCGCACAGGAAAGAGACCAACACAGAGCTGAGGCCCCAACACGGAGCTGAGGCCCCGGAGAGACCCCTGTGAGGCCCCTTGCTCATGACTCACAGGGACGGGCACGGCAGCAAGGACACAGCAGAGCTGTGGGCGGAGGAAGGACCAGCGACGTGGGCTCACGGGGAGGGACGGAAGACAGAAGTGGACCCCAGCTTTCCACGGAACACAAGAATTAACCCCAGGTAGACTAAAGCCTAAATGAGGGGAAAAAACCCTGTAAATGTTTTGAAGGAAATATTTGAACCTCTCTGAACTCAGGACAGAAAAGGGTTTCCTCACATCCTTTCCTCAAACGCCAGAAACTACGAAGGAAAGGAGTGGTAAAGTTTGATCAAATCAAGTGGAGCAGCTTCTGTGCTTCAAGAAACACTATGAAAAAGTGGGAAAAGGTAGGAGTGAGCCACGTGCCAAGAAGCGAGATTGGCAGCACCTCTGTCAGAAGAAAGGGCTGGGTCCGCGTCCGGCCAGGCAATGAAGATGAGACGCCAGCATTCTAGGAAGAAAGGCAGGGGTGGGAGTCACCGAACAAGTCTTCCGAAAACTTGCTAAGGTGTGATGTACGTTTGCATCCTAGGAAATTCAAGAGGTAAAAAAAAAACCATCTGGAAAACCAAGAGCTGCTTGATTCGATGAACCTAAGAACAGTCTGTTTCTCCTTCAGAGACATGTCGAGAGAACTCGGGATCATTACAAAACGTCTCGAGGCCTCCAGGAAATGATGCTCTAAAAATGCAAAGCCCTGAACGAACCACCGAGAAACACCCTTCCTCTCCCCGGGTGATACTGAGCGGCTGTGGGGCATCCCCACAGTTTCGGGGCCCGAAGGGAGGGGGGAACAGGCACCAGCTGGTCACTGCCCTGAGTGCACCGCCCCCACCCCGTGCCCGTCGCTGTCAGTGATAATCGTGTCACGGATCATCACCACCCTGCCCGTGTGTGCCCGATATTTACAGAGCCCTCTCATTCCGTTTGATCTGCACTGCCGCTGTGACATGGGCAACAGTTCCTGGCTTTATAGGCGAGAAAATGCTCCCACCAGTCCATGAAGCCACAGAGCTTCTGGGAGCGAATGGGGCCCCACCTGACAGAAGTGACAGCTTCCCCAGGATCCCACGAGGGCTCTGGAAGCCAGAGCTGAAGTGAGTGGGGCCCCTGCCCGCAGGCTGCCACGTCTGGCAGGTCGTCCACAGGAACGCTCGTCCTGAATGGTAGCCCGCACCCTGCAGTGAGCCCACGGCTAAAGTGCAGCCAGCAGCCCTGGCGTCTCTGCAGTCCCAGACCCAGGGAAGCCCTGTGTGCACCACGGTGTGCCCTGGACCACCCGCTTGGCGGCTGCCACAGTGGGAGGGTCACAGGGGCTGCCTTCTGGACACATGTCAGGCTCCCGCTGCCCCAGTGAGAGGACAGGCTCCCCCTGCCCCAGTGAGAGGACAGGCTCTGGTCCCGATCGACAAGCTCTGAGCCAATAGTGGGACTCGGGATGCCATCTGTGGAGTCCCTCGGTCCCAGCATGACTGGTGCCCAGAACCCCAGCACGTCCACACACAGGTCCTTCTGAGTTCCCACCGGCCAGGCTGATGCTAGTCTCCAGGGTGATGGAGCTGATTATTCAGGTTTCTCTCAGATCAAATTTAACGCAGCAAGAGGACCTCACACCCACTGTTCCCACTGAAGAGGCCGAAAGCTGGAGCTCATGGTGCCTTTCTCCTCCAGGCTGGGATGCAGGAGGCAGCATGAGGCCAACCTCATCCCCAGCATGGGAGCTGGGGCCACCCAGAGGTTGCGATTCATGTTAGACACGACGGGGCCAAGACTCAAGGGGGTGTGTGTCCTCTCAGGGTCACACCTCAGCAAGGAAGCTCAGCAGAAGGTCCCCCAGGTCCCTGGGCCACTGTTCCTTCCCGAGATGCTGCTGCAGCCCCACACTGCTCAGAGTGACCATCCTGGGCCAACCCCTGGGTTCTGACAAGATGCACCGTTTAGGATGAAATTCAGCTGCACATAACAGAAAACTTCCGACAAAGCTGGTGTGAACACCTGAGGCTTTTGTTCCCTCCCACATAAAACCCACCTAAATGGTCAGTCTGGGTCCTGCATCCTGGTCAGGGACACTTATGGGAACCGTATCAGCCTAGGATCCGCCATCCGGGCGGCTGTCATTTCCCATCAAGAAGACTTTCTGTCCAGAGGCTTCTGTCCAGGCTCGGTCTCACTTAGCGACCACATCTAAGCACAGGGGAGGCCAAACGGGTTCTTTTGGCTAAACTTAGGGTTCCACCACCATGGAGGAGGGGAAGATGGCACAGACCCTTCACTGCCAGCCCTGATGGCAGCGGGAGCCCGTGTGCGCCGTGCCCTGGGAACGACATGACACAGCCAGGCTCCCCGTCCTCAGGGATGGTCTTGCAAGGACTGGAACATCTTACACATTTTTTATTTCAGTTTATACCACTTTCTACTCATATGCTTGTGGTTTAAATAAATTGCCAGATCAAATTTGCTTGAAAATCTCTTATGGGAGGAAAAGAGAACATTTGTAACAAACAGAGCCCAGGTTATCCCCTCTCCACCCAACACCAGCATTTCCAGGCCTTTGAGGAACTGGGGAGAAACATGACGTGGTCAGATTCCGAATTTCCAACGTGGGGTGCCTCAGGCTGGTGTAGGGATTCCATGTCTCCAGGGCCTGGTGTGTGCACCACAGACTAGATATTCCACAAGGAAGCTGTGAGAAAGAAGTACAGACAGTTCTGCTCCATCTCCCATCCACCAAATCCAGAATTTTCCTTTCTCAAACCATCCACAGACTAACTTATTCAGCTCCCCACAATGTGAGTCTGTTTGGAGGCCGGCGGGGGGGTGGGGGGGGTGGGGGGGTCCTGGACCCTCCAATTCCTTGAGAGACAAAAGGTGTAGAATGGCCTGAGATTCCAGGTTCCTGGGAGTCCTGCAGGGCAGGTGCAGGCTGAGGCAGAGGCGGAAGCTTCTTCACACCACAAGTGGCCACAGTAGAGTTGACGGGAGAAACCAACTTTAAATTCATGCAGGATCAGGAAGGCTGTGCCACATCAACGTGTAAAATACAGTCTTCATTTGGGAGAACGAATGGTCATCTCTGAAATATGTTTTGCAAATTAGGATTTTTCAGATCTTCCCTATTCTTGGTTTACCCAAAGCAAAGTGAGTTCTTGCTGGGGTGAAGCGTGGAAGAGAAAAGCAGCAGAATCGTTGGGCCGTTGAACAAGAGTCGGTGAAGGAGGCACCGTGCAGAGCTTGCTGGGCCTTCTGTCCCACGGCCCCGCACGCCGGACTCACCCAGCCTCCAGCCGCTTCTGTGCGTTTCTGCCTAATAAGTATCTGTGATAATTACCAACCCCCAAAAAGGGTTCTCTAACGAGGGTACATTTTATCAGTACCTTAATGAGGCTGTTTGGGTTCCTGCCTCCTACAGAGTGGCAGTTAATGCTTAATAAGCAAATGCACTGTTTAAATAATAAAAAGAATATCAACAGATAATCTAAATTATCCCTTAACTTCTCAAAATAATCATAACAGGCATTTGAACGTTCATACAAATACGGCTCATGAATAAAAATGCGCTTTCTGACGCACATAGTCTGACGGAAAGTCCCTGAAACCCAACCTAAGGAGGCCCCTCCCTGGCATTCCCTGGCGCACGTAACACAGTGATTTTGCCATCACTGAGATTGGGGGCACAGAACCTGCCTCGGTCCAGCATCCCCATCTGCTGTAAGAAATGGCAAAAGATCCAGTGTGGGAGACAGAGACTGTCCACGTCCCGAGGGAGGGACTGGCCAGGGCACGCCCGCTAAGGGCACCGTGTGTCCCGGGTCTCTGCAGAGACCGCCCGGCTCTAACGCTGCTCTCCGCGTTTGAAATCCTAACAAAAGCCCTAAGCAATCAGGCCGTGCGGAGGCAAAGAGCTTCTCCTGTCACCGTGTGGTCTTCCCAGCCTTCTCTCACACGCGGAATTTGGCAGACAGCGACGTGAGACGCTCACATGGCCAACTTTCTTTTCTGTTTCTTTCTGGCACAAAGCCTCGGCGTTCCCGCGCCCGCCCCACCACTGAACAAAACAGCCTCTTCCGGGCCCAGCTCACTTGTGCCTCCGCCCACCTCACTGCAGACAACACCCGTTTTCCTAACGATTGACGGGAGGACGTGTGACTCAAAATGCTATTTTAAACGTGCGGCATCACCGCCCGCTCAGAAGCAGACCCCGTCTGTGTGGAGGCTTTTGTGTTGGAAACAATCTACCTTCACGCCGTCAGCCTCAGAGGCAGGGCTGTGTGCAGCGGTGCCCGCCGAGGAGTCTGGAGTTTTAAAAGATGCCAGAAACATCTTAGGGTCTCAGCCAGCAGAACCAAGGAAAGTTATATTTATGTGGGAATTATTTCGTCACCAAAGTTCCAAAATGTTTGTAAACTCTGTTCAATCATACAAGCTTTCACCCGAAGGCACTAGTATTTTTTTTTTAAAGTCAATTTGTGTCTCTCTGTTGAAAACGATTATGAAAACAAGTATTAAACAACCTGAGTAAAAAAAGTAGAATGAGGTTCACTTACATGGAAATAATTTTATTAACAAAATTCAGAAGACCAGGCTGAGAATGGAGATCTGAATGTTTTAATCAAATGCTTTCTAAACCAAGTCTCCTACCCTCTAACAAATGATCATTTTTAAATTAAAAGTTGAAATAGGTTGATCTTAAAAACACCTTCAATGGGGAAGGGGTGTGTGTTTAAAATAAAAGGGTTTATATTTTTCAGATTTTGTTTTCTCCTGCTTCCTTAAAAAAATACTCGCACTGACTGGGTACAGTGGCTCATGCCTGTAATCCCAGCACTTTGGGAGGCTGAGGCAGGTGGATCACGAGGTTAGGAGACCAAGACCATTCTGGCCAACATGGTGAAACCCCGTCTCTACTAAAAACACAAAAATTAGCTGGGTGTGGTGGTGGGTGCCTGTAGTCCCAGCTATTCGGGAGGCTGAGGCAGAAGAATCACTTGAACCCAGGAGGCGGGGGTTGCAGTGAGCCGAGATCGCACCACTGCACTCCAGCCCGGCAACAGAGTGAGTCTCTGTCTCAACAAAAAGAAAATAAAATACTAGCACCGTGGACCCTGAAGCGCCAGCAGCAAACCCTCTGAGATGTGTGGTCTGGAGCGGCCGTGCCACCAGTTCGTTCTGCCCACTCTTTTGGAAAAGTTCTGATTTTGGAATGTGGTTTCTCATCACTGTGTGGACCATGGGTGAACGGGGAGGGTGGCTGTTCTCTGGGGCCGTCCCCTCTCCGCCTCCAGGTCGGCAGGTAGTGGGTGGGTATTTGGGTCTTTCTTGTCCTCACACGGACGCGATGTGTGGTTCCGGTAGAAAACGAGAAGCAACTCACTGGCAACACCAAACCGTCCCTTGCACTCTGAGGCTTTCCCTCATGTGATCATGGCCGAGCCGGGCCTGCGAGGGAAAGGCCTGTGGCGTGGGACGGCTTCAGAGCCTTCTTCTCAACAGGCACGGCCCGCAGAGGCGCTGGAGGTAAGGATCCTCTCCAGCCAGGGAGGAAGCATCCCGCACCGTGCCCACTTTAAACCCTGGAGAACCACGTTTGCCTCTGTCTGGTCCTCTCCCCACCCCCCACTTCCCTTCGCCGTCTTGTGTGTGACCTTTATGTACAGGCTGAAGAGAAAAACCCCAAAATCCTAGCACGAGCCCCGTGACCCTTTCTCCCGGGCCCACAGTCTTGGGGTGCTTTCTCAGGGCCTGACCTCGGAGGAGACAAGAGCCGAGCACCCAGGAAGGGAACTGTTCGAGGAGCGGCCTCCACAGCAGAACTGGTGCGTCATCCAGAAGAACCGAGCCACACATGTGGAGATGCTCCACGCCCCGCTGCCCGTAGGTCTGAGGGACAGACTCCCCATGTTTTGGGATGAATTGAGCTCCCCAAATTCGCATGTCAAGCACTAAGCCCAGTACCTGTGGACGTGACCTTATCTGGGAACAGAGCCTTTGTGGATGTAACTGGCTAAGTTTCAGTGAGGTCATCAGGGTGGGCCCTAATCCAACAAGACCAGGGTCCTTATCAAAGGGGGAGATGTGGACACGGGGCAGACAGAGGGACACCGCGCGAAGACAGAGACGGCGCCCACAAGCCGAGGAGAGAGATCTGGGACAGATTTTTCTCCGAGGGCCTCAGAAGAAACCAGCCCGGCCCACACATTGACCCTGGACTGCCAGCCTGTGAGTGGTGAGTGATGAATCTGCGGTTTGCGCCGCCCCGTCTGCCACGCTGTCACAGCAGCCAAGGCCACCGGCTCCGTGCATTTCCCTGCCTCCGCCTCCCTCTCCCATCACTGACGCCGCGGTGCTGACTCCCTGGACAGGGCCTACATCGGGTACTGCTGATGGCGAGACTGTCAAACCCCGGAACGTCCCCTGCCACGAAGGCAAGGGCTGGGCTCGGAAGCCTGGGCACCGTGGCTGCCTCTGCCCCACCCTCGGCTCTGGGACAAACCTGCAGTCTCAGCCTGTCTGCCCACATCTCTCCAGCTGTGCGACCGGCACACTCACGTCCACGTAGCTCCTCATGGGGCCAAAGAGTAGCCGTGCCCAGGAGAGTGGTCAGAGAGACCCAGGGTTGAACCCAAGGTCGCTGCCTTTCTGGTTGAGTAAAATTAAGAAAGTTTCTTAAATCCAGCTCGGTGCCTATGAAATGGAAGCAGCAACATTCAGCTTGTAGGTGTTTGAAAAAATAAATGGGGCAAGAGAGGTTAGGACCACGCCTGACTGGGCAGTCGGACGGGCAGGGAGGCCACAAGTCCTGGCGGGAGTGGGTGGAGCTGCCAGGACCGCCCCAGGCCCTGGCTCAGAGATGCCCAACCCCAGGACCCTGCCTCTGCTGGATGGTGAAGGCCAACCTCCCCTCTGTTGGAGCTGGCCTGCGCATTGTGGGAAGCACTGGGAGGAGGCCCAGGACAATGCAGAACACATAGGACGTTTCACAGAGCAGGCTGCCACGTCCCTCGGGGCCTCGGGGGCTGCTGAGACCCTGAGAAAGGTCTGGATCAGGGAGGCTGGCTGTGCCATTGCAGGGGTGTGTGGGTCTGGATCGAGGAGGCTGGCTGTGCTGTTGCAAGGGTGTGTGGGGCTGAATCAGGGAGGCTGAGTGCACCATTGCAGGGGTGTATGTGGGGCTGGATCGGAGAGGATGGCTGTGACGTTGCAGGGGTGTGTGCGGGGCTGGATCGGGGAGGATGGCTGTGACGTTGCAGGGGTGTGTGCGGGGCTGGATGGGGGAGGCTGGCTGCGACACTGCAGGGTGTGTGCGGGACTTGCCGACTCTCTATGTGTTCACATGGGTCAGCCAGCTTGGCCATCTGCTGAGAGACAGCGAAGGCTGACTTGGAGAGTGGGTCTGGGCCACCCCTGAGAGCTGGAGGTGCTGCGGACCGTCGGCTTTGACTTGACGTCAAACCTGTGAAGGAGGAAGCTCTGCTTGTGTTCTGTGGACACCCAGCGAGTGGCCCCAACCCACATGCCGGCTTCTTGAGCTCGGCCTCATGACACTCAAACATCTGAGCGACAAGTTTCCTGGGGTCACCTAATAAAGATTATTTTAATAACAATTTCCAAACAACCAACAAATCCATGGAGCACAAAATCTCTGGGGACATTTTGAAGTTAAACATTGAGTGGTGTCGCTTCTTGGGGAGCTCAAGGCCAGTAGGGTCCCTCCTACAGCGACCCTGGACAGTGGTTTGGGGATTCACTGGATACAAATAATTCTCTAATTGGGATAATTCGGATGTGGCCTCCCTCGACGCGGCGATGGGGCTTCCCTGGGAAGGCGGGACGTCAGGAATAGCCCTCACGAGACCGAGCACATCCCGGCCAGACCGTTAGAGCTGAAGGATGCCTGTGGTGCTGTGATCCAGTGACAGGGGCTTCCCCGGGAGCAGGGCACCTCAGGAATAGCCCTTGGACCGAGCACATCCCCGCCAAACTGTTAGAGCTGAGGGATGCCTGTGGCTGAGCCGAGGGAGAGCCAGAGCCACGAAAGCCACTGACTGGGCCCAGGGGGGCGATACAAAGTTGCTTTTAGAGGATGAGGAAAAGATGAAATGAACATCTAAAAACTAATGCCCTCTATGATTTAATGAATTTTCCTCTCTCTAAAAGGACTCTGGTGATTATTTCAGGGACAGCCACCTAACTGCATGGGCGCCATCATTTTTTCCGACACTGAGTGTATATTTTGTCCTACGGGTCACTGGAGGTCTGGCCGGAAGTGCAGGGTTATCTCAGTACTTGTTTTAAGGCTCCTGCAGCTGAAAGGCTGCTCCACGCGGTGGACCGGGCGGAGGAAGTCAGCTGTGCTGCTTCACCGTGGCGTTTCCGTCCCGGTCCTGCTCACCAGCTCTGCAAGGCCTCTTCCTCCCTGCCTGATTCCCGGCACCATTTTTAACACAATGGGATGTCTTGGATTTTTATTATAATAATTTAAGTATATGTTCAACCCATGGAAACATTTCATTTGGAAAGATGTGAAGTGGGTTAGAAAATGTCATTTCCATGCCTTTTAGAGCTGTGACTATGGATGACTTTATAGGAGACCCAGTTGTCCGAAACATTTCACACGGCAACGAAACTATTTCCAAATACTCATTTTCAAAATGTGCCACTGCTAGCTGTTTTTTGTTTTTGCTTTTTAAGTACACACATTGTCTCACACACAACTCAGATGTCCATTTCACACTGAAGGTTTGTTTTACTGGGGAGTGTTTGCTGGGGCGTCCTGACCCCCACCACAGGCCAGTGCCTCCAAGGCTCGGCCTTCAACCCCCTTCAGTGATTTTGCCACAGACAACCAGCAAGCTGTGTGTGGCACACAGTTCTACTGGTTTCTCCTGGCTTTATTACAAAATGTATCACAAAGGTTAACTCATAATAATGCAAAGGTCTCGTTTTTATAAAATTTATAAAATGACGAAATAAACATGTAAAATTCACTTCTTGCATGCTGAGCTTCAGGTTCTTGCTGTGCGGGAATGATGTGCAGGGTGGATTTCACGTGACCTGCTGGTTCCCTCACCTCACCCAGAATCTTTTTTGTATGTCTGTCAAAGTGTTCACTTCATCCATAGTTTTTTCAATTTTTAATACTTGTCTTTTGACTTGTAAAGTATTGCTTAGCAATGAGTGTACATCAAGAAAGGTTGAACAATCTGTACATTCGCCCAGCTGTGTAGCAGACTTCCATGGCTCATGATTTATTCTCAAACTTTTCTCCAAATTTTTAGCAGCATCTTCTATTTATCTTCCAAGCATTGCCGACAAGGGAGGTGGCCAGGTTTGCAAAGCTGCAGCACCATCGGCTTGGGCGCCGTGAGCGGGAGTCAGAGCGGGGACCACAGGATGAGGGCACGGCCGTCGGCATTGCTGGTGAAGCTGGGGACTCTGGAAAGGGAGGGAGGGGACGTTGCAGGAGGAAGCCGGGGCTGTGCTTTGCCCAAGGCTAAAGCTGGGCCCGTGTGGGGCGGAGAGTTGATTTCACCATTTCTGTTTTTCCCTCAAGCCTATGGAGAGGCCACGTTGGGTCCAGATGTCCGTGCACCTCACGGCCATACCACAGCACCCGTTCACCCACACACAGGTCAGGAGCCTCCCTTAAGGAGGAGGACGTGGGAGATCTGCGCAGGCTCTGTGCTCCTCTCTCTCCTGAGCGTCCTCTCCTCTGCGGCACGGGTTCAGCCCGTGATGGGGGAGCCCCTTCTGCAGGGCTCTGTTTAGAAGGTGCCTGCCCCACAGCCTGTGGCTGTTCTTCCCAGGTGAGGCTCCTACACCCACCGGTGGCCACGGAGGAGTCACAGCTGCTTCTGCGTCATCCGCCTGACCTCAGTTTGTTTCCTCATCTGGGATGACAAGCAGATCGATCTCTGAGGTCTGTGCCCTGAGTAGAAAAGTTCACACAGCAAAGTTTCCGGAGCCTTCCCCGACGCGCCGCATGTCCGTCCATAACTGGTCATCTTCTACATCCCGTAGGGCGCATCTCCGCAGCTCTTTGTGCAAGCGCCTGCACTAGACGTTGGAGAAGCAAATGAGAGCAGGTGTGGTCCTGATCTCCATCCCGGGCGGTGGGGGTGGAACCACAAAGCAGGAGTGTCCGCCAGGAGCACGTGTGCCCATGCAGCAGGCCTGGCCCCAGAGGCTCAGATCAGGAACAGACAGGTACTCAAAGATGGCGGGTATGAGAAAACCTTGTAAGGGAAGGGAGCCCTTTGTCGGAGGGCCTGAAAGGAAACATGGCCTTTGCTGGTTCTCTGAGTCAGCCCCCCAGCCACCACCCACACTCCTGCAGGGAGAGCCTCCCAGCCACCACCCACAGTCCTGCAGGGAGAGCCCCAGCCACTGTACACACTCCTGTAGGGAGAGTCCCAGCCACCACCCACACTCCTGCAGGGAGAGCCTCCCAGCCACCACCCACACTCCTGCAGGGAGAGCCCCGGCCACCACCAGTCCTGCAGGGAGAGCCCCAGCCACTGTACACACTCCTGTAGGGAGAGTCCCAGCCACCACCCACATTCCTGCAGGGAGAGGCCTCCAGAAGCCCTGGGCAGGCTGAGTGTAGCCTTCCACCCAAAGGCCATGTCACAGAGAAGCACAGACCCCAGGGACGGCATGCGGCTTCCTGATTCCAGTGGAGCAGAGTGGGGACAGCCTGCTATGGAGCAGCAGCCCACTGGGGGAGCCTCTAGACTTGCAATGACCCAGACCCAATTCCCTGAGGCCCCAGCCTGCAATCTCTGCATCCCCTGGATTTCAGAGGTCACCACGGTCAGGCCACCTGAGGACACACGCCTGAGGGTGGTGCCCAAGCCAGGACTCTCTCTAGAGATGTCCACGTGGCCCCAGAGAAGCAGCCCACCCCACAGTCCACCCACAGCCTTCGTGCCTCCCCAGGAGCTGGGCCACGTTTCACACACAGGACCCACGTCTTGGCTATTATCGAACACTCTTGGAGCTTCCCAACACTGCATTTTTAAAAGGAATGGCGGGGTTGGCAGTATTTGGACGTAGTAATGAATTTTCATCTTTGTTCTCCTATAGGAACGTTTCAGAGCTGAGTCCACGTATCTAATCGAGTGCTGTGTGAATGCGTTTCCGCACTGGAGCTAGACACCACTCCATGCAAATCTCATTTCTGTTCTTTAACGATGCCTTTTAATATCTAATCTGGGCCTTAATATCTCGCTCACTAAACATGTGGAGATAATTAGATGATAGAGCTAGACAATTACTCTGTGGGTAGAGAGCGGTTTCTTATATTTATACAAATACACGTCGTTTAAATGAAACAGAACTGGCAGTATTCACGGCCCGTCTAACCAGGGAAGGCCACTGACGGCCCGGGCTGGTCAGCTCAGGCACAGCTGGCTGGGTGCGTGTCTATTTCTAGTTTTTCACAGAACTGACCAGGCAATTCAGTCAGTAGCTGTCAAAACTGGAGTCCAGAACAGGCACAGATGGGCTGGTCCAAAGTTAATTAAAAACCAAGAGGAGGATAAGAAATGTGACCTGGTCCAGGGAGCTGTGGAGAGGTGGGGAGCAGGGTGACCTCCTCTCTCTTGGGGGGACTGGAAGAGGAACCCCACTGCGCTGTGGACACTGTGTGGGACCCAGCACGGGAGCTTCAGGATGTTGGCAGAGCTGCACGTGCCCCCAGGGATGTGCCAGCTCAGGGAGGCACCCTGTGCATGCTCCATGGCAACACTGCCTCGTGGGGTCCAAGTGCTGAATTCCTGTACGTTTTACATATGTGAAGTCTATACAGTAATGGAATTGAAGCCCTCTGCGGGGAACCCGTGGGAGGATGAAAGGCCTGGATTGTACTGGAAGCAGCTCCAGCTGGGGCTTGGCCAAGGAGCCCGGGTCCCTCCAGTCTGTGCTCCCCCCGGTGGACAGCGGCCTCTGTGTTTTGCCGTCGAGGTGCAACGTGTGGCTGGTGATGCCACGTGGCATCCACCTCCTGCCCTCGGACATGCCGGCCCACCCTCCCTGAGTCTTTCAGGGCCCGGCCGCTGTGTATGGCCTCTCTGCTTCCACCTGCAGACATGCTCCCTGAACTCAAAGTCCAGCTGTGTGAGGCTCCTGGGGCCACCAGAATAAAGGACTCCAGATGGATGGGCTTGAAACAACGGATGCCTGCGGTCTCACAGGCTGGGTTTGGAGACCTGGGTTGGAGGCATCCTCAGGGCCTTGAGGGGGAGACCCTTCCTGACTCCCAGCCTCCACGTTGCCAGCAGCCCTCGGCCCACAGACACGGCGCTTTCCTCCCACCTCTGAGCCACGCAGACGGCTTCCCTCTGCATGCCGGAGTGTCCTCTCTGTCACAGGGACACGGCTGCATGGAGGACCTACTATAGCACGGCACCTTCTTCACCCAGTGAACTGTGTTTGCAACAGTCCTATGTCCATGGAAGGTTCCATTCTGAGCTGCTGAGGGCCAGGACTTCAACATATCTTTCTGGGGGCACAGTTCAGCCCACAGCGTTAGCTCATGTGCCCTCTGTTAGAAAGTTCCCTGACAGACTCAAGCCCACAGCTAGGGGATTCCCTTCTGAAAACAGAATTTCGTGTTTATTTCACATGTGCGCTAATTTCCTATACACCACCGGCTTATTTAATTGTTGTGCATTTATTGTATTTCTCCACTATATTATTTACTAACTGGGGTCAGGATCCATGACTTTTTAACATTGATATTCATCTTTATTTTTAGAACAGAAATGGGCACCCAGCTGGTCAACAAGTATTTGTTACTTTGCTTTAAAATGCCTTGAGAGTGAAACCACCAGTGCGTGCTTGGCTGGTCAAGAATCATGTTCTAGAAATTATTTCCAGTGCTGAGCACAGTCCCTGAGATTCAAAAATGCTTAAGGGATGAATGGAAAATAGCAGGGCCTCTTACCAGCCTGCAATGCCTTTAGAGGCACTCACGCCATGTGCACAGATCCAGCTCTGGGAAGCACGAGCTCGGCGATGTGCGGGAAGTTGCAGGGACCGGCTTTAAAGTCAGAGCAGTTTCTTGAAAGATGACGGGGGACAGTGACACTCACAGTGTAGCCACTTGTCAACTTGGGCACGACACACACAAAGCCCAGAGCTCGGATGGCACCACGAGGAGGCTGGGACTCACGTCAGGCAGCACTTGGTGGACAGTTACAAGAAAGGACAGCAGCCAAGCCAGTGCCTCCTGTGCTCAGGCTCTGGGGCCCTGGACACACCTCGGGGTTCAGTTTCACATGGACCAGCATTCTCCAAGCGCTCTGATGAATCTTACAGGAGAAGTAGGTTGTGTGGTCCGGGAGCCTTGAGAAGGTTCTGCTGTAATCTGTTCAGACTTTTGGACAGGATTTTTCTGCCTTAAGTGGCGGATGTGCGTCTGCAGGAGGGTAGCACACAGCACCCTCTCAGCCTGTTGTGCCACAAAACCTTCGCTTCCACAGGTCTTAGGGAGCCAGTGGGCTGCCCAACGCCCCAGTGCAGAGCGGAGAGGAGGTCTTCCCCTCTTTCCCAGCTTGCCTGGGCAGCGACGCGTCTCAGAGGCCCCCGCCGGGGCATCCTACTAGCTCGGGGTGTGAAGTCACAGCTGATGCTAGACACCCGGCTGGGCCAGACTTGTGCTCAAGAAACCTTATACGTATAAGAAGTGGCTTTCAAAAGAAAAAAATTCAAAGTAATTCAAAACTTTGAGAATGTAAATATAATTCTTTAAAAACTGCAGCGTGGTTCACTGGCCTCGTGATGGGCTGACTGCGCCCCAAGTTCATGTGGCAGCCCTGACCCCAGGACCTCAGCGTGTGGCGTCTCGAGACAGGGGCTTTAAAGAGATGATGAAGGTAAAACAAGCTCTTACGGTGGCCCTGACCCGACGGGACCGGTGTCCTTATCAGAAAGGGATTCCTGGACAGAGAGACAGACGTGCACCTGTGGAGACGCCCGCTGAAGATAAAGATGGCATCTACCTGTCGGGGGAGTGGCCTGAGGAGGAACTGGCTCTGCCCACGCCTCAACCTCAGACTTCCAGCCTCCAGAGCCGTGGGAAAATAAACTTCCATCGTTCAAGCTGCCCTGTCTGTAGGACTTTGCCTCGGCAGCCTGAGCCGAGAGTACAGCTCCAAAAATGCTCTCTGCGTGTATGATTCTGGCCAGGACCACCCTGCCTGCAGCCACGGCTATGCTGATATTAACTGTGCGATTTCTGCTGGCCACGTGGTTTTGATCCAAAAGCACTTGAAAACTGCTCTTAAGACGCGGAAAAGCTGAGTCCCGGCATCACTGCTCCTTCTGAGCGACTGTTCACAGCCAGGGTGTCACTGGGTCCCCCCATCCAGGGTCCAGCACAGCTTGAGCCTCACTGGGCACCATCCAGAGGCCCCCGATGCCGACACCAGGGGACAGGCTGTATCAGGCAGATGTTTCCTCCCGGGCTCCAGCTGGGGACGGGCCCCGGATGCTGACACCTGGGGATGGGCTGTATTAGGCAGATGTTTCCTCTCAGACTCTAGTTTTCCAGGCCCACAGGAGGAGGTTCTGATGGGGCCAGGGGAGGCGCTGGGGGTGAGATTGGGAGGATGGCGGGGTTGCAAAGGTTGACATTGTCTATGCCACTTCCTCCAAGGTCTGGGGCCGCCAGACCACAGAGGCGCCCTGTGGTGCCTCTGGAAGCTGCCGTGTGGGGCTGGCCCACGGCGACCTTCCACGGCGGGGCTGTGTGTGGTATGCACCTGCAAGCTGCTGAAACGCAGCCTGGGGACCAGGAACCAGTTGCCCCGTCCTCTCTGTAGGAGTTCAGGTTCGAGTACATATTCCCTCAAATGCTCATAGATGTCTGTATCTCAGTATGGAGTGCTTGTCTGAGACCCACGTTTGGGCCCCAAGATGGTGCCATTGAGGGAGGCACCGTCTGGCAGGTGACAGCCCCTCCTCTGTGCCTGAACCTGCAGTTTCTGCCCTGCATAAAATGCCTCTGTCTCAGGCCCTCCCTGTCCCCCCACCTGCACAAGGCTCACGGCTCACAGGCACCTGTGTGGGCATCATGGTAGGATCTGTGTCTCTGAGGTCCAGCCCGTGGCTGTGCCAGATAGGCCCAAATCCCAGTGCTCCCCTCCTGGGCACGTGGCTGTATGAGCGTGTGTGGCTGGGTTTGCAGGGGGGCTGACTCTGGCCGCCGAAATGGAGAGGAGTTGTGCACCCCCGGGTGTGGCCCACACAGGCTCTTCCCAAGGGCTGCTGCTGGGAAACGGAGGCCCCTAGGTAAGATGGGAGCCGGGCACTGTGGGGGTTCCCCTGAAGGGCTGCGGGTTGGCACTGCCCAGCCAACGCGTTCCCCAGTCCTGCACCAGGGGATGAACAAGGGATCGGCTTCTGCTGTGCTGAACATCCCACTGGTTCGCATCCACTTGTTTGGCTGATCCTAACTGATCTGTTACCTGAGTTTGAACCTCAGCACTATTATTAGTCAGGGGTCCTGGAGGTGGGTGACCCCACCTCACCTAAACCACAGAGACCCTCATCCTCACGCGTGCACAGGTCCATCTCGGCTTCAGCTTATAAGCAGGACCCTTACTGTGGGGCCACGACGGACCCCGGAAAGCTGGTCTGACTGTGCCGAGCCCGTGGGGGGTGGAGGGAAAGAAGGCGGGAGCTCGGCGCCTGGAGGGTAGTAGAGACCCTTGGTGAACGCCAGGAGCGTCTGCTGCCTTCCCAGTGTTGTCTTCCCAGCGGAGGAGATGAGTTCACACAGCCTTATCTATGTTTCCAGTGGCCTCTGTGTGCAAGACAGGCCACGGGTTTTGTGCAGTATTTGCTTGTGGGTCAGAGCTGGGTGAATGGGCCCTCCCAGAGCTTCAGCCCCAGGTCCTGATGTTACTTGTGCCAGCCTGGCCACAGTGCCTGGACTCCAAAAGCTGCTGTCAGAGGAGCAGACGGGAGGGCAGGGTGGACGGTTAACACGACCAAGGCCCCAGAGTCCCGTGCCCTCCCCAGCAGCCAGCACACCCTCTGCTCTGTGACCTTGCCCCTGCATTGCAGCAACTGACAGACGCTCCTCGGCCTCCTGCCCTGCTGCTGCACCACCTCTGACAGCCGCATGTACTCTCCTGCTTCAGAACAAGGACCTTTCCCTTTTGTGCATGAATACGCTCTCAGCAGATGCGAGAAAATGGGAGTCGGATGCACCTTTGCGGTTTATTTTCCTTCCACACAAACACCGCTTGAGTGAGGCCCGGGTTGTGCAAAGGGAAAGTAGTCATCACTTTCTAGGCCTCACCGTGAGCCAGGGCTCAGATCGCATCCTGGCCTGCTGGGCGTTTGTTTTATCAATTAAGAGTCAGTGAGCAGGAAATGACATTACATATTCACACAAACACACGTGCATATCCAAATACACAAACACACATACACACACATGCATATGCGGAATTATATACATACATGAGCACACACAGATGCCTGATCACACACGTCCACATATACACACATGTATGAGAACACACATGACCATATGTACACACATGAACATGCATAAACACACCCATATCCCTCATGTACACATACACACATGCATGCACATACACACACAGTGCTCACATCCTACGGAACAGCGCATGTGCCTGTCAGTCCTTGCCTTGACAACCACGAGGTCTGCAGGACACACATCCATAGAGGTGGACCTGAGGCCGGCACGCAACCTCCCCAGGCGCCCAGCGTGAGTGCCGAGCTCAGGGTCTGCACCAAGGCTTTCTGGCCCAAGTCCCAGGCTTGCCCCAGTGCTCACCACACACACCCTGGGGTCTCCTCAGAAGCAGCCTCTGTGCCCTGAAATGCGTGGCCACCACCCTGCTCGTGACATTCTGTGGCCGTCCTCGCTGGGGGACGCATAAACCCCACTTGGATTCAGACAGAAGGGTGATGCCAGAGGCAACAAGAACAAACTAGGTTCATGTAAATCAACATGAATAAACCTCAAAAACAGATAGAACAGATGGAAAGACTGGAAAAGTCCACGCACCAGTGTTCATTCAGGCAGAAAGAGTGAGGGTCCCTCCCGGAATCCAGTCCTGGGAATCTCCTTCTCTTCCTTCCTGCATGGGCCTGAGAAGCTGGTCCTTAGGCTGCTCAGATCCAATCCACAGCCCGTGAGCAAAGGGCCGGAGGCGTGGTGGAGGGGTGCCCGGGCCCAGCATGGCCCAGAGTCCACAAGAGCAGGACAGGGGGCACTGTGCCTGCACCAGCCCGAGCCGCCCAGACTTCCTCTGCACAGCTGGCCTCCTGAGCCCTGGGGATTAACTCACTGCCGTAGGTAGGATCACCTGAGTCCTCTAGGAACCCATGCCTGTATCCTGGGTAAGAGGCCCACTTGCACCTTGGAAAGGGCCCGAAACAGTTCACATGAGGGGGGTGTGGGCTGCGGGTCCAGACGCGGTTATCCTAAGGCCAGCACCTTGGAAAGGGCCCGAAACAGTTCACATGAGAGGGGTGTGGGCTGCGGGTCCAGACGCGGTTATCCTAAGGCCAGGTGCAGGAAGGGGTTCCTTTCCCGATGGCTCCAGCACCCTGTGGTGCACCCACAACTGCCTCCTATCGAGGTGGGGGGCTGGGACGCGGCCAGCCCATCTGAACAGGGCTGTCTGTAGGCAGTCCCAGGCCTGGAGTTTGCCGAGTGATGAGTTTTCCTGTCTGAGCTCATTTCCATCATCTCCATGATGAACCCAGGACGCCAGGACATTGGATCTCTGCAGGGCAGCAGCTCGTGACCCGGCTATAGGACAGTGGCCCCGGCCTCTGGATTAAAACCACGCCTGGAGGAAACTGGCCCTGTGGGGGTCAGGGCTGCACCGCTGTCTTCCAGGTCCTCCCTGGTTTAATTTAGCAAAACTACCAATGCCGAGAACTGGTTAAATTATTTAAAGGGAAGAAAGTATGGCACATGGAGAAAAAGGTGCAGCCTGAGGACTGGCCGGGGAAAACCCTCTGAGCCCTCGAGATGAGGGCCTATGCCTTCCCTTGCTCACTCTCTCCCTCACCCGCCTGCCTACTCACCCATCCACTCAACAGAGGTCGTTCTTGATAGTATGTGAGCTCCCTGTGGTCTGTGCACACTCCAGACCACACGTGGCTGGTAACCGGGAACTGCTCAACATGGAAAATTCTGCTTGATCATCTGAGATGCCACCTCAGTCTTGGGACACCCAAGGCCAGCAGGGTCACACAACCCATTTAGCATTGCCTGGGCACCAGTGGTGAGGCCAGGCCTCCCACACCCTCCATCATTCCGCCACCACAGTCGTCTGGGGACTCAGTTCCACATAGAACCAGATGAAGGTTCATAAAGGCCAGTGGAATAAAGACTTTCCAATGTCCCGAAACACCCTGACACGTGTAATTCCAAATCTGTAAGTACTAAGTCTTAAAACGCGTGTGAGCAAGTCAAATCTCTGATGTTTCCCTGGATGACAAGATGTTTTCTTTATTAAAATATCAAGGTCTTTCTACAAATCTTTCCTGATACCTCGACTTTGCCAGGGTCCCAAGCGTGTGCTTAGGTACTTGTGGAGCCTCCCGGCGTGGGAGGTCTGGGTAGGGCCTTGGAGGCCCACTGGGAGGTCTGTGGACTCCGGGCCGCTCACTTATCCCCTTGCATATAAAATTCCTAGGAAAAATTTCATTTGGTGACAGAGTTACACTTAATGCCAAAGTAAAGAAAAAGTTTACATTTTTCCTGAGTTAGTAGACAAATATAAGGGGACTTCAAAAAGTTCACAGAAAAATTGGATTAAAAGGTAAAAATAAAAATATAAACTTTATTTCTCAACATAATCTCCACCAGGGCCAAGACACTTTTTCAAGGGATCAAACCCACCACTTAGTCCATTCCCAAGGCACTGAGGACCTTGGGAATTTAGCCACATCAATGCAATCTTTTTCCCATTACTATCTAAGGAAAAATGGGCACCCTCTGAACATATTTTAAGAATGGAAAACAAAAATAAGTGAGAAGCAGCCAAACCAGGACTGTAGGGGGATGCCTCATGAGTTCCCATTGGAACTCTTGCTAAATTGCCTGCATTCGATGAGAGGAGTGAGCTGAAGCCTTGTCCTGGTGGAGAAGGGCTCTCTGGTGAAGCTTTCCCAGGCGTTTTTCTGCTAAAGTTTTTATAACTTTCTCAAAACACCCACCTAATAAGCAGATATTATTGTTCTTTGGCCCTCCAGAAAGTCAACACGCAAAATGCCTTGAGCATTCCAACATCTACTGCCATGACCTTTGCTCTTGACCAGTCTGCTGTTGCTTCGATGGGACCCCTTCTGCCTCTTGGTAGCCACTGCTGTGGCTGTGCTTGGTCATCAGGATGGTACTGGTAAAGCCATGTTTCCTCTCCTGTTGCAATTCTTCAAGGAAATGCTTCAGGGTCTTGATTCTGCTGTTAAATATTTGCATTGAAAGCTCTGCTCTTGTCTGCAGCTCATCTGGGTGCAATGGTTTTGGCACCCATGGAGTGAAAAGTATGCTCAACTTTAATTTTCCAGCCAGAATTATGTAAGCGGAACCAGCTGAGATGTCTACGGTGTTGGCTACTGTTTCTGCTGTTAATTGTCAGTTCTCTCCAATTAGGATATAAACGAGGTTAATTTTTTCCTTGAAAATTGATGAGGGTGGTCTGCCACTATATGATTCATCTTCAATACCATCTCATAATTCTTTCTTAAAATGAGTTCTCCATTTGTAAGCTGCTGATTTATTTGGGGTGTTGTCCCTATAGACTTTTCATAAAGCATCAATGACTTCATCATTCTTCCACCCAAGTTTCACCACAATTTTGATGTTTGTTCTTCCTTCGATTTTCACAGAATTCATGTTGCTCTGATAGGAGCTGTTTTCAAACTGATATGTTTTCCTGCTAGCTTTAAACTAGATCCTGTTCAGACATGCTACAACAAGGTAGTATGAGTTCATTTTGGTGCAAAAAGATTTTTGAAATCCATGCATAGTTTTCCACGATCCACATTTTCCATGGACTTTCTGCAGAGTCTCTTCCATAACAAGCCTGATGGCTGCTCGGGTGCTGGTTGCACTCAGAGTAGTGCCTGTGAGCCGCCAGGAATCCTGCTCCAGGGCCAGAAGCTGCATGGCCTCGTACCAGCCTCCCGCACCTGCACCCCCACCTTGACCCCCCAGAGCACCTGGGTGCATAATGGGCTGCACGGCACATTCATCTGTTTCTTAAAGTACTTTGCTGTTGATCTTTCTGTGAGACTCTGGAGGTGGAGATAGCTTTGGGTTTATTGGGTGTTGGATGCTGGGGATTGGATGGCCTAGCTCAGAGCTGTTGATATGTCCTCTACCTGAGGGCTCTTGCAGCACTGGTGCTGGGGGCACTGGGCCGTGAGCTGCACAGCTGGGGTAGGGGCCTCAGGGCCGCCTGGACTTCCTTACGAGGAAGCTGGCTCCCAGAGCTTCCAAAGGTGACATCTCTGAATTAGGCACCAATCTTTCCTCTTTTCTCAGCTGGGGTTTCTCAGTTGCTCAGAGCTGTGGTTCTCAAAGTAGGGTCCCTAGACTGGCAGCACCCAGGGAACTTGTTACAGACATAGATCCTTGGGACCTGCCTCAGACCCCCGAGTCAGAGGTTCTGGGGTGAGCTGGCAGCCTGTGTGTTTACAAGTCCTGCAGGTGATTCTGACGCAGGCTGACATATGAGAACTGCGGGCTTGGGGGATTTGGGTTGTTCTGCTTATGGGAAAGGGCAGGCACGACCTCAGAGAGAATGCTTAAGATGTGAGAGGCCAAAAGCTCCCGCTAAATTGGACTCGAGGTCGCGTTCACCTGCAGCTGTGATGTGGGAGGCACCCTAGGTGTTTGCCATTTGTCTCTATCGGCCGAAACCACCCCAGCGCCCCTGAAGAGCAGCCAGGACTCACTGGCACAACTTCACCCTCTTCCTTTTTTTTTTCTCTTCTTTTTTTTTTTTTTAACACAAAGGCTTGAGCTACAGTATTATTTTTGAGGGAATTTTTTCCTATTATAAACTAGTAATGTCTTAGGGTTAATATTTCCCTAACACACATATACACATACACACACACACCTTCCCACACATATGCACACATACATACACACATACCCCTAAATACCTACACACCCATGTCCACACTTGTGCACTCAGCTCTAGCACATAGGATGTGGCCACGCATGTCCAGCACCTCCCCACACACACATACCCAGCGCCTCCCCCCACACACATACCCCACCCCCCCCCCCCACACACAAACCCAGCGCCTCCCCCCACACACAAACCCAGCGCCTCCCCACACACACATACCCAGCGCCCCCCCCCACACACATGCCCAGCGCCTCCCCCCACACACAAACCCAGCGCCTCCCCACACACGCATACCCAGCACCTCCCCATACACGCATATCCCAGCGCCTCGCCGCACACGCATATCCTAGCACCTCCCCACACACGTATATCCCAGCACCTCCCCCCACACACATGCCCAGCGCCTCCCCACACACGTATGTCCAGCACCTTCCCACACACACATGCCCAGTGCCTCCACTCACACAGATACTCAGTGCCTTCCCCACGCTATGTCCTCACAGCTGTTTCCCCTGCTCAATGGCCACGTGACTGTGTCCTGACACTTGGTGGCCTCCTTGGTATCCCGGTATAACTAAGTACTGAGAGGCGCTCTTCCACCCAGGCTGCCTGTCCACTGGGGCAGGCTCCATCCTGCAGGAGGCAGGAGGAGGGTGCAGAGGCCCGAGGCCCTCAGTCCACGTGCTCCTCTTTGGAGCGTCCCCTCCCCGCCCGGTCCAGGCTCCTGAGAGTTTCCTCAGCTTCTTGGCAGGGCAGAGGGGTGATGGGTGCTTTCTGTGTGGACCCTATCTGCTGCTGAATCTCCACAGCTCCCCTTCAAGGGCCACCCATGTCCGCAGGCCACCTCCCCTTGCTCGGAGCACTTGTCCTCTTTCTGGGATACTTCTCTTGCACTTGAACTTGACAGAGGAAGCCACAAAGCTTCCCGGCCACAGAACGGGGGAACCGGCCATGGAAAGGGGGAACTGGCCATGGAATGGGGGAACCAGGTCATGCAACAGGGAAACTGGCCATGGAACGAACAGGGGAACTGGCCAAGGAATGGGGGAACTGGCCATGGAATGGGGGAACCAGTCATGGAATGGGGGAACCAGCCATGGAAAGGGGAAACCGGCCACAGAACGGGGGAAAAGGCCACGGAAAGGGGGAACAATATGGGAATCGGCTCCGGCCATGGAGATAGAGGCTAATAGAATAGACAGAAGGAACCGATATGGAACCGATAGGAATGGGGAACAGCCCGCAGGAATCTGAGGCCAGAGGACCAGGGTACAGGTGCCGGCCACCGGAAAGAGGATAGCCGAAGAGAACCGCTCAAGAGGACTATGGGGAAAGAGACATGCGTCACGGGAGGAACAGCCATGGAAAGAGGAACTGGACACGGACGCCGGGTTCGAAGGGAACTGGCCCTGGACGTGTGTGTCCCTCACCTGAGCCCTGTCTCTGGAAACCTGCATTTGCACTGAGGACACTACCTGACTCAGCCTCACACCCTGAAGTCCTGCTTCTTCACTGCCTGTGGGAGGTTGGAGGCTCTGACTGCCTCTCTTTTGTCCACCAAATGTTTCCACCACCAGCAAGTGCTGAGCAAATATCTGTTGAATAAATGAATGTGCAATAGGAAAGCAAGCAGCCCCTGGCCTGACCTGGCCTGAGGCTTTGGACGGGGAATATGCTTCCCAGTTTGCTTGCTTCCCTGGAGAAGCCCCCGGGAGGGCCGCACCCTAAGGCTTTGCTCCAACATGTGCCAAGGACATGTGGTGGGAGCGTCTGCAAGGTCCATCTCTTCGTGGGGGCCCAGGAGGAGAACGTACTGTCCTCAAGCAGAGTTCCGTGCCCTGGTCTCCGGGATGGGCAGAGGCCCTGCCTTCAGGTGCGGAGGAGAGTGCAGCACTCAGCATCACCCTGGGGGCCTGGGGGCACAGGTCAGCAGGGGGCACCTGGGAGAGAAGAGGAGGCAGAAAGCAGAGGAGGAGGGATGGACGCCCAGCTGGGCACAAGAGGGGCTTCAGGGCACGGCAGGACAGCCACCCGGGGAAAGTTGTTTCCTGTACCCACTGACTTTGATGGCTCTAAGTCTCCCACAACTCCGGTAAAGCCCCAGCACCCCGAGCAGCCTTGGGAAGAGCTCTCGGGGCCTCGGGGGAATGAGGCGGCCCAGGCCTGGCACAGCTCCGTGGTGGCACGTCACATCACTCATCATCAAACCAGGCCTCCTGCAACGATTCTCTGGCCTCTCTGCTGCTCTGCCTAGCTCCAGTCTTGTCCTGCGGAAGGTGCTGGAGCGGCCCTCAGCCTGCCTCTGGCCTCCCTCTCAGTTTCCCCCTCCACAGCTGGGCAGGCTGCTCCCTTCACCCCAACACTTCATGGCTCCCCATGGCCTGCAAATCAGATCACAGCCCCTAAGCCTGGACTGCAAAGTGCTCCGCTTGGCCTCGCCCACCTTTCAGCCCATTTGCAACGTGACGCACGCAAGTGAAGTGGATGAGGCCCCGCCTGCACCTGACCCAGCTCCTGCTTTCTGCCTCCTCCTGTCCCTTCTCTCCTGCCCTGTCCCTATCCTGCCTCTGCTTCTGTCCACATGGCCCCAGCCACAGCGCCCTCCTGCCAGCCAACCATGTTCACAAGGAAGTTCATGTTCCCCTTAACTCGAGCTTTTATTTCAGCAAAGCTTCAGGGTCACCTGCACGGCCTCTCGCGAGTAGGGGGACTTCCTACTGCTCCACAGACAGCTTCCAGGGTCCGGGGAGAAGCGGAGGGGGGCAGAGAAAGCCGTGCCACCCAGCAGCACAAGGCAGGGCTGGGATTTGCCTGCAGGTAGCAGAGTAACCCAAGCAGACACACACTCGTGCACACACACAGAGAGACACGGGCACACACAGGCAGACGCAAACGTGCATGCACACACAGACACACGCACACACACACGCAGACACACACACACACACACTAATGCTCACTCACAGGCAAACAGACACCCTTGGGTAGATTCATGGTCTGACAGCCGTGCAGGAAACTGTCCCAGGAGGAGCCCAGGCTGTATCAGGGTCACCTTGACTCCACTATTTTGGAAATGCTGAATTTTGCTGCAAAGTTTTCCTAAAGGGCTTGGAAATGGTCCAGACTGTGCTGTCCTGGAAGCCTCCTGGGGGCTCCTTCTTCAAACAAGAGAAAGCTGGAGAGTGTCCAGGCGTTCCGTGGGGGCCGAGGGAGCGCGTGAGGGCTTCCTGCCATCAGCGTCCGTACTCACGGCGGGAGGCGGCAAACCTCTATCAGCAATTTCTGATAACCTTGCTCTGGTCGCACGTCATCTTTCTGAAGCGGCAGCCACAGAAGCTGCAATTCAGGCATCAATATCAGAAAATGAGTCATTGCCGGGGACTTCACCGTGCAGTCCCCGAAGTCTTAATTCCAGCAGACACGGCGACTCCAAAGGGAGATCGTTCCAGCCACTTCCAAGGTGTCTCTTTCTCCATCTCTTCTTCGCATCCCCCACCTGCATCCTTTAAATCCTGTAAACTCCTGGCAACTCCTGGGGGTGCAGCCCTCCCTGACTGTGGGGCCGTCGCCTGTGCAGAAGGCGAGCAAGTGTGACCCCTGGTGGCTGCAGCAATGGCAGCACCTCGGGCCTCAGGGGTCAGGAGGGGCCGAACCCCCAGGCCAGGCGTCCCCAGGGTGGGCACAGGGCTGCAGATGGTCAGGAAGGGCCAATCCCTCAGGCCAGGCATCCCCAGCACTGGCCCGGGGCTGCAGAGGGTCAGGAGGGGCCAAGCTCCCAGGCTAGGCGTCCCCAGGGCAGGCACAGGACTGCAGAGTGTCAGGAGGGGCCGATCCCCCAGGCCAGGCGTCCCCAGGGCAGGCATGGGGCTGCAGAGAGTCAGGAGGGGCCAACCCCCCAGGCCAGGCATCCCCAGGACGGGCACGGGCTGCAAAGGGTGGGCAGGGCAGCTCTGCCTTGGCTATCACCACTGCAGCAGCCTAGCAGGTTTTCCTGGCTGTCTCCATCTGGGGTGGCACCTGCTGCAGCTCCCTGGACAGTGTCAGAATTCACGACTCCTTGCAAACAGTGAGGTCCATGCTCACCCTCCCTCCTCTCCGCGAGACCTCAATGCCCTGGACCGTGGACTGGGTACCTGAGTGGGCTCATCCAAGCCCTGTTTTTGTTTTGGTCTCATGTTGTGACGCAACCCCTGCTATTTCTGCTGGGCCTGAGGTAAGGCAGATGGGGCGGACCCCGCAGGCGGAGCATCCTGGGGGCCACTCTTCTGGAAGCAGATTCCCAGCATGGAGAAGCTTGAATTAACCAGCAGCGGCCTCAGGACAGAGTCTGTCACCAGAGCCTGGGGACAGGATGGGTGGCTGTGTCCAAAGCTTCATGATTTTTTTTTTCCTGTGGCAAATTATCCCTTTCCTTAGAAAAAAGTACTGTTGGATACTGACACCACCACAAATAATCCAGTTCCTTGGCAGCTCCCCTCATGGGTAAAGGGCCCTAGAAGATGTGTCTCACAGGAAGATGCACAGGCGGCCAAGGCAGGCAGACGGCGGAGATCAGCAGCTTCCATGCCCGCCAGGGTGGCCTCGGGAAGACCAGTGTCCCCCACGTGGGGCTGGGAGAAGCCGCATTGCACCCCGAGAGTGAGGATGAGTGGGGAGCGGTGGGAACGGTGCTCTAAGGGGCTTCACATGGCCCCCACACCCCAGAGTGGAGAACTTTCTCAGAGGGAAGGTCAGGACAGCTGTTGTGTGGGTGCCAGCAGTCACTTGGGCACAGTGCCAGTATGTGAGCATGGGGGAGCCTCTGGGAGCCCCAGGAGGCTCTAGGGACATGCAGCTCACCGGCCTTCCAGGAGGAGAACATTCTGAAATGGGCCTCGATGCCCTGGGAGGCCTGGCCAGCTTTTACCCACAGGGGAAGATGCAGGATGTGGCAGCCCCTGGAGGAACCCCAGGCCTGAGTGTGGCGCCAGGGTTTCCTCAGGGACCCCAGGTCCGAGTGTCCTACCCAGGGTTTCCTCGGGATCCTCTCTCCTCCCCTCCATGCACCCCGCCGACATCACACAGAGGAAGACGATGTCTCTGGACCCAGCATCAAAGCCCGGGTCTTGGTGGGTGGTACAGAAGGTGTTCCAAACAGTGGGCTGGGGAACGGCCAACCCTCCCGGTGGACCTCAGAGCCATGTCTCAGGAGCAGGCAGTGAGTGTGCAGCCGGGAGCAGTAGGGACAGCAGAGGAGGGAGTTCATCCAGAGACGTCTTCTCCAGAAACCACGTTCCCCAAGCCCTTCCCCAAAATAATCGAAACATCCCATGATCAGTGCATGACCCGGGGAGAAGAGGAACAGGAAATACGTCGGGGCGTGATTTTAAAATGTGCGTGAATATAAACATTCAGCTCTCTGACATAATTAACAATGCCCCAAGGAAAATCCCGCGTGTGTCAGTAGCAAACATTTCTGATGCAGAACGAAGGCTACTTGGCCGTGTTCCGGTTCTGTGACCCCAAAGGGCCTGCCCAGGTTCCTTCTGAAGGCTCAGATGAGCCCATCTTGGCCTTGCTTTCTAGGAATTTATAAGTGTATGCGAGAAAAGCTTCAGCTCCCCAAAGGATCCCGTCTTAGTGGCCTGTGGAGACCTCATGCACCAGGGATCCTCATGCTGGGCCAGCCAGTGCTCAAGAGCAGTGACCCTGGGGCTCCTTAAAGGGGCCGGGAGGGTCAGTGTGATTACCATGCACCCATGCTTACTCACCGAGGAGCTCTCGGATTCCGTGTTTTCAAGCCTGCTCGTGTGTAGGGAAAGCACAGCCTCCATGAGAACAGCAGGAACACACGCCCCAACACGTACACCCAAATTCACACACACATGCACATGCATGTACACACACACGCATGCACACACACATGCATGCACACACACAGAGCAACATCCCGCTGCTCCCATCTTTCCTTTTTAAAATCATACATATTTCATTAAGCTCCATGCAGAGTGTCTTCTGACTTATGGTAATTGTCAACAAAAGCAAAAACACAGACAATTTTAACCCTGCAGTAGCTGGGAGTTAACCGGCACAAAATCATACAGATTTTTCCTTTAAAAAGGGAGGGGCCTCCGAGCACTCCATTACGCTAAACTCTGAGGACACAGAACCAAGAGAGACTGTGAACCCGAGCATTGGTGGCTGTTGTCTAAGGCAGCCCATGCCAGAAGCGACATCTGAGAGTGGCCACCCCACCCCACGTGAGCCCGGCATGCTCGTGGCCTGGAGGACTTTGAGTGAGACTAATTTCCATATCAAACCCAATTTAGATGAAACGTCTTGGTTAAAAAAAAAAAAAAGCCAGAGCTTCAATAGCCCCTTGATTAGATTTTCATCTCCTGAGCAGACAAATATGAATATTTATTACCATGAATGCATATTTTTCTCTTTCCATTGCTCTGATCTTGAATATTATCCACTGCTAATTTTTATGAAAATTTGGGCAACATAATGTTTTCACATAAACTGACAGTTCTTGAGATAATCCCGTTATTGTCTGGTTGAAAATGACAGCTTCCGCTTATTCATGTGTTAACGAGGGATTAAATATTGTTTTTCATCCCCGTAATCTAAGATGGACTGGAAATTAAAAACTGAACATTGTATATTAGCAGGGCTCTGAGGACCAGAATTTGTTTGCATTCACTTAGAGACGATCTGTAAATTAGCAGCTTCACAATCAGGCCCTGTGATGTTGCTGCTGAAGGTAGCATCATAAAACGCCACTGAAATTTCTAAAATAAATTCATTACTCTACCTGCCACACACCAAAACGAAAAGGCTTCCATCAGGAAATACATCGCAAAGGAAAAGACAACACTTTGCCAAAGAAGTAAAATTGTAACACGAGTTATATTGCTTCAACATCAAGAATTTCTTAGGGTCCCCACGCTAGAGGGGCACTGGCTACTCCTGGGAGGCGTGAGTCTTGGTCATCATGTGGCACTGGCAGAAGGAGGACCTTGCACACCCTCTCTGCAAAACCACCCGAGGGACCCGGCCCATGGGCAGATGCGGCCACATCCTTCTCCGGCTCTGGGGGCAGGCGGGCCATCTCCATGCTGAGCATCATTGACGGTGACACATTTGTACCATGTGGTAATTTTTACTTTATTGCTATGGCTGGATGGCTCAGACTGAACCATGGATCTGAAGGGTTTTTGGACAAAACTATCCTATTATGCTTCTAAAATTCACGCTAAATTTATTCAGGTAGTTATTCATTAATTCACTCTCCCTGATTGCCTTGGTAGAATTTTTCACTTTTCAATTTGTTGTTTGACATGGTGCAGGAAAATGGCATAGATGTATTCCTTTGAAGCTAGCTTGACCCAACGCTATCTTTTGGAACAAATGATAAACATGCACTCTGAGTTAAATGAGACACAAACAGGGTCAGAGTTAGAGCTGAATTGGGTCTCTCCAAAGTGCCTACAGGAAGCCTTCATCCCAGAACTTCCGAATGTGACTATGTGGAGATGGAGGTGTCTACAGGAGTCATTACGCTAAAATGAGGTCATGAGGGTATGTGGAAATGTGGGTGTTTACAGGAGTCATTATGGTAAAACGAGGTCATGAGGGTATGTGGAGATGGGGGTGTTTACAGGAGTCATTACGGTAAAATGAGGTCATGAGGGTATGTGGAGGTGGGGGTGTTTACAGGAGTCATTATGGTAAAATGAGGTCATGAGGGTATGTGGAGATGGGGGTGTTTACAGGAGTCATTATGGTAAAATGTGTTCACGGTCATGAGGGTGGACCTGATCCCATGTGACTGGCATCCTTGTAGGAAGAGGAGATGCAGACACAGGTGCACACAGAGGGGTGAGGACACGAGGACGCAGAGGAGATGGCATCTGAAGCCGAGGAGAGAGGCCCTGGGAGAGACCAGCCCTGCCCACACCTTGATCTTGGACTTCAGCCACCAGGATTGTGAGCAATAAAGGTTTGTGACTGAAGCCCCCCATTCTGCAGTATTCTGTCGTGGCAGCCAGAGAGGACGCACATGGTCAACATGGCAACACCCCCTCAGTACATGCCAGACGTCTGAGGCCAAGCCCCTGTGACTGCAGGGACACGTCTGCCTACGAGAAAGATTTCCTGTTTTCATGGAACGTTAAGTCCAAGTGCTTGTCAACAGAAGAAAGTTACTTCTTAAGAATTTTCTTTTTGCTTTATGCTCTCATTAAAAGAAAATAGAGTGGCACTTCAATAAAAGGGTTTGCACACATAGAACCCTAATTAGACTTTTAACAGATCCTTTGTTTCACAGGAATGAAAGTGAAGGTAAAGTTTCTGTCCGTAAACTACTGAAGAGCTACCAGGGGCCAGTGTCTAGGGTCCTCCACCATCCATCAGTTTCTAGTGTAGGAGATGAGAACATATTATCCCAAAAATGACTGTCAGAGATCAGAATATGCCACCCCAAAAATGACCGTCGAAGAACAGAACACACCACCACAAAAATGACTGTCAAAGGCTAGAACACACCACCCCAAAAATGACTGTCATGAGACCAGAACACACCACCCCAAAAATGACTGTTGGAGAACAGAACACACCACCCCCAAAATGACTGTCAGAAACCAGAACACACCACCCCAAAATGACTGTCAGGATGCCACCCCAAAATGACGGTTGGAGATCAGAACACACCACCCGAAAAATGGCTGTCAGAGATCAGAACACACCACCCCAATAAATGTATGCCTTTTCGGCATAAGGATTATTTTGAGAAACTGAAGATACAGGTGAAGTTCTGAAAACAAGTTGATTCTCTTCTATAAGAGAGATCTGTGTTTATAAAGGAATCCTCCACTTCTAAGGGTGTCTCCTCTCTGCACCTGGAAGAGGATGGCTCTCGTCGCTGGAAACCCCATCAATGCAGAGGGCCTGACTGAGGGTGCATGACAGGCCTTGCCCTCCCTGACCAGCTTCTCGGGGCCCCCTGTGTTAGTCTGTTTTCATGCTGCTGATAAAGACACAGTGGAGACTGGGCAATTTACGAAAGAAAGAGGTTTAATGGACTCACAGTTCCACGTGGTTTTGGGGAGGCCTCACAAGGTCAGAGGCACGTCTCACAGGGTGGCAGACAAGAGAGAGCACGTGCAGGGAAACGGCCCTCTACAAACCGTCAGATCTCAGGAGACTCATTCACTATCACGAGAACAGCACAGGAGAGACCGGCCCCCATGATTCAGTGACCTCCCACCAGCTCCCTCCCACAACATGTGGCAATTGTGGGAGCTACAATTCGAGATGAGATTTGGGTGGGGACACAGACGCACCCTATTACCTCCTCCTTGCTCTTTCGGCTCTGTCTCAGCAGATGATGGTGCTGAAGCCTGAGTCTACGCACCTCTTTGTGACTGACCGTTTCTCTGGGTATGGCTCATGTACACAGGAGGGGCACAGCAGAATCCACTTCGGCTTGTTTATCTCTTGTGAATCTGTTTTTTGTTACAGGAGTCCACCCCGCCTAGGAACTCAGAAGAACAGAGGAGACACTGCTTTTTCTTCCCCACACAGAGTAGTAGCCTGAGGCCACTGGCTCAGGCAAAAGGGGAACCTGAGTTGGCCTGGATGCTCGGTGGCTGCCCTGATACGTGATTATGGAAAATGTGATGCCAGGGCGGTCTCGATGCTGGAGCAACAGCCCCCACTGAGGTGGGCTTGGCTCCATGTTCACTGTCTCAGGAGCAAGGCTGCAGCACGTTCCTCCACTCCACAGTGCCCAGGTGGGCCTGGGCTGGGGGCATCGGACACAAGGCATCCTGGCCGCCACCCAGGCCTAGCCTCTCCAGGGCACCTGATGCCCACCTCAGGAGAAAGTCACCTGAGTAGAAGGGCATGGGCTTTCAGAAGGAGGGTCCCTGATGGGTTGCAGATGCACCTGCCTGATGCTGGAAACAAGCCAAGTTCCTCCTGCTGGCCCCAACAGGAGAGTTTCTCCTGACAGACACACCTCTGGGCCCAGGTCATCAGCATCCATGGCCCTAGCTGGACAATTCCAGGGTTGAAAATGAGGGTTTCCCACTTGTAGCTCATGAACTTTGCCAGGTAAAAGTTTCACATTCATGGAGTATACCAGCTGTGAATGTGCTATGGATGTAGCTAAGGAAATTTCAGCTTTCAGGAATCGCAATGAGAAAAGGAACTTAATTTGATGTGGGGTTTGGTGTAGGGAGTGCGACCTGGCCTGAGTCCGGCTGCCTGGGGCTGGCTCAGGCTGCCAGTTCTGCCGTGTCACTTCTCCTGCTTCGGTCTCCCCTCTGTGAAATGTGTTGCCTCTTGGGGACAAGGGAGGTGACACCCATGTGAAGTGTGGAACAGACCCCGGGAGGAGGCATCACATAACCATTGCTGCCACTGTGCTGTTCTGAGAAAGCTGCAGCAGGAGCTCTGGGGGGTGCAGGATCCTGTTAATTTTCTTCATTCTCTTTAAGCAACTCCAGGTCTGATGGGTTGGTCCACTGAAAGGGGTTTCTGGATTCTTATACACTGAGGGATCTTACAAGCATCCCTAGAGTTCAGTTGTTTCAATAAAAATGAACTTCTGGTCCCACACGAGCCAGGCTCCCTAGGGAACCTACAGGAACAATCTTGCTGTCTACTAAGACCCGGGCCCAAGGCAGGCCTCTGTTTCTTCAGCGGGAGACATCACCAAGTCCCCACCTTAGACAATAAGCCATGTCCCTGCGACTGAAATCTATATTATGCATATTTTTATAAAAATGCAGCTGAAAATGTTAGAAAAGGGCACAGGGAGGGAGGGAGGCGTGTTGAGAAGCAGGGACTGCTGTTGCCACAGGCAGACATGACTTATTTCATCTTACGTGACTATTTACTCTGATATTGAATAAAAATTGAATGTGTTGCTATGGCAACTGCCACATCACACAGCACCTCTCCTGCCTTTAAGTCACAGAAAGTATTGAGAAGGCATCCGTGAGCCAGCGCAGCGTGGAAACCTGTGCGCCATTCATAATTCCAGGAGGAAAAGATGCTGTTTCATAATGAACTCCTATTTGTCAATATGTCAACTGCAGTTAATTATATCGAAAATACATAGTTTTGTGTTTTTCTTCACTTTTGAGAAACAGAAAAAGAGTGAGAAGAGCAGTAAGCAGCAAGCAGGCTGGTGGGGTGCATCCGAGCCCAGCCCACCACAGTGGGGCTGCCCCGGGGCTATCAAGGTCCTCGTCACAGAGCCAGGCCCACAGCGGGCCTGTCCTGGGGCCTTCGAGGTCCTCGTCACGGAGCCAGGCCCACAGCAGGCCTGTCCTGGGGCCTTCGAGGTCCTCGTCACAGAGCCAAACCAGATAAGAGGCTGCTCCTGACCTTCGACCTCCCACCAACCAGCTCATCTGGGGTCCTCAGATGGGCTGAATGTAGAGCTGCTTGGGCTGGGCTGATGCAAATATTTTAATGCAATTTTGTGCAGATTTCCCTTTTCAGATGCAAATTAGGAATATTTACCAGTAAACAGCCTTTTCTTAGGACTGAGGCACTTTTGCATTTAGGAGAAAACCGTCTGTCAAGTAATGCATATTAGAATAAAATAAAGTGATGGTGCAGGAAATGACAAAGATGCCCACTCCCCCCAGTACCTACTTCCCCCAGTACCCACTCCCCCCAGTACCCGCTCCCCCTAGAACCTGCTTCCCCCAGTACCCACTCCCCCAGTACCCGCTCCCCCAGCACTTGCTCCCCCCAGTACCTGCTCCCCCAGCACTCGCTTCCCCTAGTACCCGCTTGCTCTTGGGCTTCTGGGCTGGGATTTCACAGGTTCCCTGAGACTCTCACTGTCTTGTGCGGTGGAAGTGAGTGTTTCTGGAGCAAGAGTCCCAGTTTTTCTTGGGCTCAGAGAGGGTCTGAGGGTACTGGAGTGTTACGCCCCAGTCACTGCAGCTGGGTTCTTTAGGCTGAGCTGGCACTAGGGACGAGCTTCAGAGTGAGATGTAGGGTCCAGTGGTCCCCCTAGGCTTCTATCCATGATGTGACCCAGCATTGCCATCAAACACACTGTTACCTTTGCAAGCTCAGATCAGTCACCTTACCCAAGAAAGCCTGTGAACTCTGACACCTCAGGCTTTTTAGGTTCACTGCCTGGAGCCTCAGGAGCTGTGCTCTTCAGATACTCCTGAACCCACTGCTCTCGCTGCATTCTGACAAACCTACCTCTGACCACGTGAGCTTCTCTTCCTCGTGGGAGCTGCTCCGGCTCCAGGGGCCCCGTCAGGAACGTGTGGCCAGGCTGTCTGCCCCACCAGCCCATCCTGCACCCCCCACCCACATCCACTGCCCCTTCTCTTGAATCCCCAAACACAGGCCCTCATCTAAAGTCCAGCAGTGATTTTAAACCTTTACCATGTCCTGGCCTATGTGCAGCACTGTGCCACGCAGAATCTTCACGGATGTCTGACGACTTTGGTTACTGTGAGCGTTCCGCATGGCGACCACAGTCAATAGGTCACAGAGGCCGCCCATGTCCCCAACAGTGGCTGCTCCCCTCAGGTCCCCACATTTGCTAATGTGTGTGTAAGCACCTTTGCTTTGGTTACATACTTTCTCTTTAGATTGTAAAAAGTGGTACTAAAGGTAAAATGGGATAGAACTAGACACACACATTGTTCCAATCTCATATCCTTGTTTTGCCATAATTGGTTTTTATAATTACCCAGACATAACCACCAGGGGAAACCTCACTGGGTAAGGGATACATGAGACTTCTCCGTTATAACTTTGCAATTCCCTGTGAATCTATAATGGTTTCAAAATAAGAAGTCAGAAATGATATAAAAACTTTTGGACAAAGGAAAAAACTCACTTCCAATTCCACTGAGAAAAATAAAATCCAAAGCCCCCAACTGATGGAATGACCCACTCTTGACCAAGAGGACCCCAGAGAAACCTTAAAACTGAGTTGGGACCATGACAGGATGAAAGTCAGACCCACCTTGTTACCTGCCCCCATTGCTAATGACCACCAGGCTTCCTTCCCTGGGTTCAGACCCGCCTGGTCACCACCCCCCTCTCAACTAATCACCACCAAGCTTCCTTCTCTGAGGGCTGAACAGAAACCAGCCCTTTCCAAAGACTCCATCTCTGATATCCACCAAGTGCCTGAAGCTGCTCTTCCTTTCACAGTTTCCACCCAACAACCAATCAGCATTCCTTCCTCATAAGAAACCCCATTCACAGAGTGCCTCTGGCTGGTCTGTGGAGGCTGCATAGGGAGGGCCTTCATGTCCCCCACTTCACCTTTTGATGCAGAATGCCTAACTGTAATCTGTTTACATGTTAAGCCTCCATCCCCCAGTGAACATGGGATGCATTTTGCACACGTTAGCTGACCATGCATGCCCGTGTCTCCTCTTCATGAATATTCACAGTTCCTCCCATAACCTGCGGAATATGTATACTTAGCCACCCGCTCAGCAAAAATTCCCGTTCCCTTTGCCTCTCACTGGAAGTTCCTGTTTCTGGCTTCTGGCCGGAGGCTACGCTTCCCAGCCGGTCAGGATGGCCGCCCTGCAGGATGCAGTTCTTTATGAGGAATGAAGCTCTCCTTTCCCAATTACGAGCCTCATCATTCTTCTGCTGCCACCATCAGCCCCATAAGAGCTGCTCTCTTATTTGCCCATTACGTACATGGGCTTCTAACATCTCTGTGCACACATGTGTTTACACAGCTGCCTTTAAGTTTAGAGTTTTCAAAATTTTTAATGAAATCACAGAACTTGATTTATTTGACTGTTATGAAGAGTTGCCTTGCTATCGTTTTATATTTTAAGTCAGTTTTTGTTTTGTTTTGTTTTGTTTTGTTTTTTTGGTGAAGGTTTTGTTTTTCTGACTTCCTTGCTGGGTGGAGTGTCTTCTTAGGATAAATTTCTGGGAGTTTGATTACCGAGCCAAAGGGGAAGAGTTTTTGTTTGTTGGTTCGCACGTGACCCCTGCTGTCCTGCCTTCTGAAGAGTCAGACTCATTCATCCTGCCTCCCACAGAGTGTATGTATATGAGTTTCATCACATATGGTTTTTATTTATAAAACCAAAACTGTTGTTCATAAGCAACCTTCAGTACTAATCTTAAAAATAGGACTTTAGGCCGGGTGCAGTGGCTCATGCCTGTAATCCCAGTACTTTGGGAGGCCGAGGCGGGTGGATCACGAGGTCAGGAGATCGAGGCCATCCTGGCTAACACGGTGAAACCCCGTCTCTACTAAAAAATACAAAAAATTAGCCAGGCGTGGTGGCAGGTGCCTGGTAGTGAACCCGGGAAGAGGAGTTTGCAGTGAGCCGAGATCATGTCACTACACTCCAGCCTGGGCAACAGAGCAAGACTCCATCTCAAGAAAAAAAAAAATAGGACTTTAGACTTAGGAGGTGATTGAAACATCTACAGATTTCTCACCCCATTGTAGCTGTGACATTTCACCTGCCCCCAGCACTACAGGGCTTCTGGTCTCACACAAATCATTTTGGCTGGAGAGCCCTTTGCGAGTGGTCTGCTTGCAACTCTCTTCCTCACCTGTTGGCATCTCCCAAATAGCATTTCTTCCAGCCAAGAGCCTTATCCACCCACCTGGACCCACCTGAAACATCTAATGTGCCTGAAAAGGCAGTCGTGCTGCTGGGCACTGCAGAGCAAGAGCTGTTACCCCGACAAGCAGGGGCAGCTCCTCCCCACCTCCCCACCTCCTCACTCCAGCTCTCTTTACCTGTGGGCAAAGGCCCCCCTCTGTCCTGTCCTCTCCTGGGTCACGCTTGGGTGTGTAGAACCAGGCATCTGGTGAGGTGGGCAGGAAATCTGCATCTTCACAAGAGCCCAGGGAGAAGGTGCATGGCCATGTTGGGCCACCATGGCTGATATGTTCCTGCTATTGACTTGGCCAAAGTGTGCATTCAATGTCCAAGTTCCTCTTGGTAATCCCCAAGGAACTGGGTAGGAGCTGTGTACAGTAGCAAACCTCTTTCCACAGACAGGAAATGACAGGGTGGAAGCGGGGGCAGGAAACGAAGCTGGTTTCGAACACATTCATCATGCATCTCAGTTCTGCCCCACTGCTTGCTCCCTGTGGTAAGTGCTGAGCATCCGCACTCCCCACCCCCCAGCCCCCACCCCAGGTAACACACATCACACGGGAAATTCACATTATTCACGGGGTGGATTCTTACCCCCTGCCCCTACCCCAGGTAACACACATCACACAGGAAATTCACATTATTCACAGGGTGTATTCTCACCCCCGGCTCCCCACCTCCCAGTGCACATCATGGCAAATTCACATATTCATGGGGTGGATTTGCACGCCCCTCACCCCCACCCCCAGGTAACAACACACATCACACGGAAATCTACATTATTCACGGGTGGATTCTCATCCTTCCCACCCCAAGCAACACACACATCACACAGAAATTCACATTATTCTACATGGTGGATTCTCACCTTCACCCCCCACCCCAGGTAACAACACACATCACACGGCACTCACATTATTCACGGTGGATTCCTATCCCCTGCCCCCACCCTTGGTGGCAACACACATCACACAGGAATTATTATTATTCACGGGGGTGGGATTTTACCACCCCCGCCCCCACCCCAGGTAACACACATCACACGGAAAAATTCACGTTATTCATGGGTAGATGGCGACTATATAGGTTCATAGACTTTTAAGGGACTTTGGGGATCCACATATTCTTAGCTACAGAACTTCTCATGTAAAGAAAATGAGCAGCAGCAGAAGCTTGGCGCTTGCTGAACCGGAGTGTGAGGGTGGCGTGAGCTGAGCAGGGATTCACACCCAACTGCCTCAGAGCCCCCGGGGCTCCCTGAAGAACCATCTTACGACCTCTGACCTCAGCCCACACTGAACAGAGAGAAGGCTCCCTCGGCAGAGATGGGGGGCTCTTTGCCACCCCGGCAGCCCCCAGTCTGAGCAGCTCCTCCCCTCAGCTGCTGCTCAGATCCCTCCTGTTCATGCTCTGAGCCTGCATGGGCCCTGCTGAGACTCGGGGTTGGCCACTTGTCACTGACATGCTGGGCAGGGCACTTCTCTGCTCTATCACGACGCTTAGAAGCCAGAACGCTAGGCAGGGCACTTCTCTGCTCTGTCTATCACGATGCTAAGAAACCAGAACACACCCCTAACTCTGGATACAACTGAGAAGACTGTAGCCACAGATCTGCCTTTATCCAGATTATTTTTCTTCCAAACTTTTGAGTTTTGCTTTTTGGTGATTATCACTCTCCTTTGGAAAAAAACATGGCTTTATTAATTTGAATAAAATGCAAACACTTTTCAAGATATCAGAAATTAGATTTTGAAGTACATCAAAATGCCACCCATCTATGAGGGGTGTGTATCTGCACTGTAATCTGTTCATTTCCTTTAAATTTTGTTTTGAGATATTTCCATTTGGCTTAAAAGGTTTTAATTCCACTATCTGTCATCACGTGCGTTAAACGCAAGTGCAGGGGAGAGATTTTGTAAATGCTATTAGATTTCTGTAATCAAACTCTGCTTTATATTCCAGAGTCAGGGATTAGAAGAATTTTAAATACATTTTAAAAATCGGAACCGTCAAATTCAGGCTTAACACTGAATAAGGCAACTCAAATTAGAAAAAATAATTTCTCAACTTGTACCCCTTTCTCCCATTTTCACCACCGCAAATCTACTCCAAATATACAAACCTCCTTCCCTCTCCTGGGGGCAGCCTCCTGACGGAGATGGGCAGGGATGAAGCGGGAGGCACAGACGGTGGTCTTGAGGGCCTGCTGGGCACGATGTCCATGGAGTCAAGAGCTCGAGAAGAACTCTCTTTTGAAATGTAAAATGGCCACGTGGAGAAGGATGGCGCTCCAGGAGCTGGTCTCCAACATTTAGTGGAACGAGGGAATATCTGGAGATGGCCAGGAAGACAGGCAGGTCAGGGTGGATGAGCTCCTTGTGGCCAGATCGTAACCAGTGGGTAAAATAAAGAGTACTCTAGGGTTTTGTCATTTTCTGTCCCAGGGATGATGGAGCCTCTGCCCCTGGGAATGGCAAGGTCCATCCTCTGCTCGCTCAGGGGCCACAGAGGACACAGGTCGGACGTGGATGGAAGCAGAGGCGTGGTGCCGTGCAGGTGAGCTCCTGCTCCTGCCCTCGGCCCCCACGGTCCCCCGCAGGAAGCCCATCAGCCCAAGTCTAGGCAGAACCTTCCTGCCCACACATGAGATGGGTGGGCATCGGGGGTGGGCAGAGGCCAATTCTTTCTAGAGTTAAATAGTCCACTTCACAGATAATCTGAGCAGCAATTCAGATTTCCATGCACTGAATCAATCTACTTCCTCGACAGAGCTCCACGAGGAAAACTGATGCCATTTCCAATAAGAGATGAGAAAACCTAGGGGGAGAAACAGGCTCTGGCAGGAAGCTCAAGAGCCCTGCGTGGTCCACATTAAGTGTGAGTCTCCCCTGTGGATATCCCAGGAGAGAAATGGAGGCGGCCTGTGGCCACACACGTCTGTTGCTCGGTGAACGGGTCAGGGCTAGAGACACAGGGAAGCTGGGGATCATCACCAAACACATGATATAAAAAGCCACGGCCCAGGTGAGTTCCCCGCAGGAGAGAGCACGGGCAGAAAGGAGGAGGGACCCAGGCCCTGGAGAGTCCGAGCTGTAGAACTGACAGAGGAGGAGCTGGTCGACGTGAAGGGAAGAGATGGCGGTCGCCCGAGTGAGTGCAGAAAGCAATGCAGGTGACGGCCGGGTTCTGCCTTCAGGAAACGACGGGCCTTATTCCTCGATGCACCTCCAGCTCCACCTGGGATGGGAGCTCCACGATGGAAGGTTTGTCTGTTTTGTTCACTGCTGTAGTTTCAGTTCTTAAAACCTGCCTGACACGTATAAATATTCAGGAATGAGCGAACGAACAGCCCACTAAACGGAGGCTGAGCAGGGACCCTCAGACACGCACATCGAAATCCCACATGACACACGGTATCGGCTCTGAGGAGCACGAAGCCACGAGCACAGGAAGAAAGGGGATCTCCAGATTCCAACACGGAGCAGAGCCATCGAAACCAGGCGTGACCGGGAGCTGCTGCTCAAGTGGCTCTTGGACATCTGGAACCTTTCCTTGGATCCCAGTGTGTGGAAGCCGAGAGCTGGGGGGTGAGTTCCGACAGCCACACGAGGACACCCCGTGCGGCCTTGGGGTGGATGGAGATGGGGATTCCACATGAGGCCCAGGACCTTGAGGACCTGCCTCCCTCAAGACTGAAGCCCAGGAACAGACCACCCACCAGCTGGGGAAGTGGGGAGGGGGCGGAACCCCAGGCCTGTGCACATGCCAGAGCAAGGTCCACACGTCACTGAATGGCGCAGAAACTCCCAGGGGGACAATTGACACGACAGTGGATCCGCTGGGACACTGAGGGCAAAACTTCTTATCCAGAAACTCTCACACAGAAATTCACACCTCAGTGTCATCAATCCCTGCTGAAGGTAAGCTCACAATTCTAAAGAAAGACTTCATCAACCACGAACGCGGACAGACCCGCAGGAGGCGTTCAGCAGACGTGATGAGCAGGAGTTGTAGAAACCTAAGACTAGGAAACAGCCGGAGGGTGTGGACGAGACCGTAAAATAAGTAGGTTTAAAATGACTGAAAAGATAGAAGATGGTATCGAACGCATAATCAAAGTAGAAGGCAAAAGAACAGATTTGATAAATTACTAAATAAAAAGTTTTTCTAAGTGAAAAATACAGTAACCAAGAGAAAAGTACCCAACATTTGAGTTTTACAACAGATTAGACACAGAGGAGGAGGGAACGTGGGAGACAATTTCAGGAAATAATCCGTCATGTAGCATCGAGGGAGGGAGAGGCGAAGGCGTGACAGAGGGTGCTGAGACACGGTGGACGGAGCCAGAAGGTCCAACCCCTGCCTAATCCAAATGCTGTGGGGGCGTCAGGACCACGGTGAGAATGACAGTGAATGTTTATGAGTGCTCACTCGTCTGCACTCCGCCGCCCCAGATGTCAGGACCACGGTGAGAATGACAGTGAATGTTTACGAGTGCTCACTCGTCCGCACTCCGCCACCCAGAAACCTGCACACAACCCGGTGGTGTGGGTTCTGTGATGACCCCCGTTTGACAACAGAGGAAGGAGAGTCACGGGGTGAGCACAGAGACCACGGGAGGCCACCGTGAAACAGATGGCGAGGGGCGGCTCTGCAGAGTCAAGAAAGGGCCTGAGTGAAAGGAAGCACCAAGTACAGCACAAAACCCAGATTCCCCGATCCAAGCGGGGAGTGCCTGGACATCACAGGTACCCAGCGGAGGACGGGAAGAGCTGGGAGGACGAAACCCAGATGCCCCGATCCAAGCGGGGAGTGCCCGGACATCACAGGTGCTCAGCGGAGGACGGGAGGAGCTGGGAGGACTAAACTTCCCCAATCCAAGCGGGGAGTGCCCGGACATCACAGGTGCCCAGTGGAGGACGGGAGGAGCTGGGAGGCTGCAGCCACAGGTCCAGGCCCCGTGGCTCCTCCAGTATGGGAAGGGCAGCTCTGTCCTGAAAGGGTGGCCGTGGAGGTGCTGTCCTCCAGGCCCAAGTGTGTGTGGGAAGGAGCTCCGTCCTGAGTGGGCGGCCAGGGAGGCGCTATCCCCCCGGCTCATGTGTGCGTGGACAATAATATCTGACCTTCCATGCTTAAGAGGCAAAGTGCAGCGAGGCACACGGCAGAAGCCACTTGGGCTGGAGCTGCCCAGTCAGTGGCTCTGCCTGTCACCACGTCCTGCCGCTTTCCTGGAGTGGCCAGAGTCCAGGTTTCAATGAGGAAGGTGTGTCTGGACACCAGGCACCACACTGGTCACCTCCCAGATGAACCCCAGAGTCTCCCATTCCCCGTCCCCCACCCCTGCCCCTCCAGCCCTCTCAGGGCAGAGCCTCCTTCATGTTCACAGGACCCACCTCCCTGCCCACCACAGCCGCTTCTCACGGGGCCTAAATATTCCACAGTTCAGCAGATGGTCCCAGCCTCGACGCGTTCTCTGACCAGATTACAGAGACAGCTCTAACCTGAGTCCATCTAGATTTGTCCCTAACTCCTGGACACCATTATCCCTGTAGGAATGACTTAGCACCAAACACCACCCCACGTGATGAGCTCAGAGGGAGAGGAAAGGCAGGAGGACACCACAGCTCCTTCCACATGTAGGAGACACACAGCCGCCGGTGTGACACGGGGTCACAGCCGCCCCCCACTGACTCCACCTCGAGGCCACTTGGCCCCTCCGCATCAGTCACTGCACCTTCTGTGGGATGCAGGTGGCTCTCGGCAGCCCCCCAGACTCTTGGCTTCTTTCTCACCCTTTGCTGGGTGCTAAAGACACAGTAAGCTTCTGGGAAAGACCAGGGCATCACCGGCTGCCCAACACCTCGTTCATCCAGCACGAGCCAGGAAGGCATCAAGAAACACCGAGAACAGGAGCACCTGTGGGGCCGTGAGGCCGGTTTCCATCGGTCACTGGCTGCTCTCCTCTCCCACACCCTGCCCGTCATTTAACCGAGAGGCAGACATTTTCCAAGCCCTTCAGGCTATCCTTAAGCAGGCACTGCATGGGAAGCGCAAGAACCTCTGTTTGGGAAGAACGGCCAATTAAGCAGATTCTTAGTTCAAGAGCCCGAGTCTCGGGCCTGGTGAGGACGAGATTTCCCCGCAGAAGCGGCCTGTCTTTAAGTGGCTCCGCAGAGGGCGGTTCTGCTGTGTAGCAAGCACACTCATAAATAAGCGCTCCTTCACAGTTAATTATCTCTAATGGCGAGTGCTGTGAAACCCGAAATCTCAAATGCGAGAGCGCAGATTGGTTTTGGTCCGCACTGACTTACGAGTGGCCACACGCCATTCCTGAGAGGAGGCGCGTCCGCGCTCTGTGTGCATTTCATTAAGTTGTCATGTGAGGGGACAGTGCCCGCGGCTCTGGCTGCTGGCGGAGCCTGGCCGACGCCTCTCTGACACCGGCATGGTGGGGTTTGGACACACGGGGGCTTGATAGATTTTCAATGATATTATGGAAGCATGTCCCGTTTTATATCACCTCTCCCAAATACACGTCGTTCGATATTGAAGATACAAGCATGTCCCACTGCATCCCAGGAGGAAAGAGGAATCCCTCTAGCCCATATTCATTTTCACACACTTAGCAACTACAAAACAGCTGAAGAGGGGAGGAAGTGCACGTTTTCTGAAGGCTTCTCTGTTCTTCTTAGCCATTCATGCTTTTTCTTGTGGGGATACTAAATTACGACTTCAAAGGCCCTAAGACATCATTGAACTCTCCAGGCACATTTTGTCCCCGTTTCCCACCCACAGAGGATGCTCCTGCCGCAGCCCACTGGTCCTCCCCGGAAAACAGGACCTCGGCTGAATCAACCTGCAGGTCCAGCCTCTGTTCTCACGGTGCTCACCAGCACCCAGACAGCATCGCCGATCTCAGAGCAGACGGCACCCCTCCCGTTACTCACCGACCCGACTCCGGTTTGAAGAATTTTCAGTCCAGAGGTTTCCTCCAGTTTGTCTTTGTTGTCAACTGTTAGGAAAAATCAGAAAGCACAGGGGTCAGGTTGGAAAGGTCCTCAGTCTCCGGGCACCTCTGAGCATTTTTCTCCATTGAAAAATTCAATTACCGACTGCTTGACCCATCTGCCTTAATGGAAGGGTCACGAACAGGCACAGAATTAGAACCTGAACGAGGCTCCATTTTCCCACCGACCACTGGGTCCCCCTCGGGCCAGCTCAACTGTGCGCCTTTGGTTCCATCTAGAAAGGGATGTCCCACCAGGACCCCAGGACTACCGTGAATCACTGATGAGAACTATGTAGACACACTCTGCAAACTGCAACGTCTTATTTTAAAATTACATAATCGTTCGTAGCTGTCTAATTACTGGGAAATATGTGTCATTAACCAGCATTAGGTGTTGATAAAAAGACTCCCCAGAAGGCCAAGCCGAACGTGTGTATTTCTGTCATCAGCACCACCAGCTACTCTGCGGCCTCTTGTTCATGCCCTGACAGGAACATCCTATAATAATTTAGCTCTCATAAAAGCCTCACCCTGGTTTTCTCCTGATGTAGAATGAGGAAGACATTCAGAGAACGAATTGCACTTGATGGCAAACCATGGGAAATGAGCTCTGGAAACAATTAGCAGATGGAAATGAACCCTCAGTAATCCCAGCACCAACACAGCAAACCCACCTGCCTCACTTCGCGGAGAGGACGGGTGTCACAAGGCAATTGACCTTGGCTTACGACTCTGTGGAAATACGCGTTTGCATAAAGCCCTTGTCGCTTTGGAGATGAAAACCAGAAAAAAACGGAATTTCACTGCAAACCCTACCAACGAAGAGGGCTTGCGATTGTGATTAACACAGGATGAGGCAGCAGGAAAATATCAATTACTCTCACCCCTTATTGTAGCACCCCCGTGTTAATCTGGGGTAATGAAATTATTCCTTTCGGAGGGACGCGAACGAGATCCTGTCACAGCCTGCCCTTCCCACTTTTGCGGCCTCTCCATTGTCTTATGGAAAGTTTTTCCCTTCGAGCAAATGCATATTATTTTTACATGTAAGTAATTACCTACTGCGCTGAAAGAACGAGGCAGACAGAAAACTGTGCTAAAGCAAAGCTCCTTTAAAGCTTTAGGATGGGGTGGGGCCCCAGGGGAGGGGAGGGGAGGACACGGACGTAAGCCTTGGGTGGCAAGAGAGCTGTAAGGTCGTCCGTGCTGATGTCCTCCCGCAAACAGAGGAGACATCTGACTGATTGGCACGCTTCCCTCAGGTGGGTAATAGCGGACTCTTTTAAGCAGGCTGAGGAACAGAAAGTGAATACAAAAGCAACCTGAGAACCACCCCGGTCACTGCTGCAGAACAGTCACTGATGTCAGGGTCAGGAATGGAAACGGCAGCCCAGCCCACAGTAATGAGAAAAATCCAATCCACAGGGGAGCAACCTTTTCCTGTGAAGGGCAGGTAGCAACTGGGTCAGGCTCGGCAGGCCCACGGCTCCGTCTTAGCTACTCAGCCCTGCCTTGCAGTGTGGAGGCAGCTGCAGGCCACGCCTAAGTGAATGGTCGTGGCTGTGTTCCAATAAAACTTTATTTACAACAGCAGACAGTGGGTCTGATTTGACCTGCAGGCTGTGGTTGCCAAGAGGTTGCCCGGCCCTAGTCCCTTCTCCACACTGCCCAGGGTGTCACGAGCAGTCAGTCTAACGGTGTCTGTCCATCCTTGGACTCAACATCCAGACCTCTGGTTCCAAATCCAGACCCTTCGGTGGTCCTTCAAAGCCTGTCAGTGGTGTCCCCTGCAAGCACGGAGAACTTGCCTTGCTGGCCCTGAGGTCCAGGTGACTCTCCTTGTCCAGATATTGGGCTTTTCAGCACATTTCAGGCGTTCTCTGTCCCCTGCCAGGATACTCTGTGCTCCTCAGTCTGACGAAAACACAGTCCTCTTTCCAGGCAGCTCAGGCCCCACATGTGCTCAGAGACACCCCCTTCTTCACCATCCTCAGCACGGCCCTGTGTGTCTCACAGCTCATGGTGTGCAGGCTGCCTGCCCCATGCACAACAGAATTGTGAACTGTCGCACTGGGTAATTTCTGCTCTGTGTAAATGCTCCCATCATGGCTGACTTCAGCGCTCATGTGAAACTACTAAAGAGAATGGGTAGAGACACTGTCTTAGTCCGTTTGTGTTGCTGTAAAGGAACACCCGAGGCTGGGCAATGTACAAGCAAAAGAGGTTTCTTTGGCTCACAGGACTGCAGGCTGCACAAGAAGCATGGCACAGGTGTCTGCATCTGAGGATGCCCCAGGCTGCTTCCACCTGCAATGGAAGGTGAAGGGAGCCGTGCAGTGTGCGGAGCTCACATGGGGAGAGAGGAAGCAGGAGGGGGCGAGGGAGGGCCAGGCTCTCGTTAACAGTCAGGTCTCACAGGAGTGAAGAGAGAAGAAGTCGCTGACCTCCACCCCGGGAGGGCATGAATCCATTCAGGAGGGATCCGCCCAGCCCCATGCGCCCCTCCCCCATGATCCAAAGGCCTCCCACCAGGCTGTGCCTCCAACCTGGGGACCAAATTCCAACATGAGGCAGGGCGGGGTCGAACCTACCAGACGCAGAGTCGCACATGGGGAGTGAATTTCAAACTGAGGCAGGGCAGGACCGAACCAAGCAGACGCCCAATCACACATGGGGAGTGAATTTCAACATGAGGCACTGAGGCATGGCGGGGCCGAACCAAGCAGACACAGAGTCACACATGGGGACTGAATTCCAACATGAGGCACAGCGGGGCGAACCAAGCAGACGCAGACCTGCAGGTGCACAGGAAAGAGTTCCCACCATGCAGACACGGAGGACAGAAATAATCTCAAGGGCGCTGATGACATGAAAATGTAGAAAACCAGTTATAAAATGGTGAGCTTGAGTATTGATCGCCTCTGCTCTTAAAACAGTTTAAGTGTGTTTTTATCATTCAGTGTTTCACAATGGCTGTATGAATAACGGGCTCACAAAATTCCTGAAAAAGTAAAACTAGTTCTGCCGAGTGGATGCAAACGGTCCCCCGCGCTGCTGGCACAGTGCTTTGTTTATTCCCCAAGTGGGCCTCCCTGTCCGTGTTTCCTTGGTTCTGAAGGTGCACATTTCCCCCAGCTGAAGTGGGGTCGCAGCATGGGCCAGTGCAGTGATGACTCTCGGCAATTCCCGCCGCCCTGAATAGGCAGCGCAGCAAGGCGCATCCTTGGAGGCCTTGGGGAGGGAATGAGTCCTTGTTTCTGCCTGAGCACTTTCTACTGGGGCCTCCCAAGACGCCAGGAACGCGCGGCAGCAGAACTTCCAGAAAGGCCGTCGGCTGTGGCCAACAGTAACTCAGAGGATGATCTTCTTGGCTACAGTGGAATGCTCATGAGAAATGCTGTGTGGCCAGCCTGGAGAGCACATGTGGACCAGCCAGCCGCGGCCTGGAGAGCACGTGGAAATCAACCCTGCTGCGGCCTGGAGAGCAGGTGGGGACCAGCCCTGCGGAGGCCTGGAGAGCACGTGGGGACCAGCATCCTGCTGTGGAGACGCTCAGTGGAGGGGCTCTGAATGTGACATGTGTCAGGATTCTTTAACCTGTTGATCGCTAAAACTCCTTTTAGATGCCCATGCAAGAGTGAGGCTGATAAATGAGTCTGAGAGATTGTTCAATAAGTACAAAATCATCTGAGGTGATTCCAAAGCATGTGCTATGGTTCAGTGGCACCGTCTGCTCTTCACTGGACCTGAGCTGAGAAATGGTTTCCAAGTCAGTGAAACAGGCATCGTGAGCCTCTCGAGGACAGGCAAGGTTCTTCAGGGTCTGTGACTGCACTTTGATGCTTAGGGGCCTGTGTTCTTTCTTCAACAAATGCATCCACGCTGCTGCAAAGGACATGATTTGGGGCCACCATCCTAAGCAAATTAATGCAGAAGCAGAAAGCCACACGCTGCCCCACGGTCTCTCAAGGAAGCGGGAACCAGACATCATCAGAGAGCCACACGCACTCACATGGAAGTGGGGACCAGACATCAGAGAGCCACACGCCGCCACACGCACTCACATGGAAGCGGGAAGCAGACATCATCAGAGAGCCCTGCGCCCATACACGCACTCACATGGAAGTGGGAACCCAGACATCCAGAGAGCCCTGCGCCACCACCTGCAGCACTCCCTACACATGGAAGTGGGAACAGACATCAGAGAGCCACCGCGGCTGCCTCACATGGAGGCGGAGACAGACATCAGAGAGCCTGCTGCCACACGCACTCACATGCAAGCGGGAACCAGACATCAGAGAGCCACACTGCATACACACACTCATGGAAGCAGGAAGCGGGCATCATCCAGAGCCACCTGCATACCCTGCAGCTGTCACCGCGAGGCGGGAAGCAGACATCATCAGAGAGCCACATGCCACCACACGCTCTCATGGAAGTGGGGACCAGACATCCAGAGAGCCACCGCTTGCGGCTCACATGGAAGTGGGGACCAGACATCAGAGAGCCACACGCCACCACACGCACTCACATGGAAGTGGGGACTGACCCGAACATCCAGAGAGAGCCACAGCCACCACCGCGCTCTCACATGGAAGTGGGGACCCAGCATCAGAGCCACACACTACCCTGCGCTGTCACGGAGGCCAGGAACCAGGCATCATTAGAGCCTGCATGCACCCTGCGCTGTCTGCAGGCGGGAGCATCATCAGAGAGCCACATGCCACCACACGCTCTCACATGGAAGTGGGAACCAGACATCAGAGAGCCACACGCCTGCAGCTCATGGAAGTGGGGACCAGACTCAAGGCTACGCCACCACCGCTGTCACGCAGGCGGGAAGCAGACATCATCAGAGAGCCACATGCCACCACACGCTCTCACATGGAAGTGGGGACCAGACATCAGGCACTCACAGCTGTAGAGACGGGAACAACAGACACCGGGGAATGTAAGAGGGAATGTGAGAGGCAGCGAGAGGGAGGCGGGAGGAAAGGGCTGAAACTCCATCTGGGGGACGTGCTCGCTACCTGTGTGACGGGAGCAAGTGTACCCCAAACCTCAGCATCACCAGTATGCCCAGATCACAAGCCTGCACATGTACTCCCGGAATCTAAAATAAAAGCTGAAAATTAAATTTACGGATAAGTAAACAAATGTGCCACCAACACCCTCCCAGCACGCCCCCGGTGCTGCCTGGCAAGCCTCTCAAAACTGACCCCGGACCTCTTAAACTTTAGTTCAGTCAGTTTAAATCAGCAATTGAGGCAAACAACCTGAATTAATTTTTTTTTTTTTTTAAGTACTGAAAGGTTTTAAGAGAGTACAAGGGACAGTTTCATTCTCGAGCTAATCTGAAACTGCAGTGTAAGTCAAAATCGAAGTCACAGAGTAAAGTAATTGAAAAGTAATGAAGCTGGCAGTGGCTACGTTCCCGCCACACGCCAAGTGCCGGGGCCAGCGCTTCCCACACTTCAATCCGTCTCCCCGTCCAGGCTGTGGATTCCCATGCACACTTCCCCCGCAGCTGTGAGGACCACGCGGGAGCCTCTGAGCCAGCGTGGTCCAGGTCTCGGCACCCAGCAAGCGACGAATCCACGGCCCTCGTGGTGGCAGCTGTTTCGCTGCATGTGTTGTGACCGGGCCACCGTCATTCCTAAGGAGAAGGTATCTGCTCCGTGTCTGAGACTGCAGTGTGCTCTGGTCTCTGGCGCTATTAACTCGCCGATCAGTCGCTCGACGACTCTGCTCCGGGTGACTCAGTTATCAAGGTTTTCCCCCAACAGCGGAATCGCTGTGGCCCCCAATAGCACCCACAGCAACAGCACAAAGGTCACCAGGATTCTCCTGATTTCTTCTGTTTCCCAGGAGAGGGTCTGTTCCTTCCCCACAGGCCGGTTCCTTCACAGGAGGAGTGAGGGCTCCGCAGGCTGCTTCTCAGCACCCATAGGCTCCCGGTGTCACTGCTCCCTTCCCGAGGCCTCGCACACCGTCTGCTGAGTGATGCCACCCGGCGCTGTGCTGGGCACTGACATGCAACCTGCCAGCTCACGTCAAGAAACTCCACCATCCTCGGGAAAGCCCGACAGTGCCCTGAGCAGGTGCCGGGGAGTCTCAGAAAACACAGAATCCGGGTCCCAGAGTCCCCAGAGCCCAGCTTCTTGCCAGGGAAATCTCTTTGGAGACTGCCGAGTGCTTTCGGGGGTGTCTGTGCGTTCCCTTGGCGCTGGGGAAGGAGGCAGTGTCTGTGGGGCATCAGCTGACTTCATGGGGTCCTGTGTTCTGGCCCCTTTTGGCGATGCCTGTCCTCACTAGTTCACTTTCTGACTTTGAGATTTCTCGCTGGCGGAGAGAACGGAAACACAGAGAGGCTGCCGTTCCCTCCTCCTGCGCCGTGAACGCTGCACAAGGCAGCCTCTGCGGCACAGCCCTGTGGTTTGTCGCTTCAGATTTTTTTTTTTTAACCTCAAATATGCCTAAAAGGAAAAACAATGCCTCATGGTCCCCAGCATCCTGTGGGTCTCAGGCCACCCTGGACACCTCTCGACGTTATTCCTGCATCCTTGACGCCGTACCGGATTTCCCTAAACGGCCGCGTGAATTCCCTTTTCCACCCTGTTGGTGGAACTGGGACACGTGTTGAACTCGGATCCTGAGGCATCTGCACTGGGGAGTCCGCCGTCCTCTGACAGGACTTCTGCCCACACGTGTCTAACCGAGGACTCACACCTACTCCTTTTAAGTCTAGAGTAAATGCCTGCTGATTCTCAGTGTTCTTCTGTTCCTTTTTATGAACTCCATGACAACACTGCCAAGTTTTAAGTCTCTGCTAACCATGTTGAAGGAGGAAAAAAAGAAAAAGCCTGCTTCAGCCAGATGTCCATCAAATGCCAGGTCTGAGTTATGTTTTGAGCCGAGCTCTGGGCCTCCCGAGTCTGTCAGGCCAGGGCGTGGAGACAGTTGGAGAAGCTGCCTTAATAAAGGCACAGAACAACAGAGAAAGCCCGTTTTTATCTTCATGGGAGACAAAAAGGGTTTCCAAACACAAAAAAGAAGTCCTTTAAAATTAAATTCACTAGATGAAGGATATGCAAATTACCTGAAGAAGCGGAACCCTATAATGTTCTCAAAATTCTGCAATAGCCTATTTAATGAGTATTTTAATTTATCAGACTAATTCTTTGCACTTGACAATTTATGCAGCATTCCATATAATTAAGCACGCTGCTACAGTGGAATAATTTTGCCTACTCTCTTTATCCTCGTTATTTTAACCTGAAAGAATGTGCGGAAGTCTCTTCTGTAACCTAATTACAATGGGGATCGCTTAATGGCTTTGCTCCATTAGAAGGCTGGGGGGAGGGAGAGCCCCCAGGCCCAGGGTGAAGCTGTCACCTGGAGCCTGGCCAGCTTTCTGGACAGCACCACTGGCTTCCTTAGGAAGGGTCCTCCCCCCTGATGGGGTGGAGCCTGGTTTCTGGCCGAGCTGAAAGGACACCCCCAGGGTAAGAGCTGCCTCCTGTGCCACAGCCACCCTAAACAAGCTGCCTCAACGCTGCCACTTTCCACCCAGGGCCCCCGTGCAGGGGGTCAGCATCTCCGGGTAATTTGGGGACCTCTGAGGACTCTGCCCCTGCCCTGAGGTCAGCCTTCCTGAAGCTGGAAGCCACCGGTCAGGATTCCCCGTGCAGGTCAGCAAGGTGCCCAGCCAAGGGCTTTCCTTAAAGTGGGTGCCATTCCTGGGAAGAGGAAGGGGAATGAGCTTTGAATGAAGCTGATTCAGTGATTGGAACTCGGACCCCAGCCCGCACCTCCTTTCCTTTTTGGGTATCTCAGGTGGCCACAGAGCCGCTGGGAGTGCACAGGCCTCCTGGGCCAGGGCGAGCTGCCCTGTCGCAGACTGACACGAGGCCCACCTGGGCACAGGGCTGATCACAATTCCTGTAAAGGAATCTTTTAAAAATAAGCAATGTCCGTGCTTTCCTATTTCAGCCCATTCTCTTTCCCCATGTCGTTTTCTGAAAAGAACTCTAGCAGGGCCATACGTGAGGCCCACGAGGGTCCCCACCTTCCCTCGGAGTGGCTGCTCCCAGACTGGGCTCTCTCAGTGGTAATAGGTTGTCTATGAAAAAATGGGGTCTTTATTCATACCAGGTTGAGAAACAGCCTGCTGGTCGCTCAGGCCAAACCTAAAAACTCCTAAAAAAAAGTTAAAAAATTGCGAACCTTCTCAAAGCCTTTCACTCACTACTGTACGCTGTGAACCTTTCATGCACCCTCTGGGCACGGGGGCACATGTTGCTCTCCTAGGACCATGGGTGGCATGGAGGATGGGTTGGGGGCTGAGGGAGACCTTAGAGAGGGGCGGGGTAGGCAGGACCCACGTGTCCTGAGCCCCTCTAGACTGGAGGCTCGCCAGGGTCTGAAGCTTCCTGGAGAAGGCCCTGCTCTAAATTTCTTTGGTTCTGGGATCTCTAACATGTCTTAACATCAAACACACGCAGTGACGCTTCCTCAGTCCTCATTTCAGAACCAAAGACTCTCACTCAGCAAATCCTGAGATCCCGAGATCCTGACACCCTGACACCTGTTGGAAAGGTCTGGAAGCCGCCGTGGAAGCTGTCACTCGGCCCCATGGGACACTGGGCTGTGGAAGGTGTGCCCCCAAGGGTGGTACGTCTCCGAGGGTGGAGAGGCTGGCCCTGGAGGCAGGTGCAGGTTGGGGGGTGGGGTCCTCACCACAGCTGGAGGGAGGTGCACGGGGAGGGGCCCTGAAGGGATGGTGGCCACCCAGGACCCCCCACAGCAGGTTTTCCTGTACAGGTGAGAGAACCTTTCTGTGGAGAGGCCCCTGCCTCACTCAGAGTGCTGTCCCAACACCGTCACCTGCAAGAACCCTCTGGATGACACGCTGTAGCCGGGCCATGTACAGCTGTTTTTTGTTGGGCTGTGATGGTTGCTGGAGGCAGGTCCCATCCAGCGCACAGCCCTGGCCTTCTGCAGCCCAAAGTGGTTCTCAGCCAAAGGCCTGCTCCTGTGTGAGCAAGATGCCTTGGGAGCGGGAGGGAGCTGGGGTGCATTTACGTGTGTTTAATCTCAGTCCCACCACAGCACACGGCGCCCAGGGTCCTCGGCTGACCCTACACCTCCTCGGCCCCCAAAGCTCGTCCTTCCCCAAACCCTCGGGGAGGAGACAAGGGTCACAGTGTGGCTGGTGATGGTGGGAGCAGGAACCAGTGTTTTATGCTCAGATCTGTGCTGAAATCACTTTGGACAGCCGAGGGGGCGGGAGGATGAAACATAAAACAGCCTTCAAGGTGGGTGTGACAGCATCTGGGGCACTCTGTGACCAAGCAGTGGGGCCCGAGGGTAAGAACGTGGGCTTGGAGAGGACCAGGCCAAAGCTCTGTGCAGCCACTGGCCAGCCAGGCACCACGGGAACATCCACCCCTGTATGTGGGGTGTCCTGGGTGGCAACATCTCCCTGACTCGTGTGTGGCGTGTCCCCGGTGGCAGTATCTCCCTGACCCACGTGTGGGGTGTCCCGGGCTGGGCCTCAGGCTTCTCTTTTCCACCCTCTTCTGCCTCCATGTACTGTGTTTAGTCCTCAGGCCCTGACTGGCATCTGTTCGATGATCAGAGCTGTTTTCTTTCCTCAGGCCCCATCCTTTCTGCAGATCTGATATTCCCACCTGTCTTCTTCCTGCTTCCACCAGGATGTCCAGTGGTGTCTCCACCCAAATTCCTGACCTCACCGACTTCCCCAAGCCTGTCTGTCCCCCATGTCCCCAGCCGGCCAGTAGCTCAGGCCCACAGCCGCAGAGCCGCCTTCATCCTCCTCGGACACAGCACAGCGCGCCTGGTGAGACCGGCAGGTTCTGGCCTCAGGGTGCACACGGGACCTGCCGGTGTCTCCACGAGCCCAGGTGGGTCCAGCAACTCATTCTCTGCTCTGGATCTTGCAGAGACCCCAATTGTGCTGGCTGGCTGGCTCTTCCATCCACGGTGCCGGGCCAGGCCTGGGAGGGGCCGCGCAGGCCGAGCCTGGACGATGTCCCCTGCACCCAGCACTTCTGCCACGCGAGCCGTGAAAGGGCCTCCACCCCTGCAGCCTGCCTTCCGTGGAAGCCACGTGTTACGTGAGGCCTTTCGTGCCCGGGAGCAGGGAGGTTTGAAGAGTGGAAGAGCTTAGGCAGGAGAAAACACAAATTAATGAATGTGTCAAATCCTGCTGCTCAGGTTGCAGAAAAGCCAACATTCTGCATAAAGAAGTATTCGTTCCTGGCAGTGCCAGGCACCCACTCTGGCATTTCTTGACACGTCGGCTCACAGCTCTGGAGGTACACGGACAAACGTGGAGGCGCCCGCAGCACCTCACAATCCCTTTCACCTTTCCACGTCAGTCTAGACAGGACATACACGACTCACGCTACCAGCTCATGACATCAGCAACTGCAGGGATCTCAGAGCCAGAACTGCAAATGGCAAACGTCTTATTCTTATAAAAATATGGGCTACAATTTGATTAAATTGTCAACAAATACAATTTAAAATTCAGCTTTATTTAAATACTTTTGATTGAAAATTTTGATATTTTTTGAATTATATTTGGCTTTAGAATATTTTTGAAGAGGCCGGGCGCGGTGGCTCAAGCCTGTAATCCCAGCACTTTGGGAGGCCGAGACGGGCGGATCACGAGGTCAGGAGATCGAGACCATCCTGGCTAACACGGTGAAACCCCGTCTCTACTAAAAAATACAAAAAAAAAAAACTAGCCGGGCGAGGTGGCGGGCGCCTGTAGTCCCGGCTACTCGGGAGGCTGAGGCAGGAGAATGGCGTGAACCCGGGAGGCGGAGCTTGCAGTGAGCTGAGATCCGGCCACTGCACTCCAGCCTGAGTGACAGAGCAAGACTCCGTCTCAAAAAAAAAAAAAAAGAATATTTTTGAAGAAAAATGACTTTTGAAGCATAATTTTAGTTTACAATTTTAAATGCATTTTTATTTTTAATGAAAATACTTTACATTTTGTACCCCATGTGCAATTACAGTTGAATCATTTCTGTCTAAAACACTCCAACTTTATGAAGATCGTAATTAAACAATCTAGTGATTTCATGAAACGAGAGGAATAAAATGCATTTACAAATAAATATATAATTTACAAAATTATGTATGTCATTAATTTATTACTCAGCCAAACCTTACCAGCCCATTGAGAGAGAATATCACTACTCACAGGCTTGTAATCCAATCTACTGTCTTTTTCATTGGATTAATTTGCAGAAATAAAAACAATAGCTTTATATACATTTAAATAATTTTTTCACTATGAACATACGTTTTTCAAAGGATGAAGCATTTTTTTAACAGCTAATGAGCCTCACATAGACTTTTAAATGTTCAGAAGCCCAGTATGGAATGCCACTTGCCCTCTGGTCTTGGACCCCTAGACAGCTGGACAGGGGCTGAGTCTACACAGAGTGGGGAAGGAGGGTGCTGGCCATTCACACACACTCACGCCTCTCCTCAAAGCCCTGCGCTGGCCCACCTCACCCAGAGTGAGGTCTACAGTCCCAGCCACAGACACAGGGCCCTTCAGAACCTGGCCCTTGGCTGCCACCCTGATATCACCTCCAACAGCTCCCTCACCCCTGCTCAGCCACTCCAGCCCCTTCAGCGTGGGATGCCCTGGCCAGCACCTGCCTGAGGGCCTTTGTACCTGCTGTTTGTTCCTGAGCCTCAAATGCCCGCCTGCAGCCATTGGCATGGTCCTCCTGTTCTCACCCAATGTCGGGCCCTCACCCCATCACCTGCCTGTCCCCTCATCCAACTTCATTCTTTCCCAAAACATTTATCACTCTCTGACATAATGCATGCTTGTTTATCATCCATTTTTTCTCTAGAATATCGGTTCCACAAAGCAAGGATTTGCCCTAGTGCTTAGAACACTGCCCAGCACCTAGGAGGACCTCAACGAGGATCTGTTGAGGGAATGAATAAGTGACTTGTAGGAAGCATGAGCAAATTAACTCCCTAGTGGCAGCGTTCGAGCGTTACTCTCTCTAGGATGATCACGCCACCGGTGTTACCTCTATTACTAAGGCCAGTGGTGGCACTGGTGGTGCAGGGCGGGAGTTTCCTATACCTTCCACACCCATAGTTCTAGTTTTGAATCAAAGAGCCAACGATACAAGGATATCTGAGGATTCTTGACTTGCAGTCTCATAATTTTCTCCAACATGGGCTGCCAGCCACGAGCACGGGTGCAGGATCATGCACGTATGCCGTGGGAACACGCGCAGGATCACGCACGTACGCCATGGGAACGGGTCCAGGATCACGCACATACACCGTGGGAACGGGCTCAGGATCACGCACGGACGCCGTGGGAATGGGCTCAGGATCACGCACGGATGCAGTGGGAACGGGCTCAGGATCACGCACGTACACCCTTCTGCACAGCTGGTGGAGGCTTCCTCTTTCCCACATGGTGCGGTGTAACCTGATGGTTTGTATGCAAAGCAAACCCATTCATAGCTGACTGTGTCAAAACACAGCCAGAAAGATGCCATGCGGCAGGGCACGTGTGTGTGTGTGTGTGTGTGGGTGTGTGTGTGTGGGTGTGTGTGTGTGTGTGGGGGGGTGTGTGTGGGTGTGGATGTGTGTGTGTGTGTGTGGACGTGTGTGTGTGTGTGTGTGGGTGTGTGTGTGTGTGTGTGTGTGTGTGTGGGTGTGTGTGTGTGGATGTGTGTGTGTGGGTGTGGGTGTGTAGGTGTGTGTGTGTGGGTGTGTGGGTGTGGGTGTGTGTGTGTGGGTGTGTGTGTGGGTGTGCGTGTGTGTGTGTGTGTGTGTGTGTGTGTGTATGTGTGTGGGTGTGGATGTGGTAGTACTTGGCCTTGCGTGCCTGGAAATCGGCCCAGCATGACACGTTCCTGTAATGTGTTGTGATCCACCGCGCAGCAACAACACAAAACACAAGGAAATGTTTTGATGTTAATCATTTGACATCAAGTCATCTGAAAGTAGCATGTTGCCCCAATGTTTGGATGTTTAATTTTGCTAACTGTCAGAAGGAATTAAAATAACCCTGGAACATAACTGCTTTCCTGACAATTATTTACTAAAACCAGAGATACCGTTTAAAGCTTAATTCCCAAAGAGGGAGAAGAGAAGGGGGGTGCCCTTGCCCGTGCCTGTGCTGGAAGTGGGCTGTTCATCATCGTCTTTCCTCCTTTGGCGGTGAGGCCAAAGGTGCTGCGGCACAGGAAGCCAAAAGGAGGCGATCGATGAAGAAGAGCGGTTTCCGTGCCATTGTGAACGGGGGCTGATGCCTGACCACTCGAAGGAAGAGAGGAGGCAAGATGCCGTGCCCACAAGAACCACCCCATTGAGAAACGTCTGCGTGGTGACTGGACTTGCAACGCAGTGATCTCTGGGATGAAAAGATGCCCCTTTAGAAATTTACCACGATGCAAAGACACTCATTTCTACCTCAACAGCCAGGGACCTACCCTGCTTAGTATAGAAATAGCAACGACATTTAGGGAGATAAACTACATGTGCACCTACTGACGTGTGTGTAACGTTCAGCATTCTATTAAACATGCATATCACGGGCTCCTGGAAATGACTCCTCTCGCCAACTCAGATGACTTTCTCTTGAAAGTTAGAAGTTTTGGGGTTAATTTGTAATTCAAATTAATATTTTATTTTATATTCCATTAAATATTAGGAAGATAACAAAGAATATTATAAAATATGTGTGGGTTCCAAAGAATAATAAGACAGCAAACACCCAGGATACCTGCCACTCCAAAGAGAGATAAAACATTAAAATTATCTTTGATATTCTCTGCGAGCTCTTCTTGGTCCTATCAAAGCTAATAATTCTCATGAATTCTGGGTGCATAGTTTCTTTATGTAGACTTTTTTTTTCACCTATGTGTGTATCCCTAAACAAAATACTGCATAAGATGACATAACAACATACATGTTCTGTGATGTGCCTTCCGTCTTCTGCTAACCCTGTGTTCTGAGACTCAGATTCAGTTTTGCATGTCAGGGTGGCTCATGCATTTTCATTGCTGTGTGACTGCATTCTGTACATACGGAGCATCATGCTTTATTTTTCCAATCACGTACCCAGTCCGGTGGGAAACTGGGTTCTTATTTTTCCCTCCACATCTGAAACAGTGTAGCCATGGACATTCTCACACGTCTCTGGGCACATGTAGAGAATTTTCTCCAGTACAACCACTAAGACATAGATGTCCCAAAGTGATTCTATCAATTTACACTCCTGTCACCAACACACAGAATTCCTAGTGCTCTGTAGGCTCTTTGGTTTAAGCTGTTAAACACTGTGCCGATTTGGTAGATTTACGTTGAATCTCCTTGGGCTTTCAATGTGCGTGACTCTGATCAGTTTGTGCATGTTTGTGTATGTTTGTTCATCGTTCATGCTTCCTCTTATATGAAATTTTGTTTTGCCCATTTTTCTACTGGGTTATTTGTCTTTTTCTTACTGCTTTGTAGACGTTCTTCAAACATTCTGGATACCAAAACTTTGTCAGTTATGTGGGCTTCAACTATCATATCTCAGTTTGTGGCTTGGCTTTTTAAAGTTCCTGATTTTAATACAGTCTAATTTATCATTTTCTTTAAGGTTCGCATTTCTGGCATCTTGTTGAAAAAATTCTCCTTTAGCTCAAGATCATAAAGATATAATTCTGTTTTTTTTCCTAAAAGATTTTTGTCCTTCACATGTAAGTCTGACATTGAAGAACTGATTCTTGTATGTGATTCAAGGTAGAGGTCATTTCATTTTTTTCTCATTGAATACCCCATTTCCCCACCAGTTTCTTGTAAAGGCCATCCTTCCCACTGATCTGTATTGTCAACCCCATTATCAGTCAGTTCTGTTCCTGGCCCAGGTGTCTCTCCCTGTACAGATCCATGTGATCTTTCTTACTTTAGTGTAAGTAGTTTATACTGTCCACACAAGAAGGCAGGTGTTGACTCTTTGTACTTACTTTTTGTACTTACTCTTTGTACTTACATTTTAGAATCAGCTTATCACATTTGTAAATAAATAGTTTCTGGGATTTTTGTTAAAATTTTATTGAATCTAGAAGTTTGATTGTTATTAATAGCATAATTATTCCCAATCTGTGAACATGTAAATCTCATCATTTATTCAGGTCTTCAACATCTTTCAAGTTTTATAATTTTCCCCATAAAAGTCTTATATATTTAAAATACGTATATATTCCTGAGACTTTAAATTTTGATGCTATTTTAAATGAGTATCATTTCTAAATAGCATTTTCTAACTTTTTTCCCTAAATATACAAATACAGCTGACTTTTGCACGATTTCACATACAGCAGCCTTCCTAAACTATCTAATTCCATTAGTTTACCTGGATCTTCTTCCTCCTCTTCTGAGTGAATAATGAGGCTGTCTGTGAATAATGACAGTCTTGCCCCTTCCCTCCCTAGTGCACCCTTTCTCTCTCCTTCCTGCTTCACTGCCTGCTAAGTGGATCCTCCTGCAAATGCTTGTGAGGGCGAGAGCCCACATCCTTGTCTTATTTCTGGTGCTCTAAGAGAGCATTTCTAATGTTTGGCTGGGAAGCATGATATTTCTGTAGGGTCTTTAAAAAATCAAAAGAAGAACAAACTACTCTTACTTTATTCAACATTTTTATTATGAATGAATTTAATGTTTAGCAAATGTTTTTTACCTGTACCTACTGATATAATAAATTTTTTTTCATTTATTAGTGTGATAGACTACATTAATTACAGCTTTAACTGTTCATATTTTAAAAATCAATTGCTGGATTTAATTTGCTATTATTTGGTTTAGTTTTTACACTTATGTTTTTGAGGAAATTTGTCTCTAATTGCCATTCCCTGTACTGTAATTACGAGTTTTGGCATCAAGATTATACTAACCTTATGAGCTGTGTAGTCTGGGATGTTATGTGTATGAGTGCATGTGTTGAATATATGGAACAACTTGTTTATAAAATATGTGTACCTGATATTTTCTTTGTGGGAAGACTTTCAACTATTAACTCAATCTCTCCCTTGGCTACAGGGCTATTGGAGTTTTTCATTCTGGTATTTTGGTCATGCTACCTAACATTTCAAATATACGGCCATAAATTGTTCATGATGACCCCCTGTTATCCTTTTATATGCCAAAGTATCTACATTAGCATTCCAATTTCAATTCTCAATTGTTTATTATTCCCTCCTCTCTTTGTAAAAATCACTTATGACAGAGGAGGTTTCTCAATTTTGTAAGTTTTTTTTTTAAAAAAACACAAAAAATTTTGCTTTCTAAACAGACAGATTCTCTCTCTGTCTTTGAGATTCTGCAACTTCACTGTCACGAATCGAGGTGTGGAACCTTTTTCACTCCATAGGCTTCTGAAATCTGAGTACTGGTGTCTTACATCCGTGGTGGAAATTTTTCTGCCACTGTATCTTCAAATATTGCCTCTGGAGCGCTCTGCTGGAATGCTTATGAACCGTATGTAAGATTCCAACTCTGCCAGAACACTTATGAATCATAGGTAATATTCTAACTCTGCTGGAGCGCTCATGGATCATGTGTAAGATGTGTAAGACGATCCTTGACAGTGATACAGTGTGCCTCTTCCCCAGTAATGGTTTCCCATTATAGTTGGCTCTCAATGTAGCTACTTTTTTTTTTTTTTATTAGTATTTGCTTATGAACTCCATAGGCTTCTGGAACACTTATGAACCGTGTATAAGAGCCTCCTACTCTGTTGGAGCACTTATGAACTGCATTTAAGATTCTCCTACTCTGCTGGAAGGCGTATGCGTTGTAGGTAAGATTCTCCTGCTCTGCCCTCTATGGCTCCTACCCTTACTTTAATATTTTCAATTTGTCTCTGTGGGCTGCATTCCAGAAAATTTCTTAGTTCTATCTTTTACTTCTCTAATTCTCTCTTCAACTATATCTAATCTGCTATTAAACTCATATCCTTAGTTTAGAATTTCTATTATTATGTCTTTCATTAAAATATTATATTTATTCAAAAATTGTGGTCTCTTTTAAGACTATTGATCTGTAGGTTATACTTAGCTTCCTCCTATGTTCCTTTAATCATATTAAAATATTTAAATTTATGACCCATGTCCAGTAGTTATCTGAGGCTTTCTTTTGTTGTCCATTCTTTCAATTGACTTTTGTCCTATTCTCTGGTATGTTTTGAAATTTTTTATTGTGGACTCAAATTTCTTGGAATGTTACTTGCAGGTATTCTTTATGAGTAGAAGGGAAAAGAAAGGAGTCCTCTGGAGAGGATCTGCCTTTCCCTCTGCCAGGCGTCTGGAGGCCTGCCCACCTGGGAGTGTTTGAAGCTGAATTCCCTACTTGAGATGTTGTGGCTGTCCAGGCAGCACGCAGTGGGACTGCACATCCCTGTGAAGCCTGGCTGTGGTTAATACCCCGAGGGAAAATGCCCCCCACCTCCTGCCCCCACACATCCAGGAACAGCGCTGAATGCAGGCAGTTTACTGGCCTCGGGCCCAATGGAGAGCTGAGACACTCTACCACCAGTCACCATTACCCTGCAGTCACGGTTCTTGGGGGTCCCAGCTCCACGTGGCAGGTCTTCTCTTAGCCTTACCATATCAGGGTGTCCTCGTGCCTCCTGCCCTCCACAGACCACAAGGTCATGAATGCTGAAGTTCACTCAGTGTGGAAAAGACTCTCAGAATAAAGGCCAACATCACTCACCCACCGATGTCCCCGGGTTCCTGCTCTCACTTGGCTTGAGATCTCCAATAATGTAATTATTGCCTGATGTCTGATACATTAAAATTATCTCTATGTCCTCATATTCTAGTATTTTTGTTGTTTTTGGAATGAGAGTCAGTCCCAATATGTGTTTCTTCTGGCGTACCGGTGGCAACGGGAACTCCTGTTTCTTCCGGCGTACCGGTGGGAACGGGAACTCCTGTTTCTTCCGGCGTACCAGTGGGAATGGGAACTCCTCTGTTTCTTCCGGCATACTGGTGGGAATGGGAACTCCTGTTTCTTCCGGCATACTGGTGGGAATGGGAACTCCTCTGTTTCTTCCGGCATACTGGTGGGAATGGGAAATCCCTCGTCTCCTGAGAAGTCTCTTCCTTGCCCTAACTGCTTTGTGCTTATGAAATAAAACTCATTTTAATTCAGGTTTGGGAAAAACCTTAGGGGAGGCTAAATATGAAACAATCTAATGATTTTATATTATGCCAAATATAACTAAACACAGATGTGTGTATAAAATTGCTAATTATTCAGTGTTTTATGGAATCTGCCATGACCCTTGCTGGGACTGTGAACTAGAAATGGCAAAGACACCTTCTCTTTGTGTTGTGCTGGGTGTGGACGCTGGTCTGTCCTCCGCTCCAGTCCACGCTTTCCCCAGGTTCTTCGTTTCGAACCCTCCTGGCAGCTGTGCGGGATCAGAGACTCTCACCCCAAATGGCCCCAGGCTCCTGTGCAGGGCCCCGTGGTTACTGGTCCCAGACGGGCGGCTGGAGCCTCTGGGAGGCGGACTTGGCCCAGAGCTACTCAGTTCAAAACGGGGGCTCTGGGAAGCACAGCCAGGTCTCTCGAGCTTGAGGCGGCTTCTCATGGACTGTGAAGAGGTACGTGTTTTAATACAACAAACTGCTCTCCTCTAATTACCTGTAATCCATGAGACAGTGTGAGGACCATTCTGGGAGCAGGTGTGTTCAAGAAGCACGAAGACACATCATTTGCCCATCCTGTTTATGTTCTGAGAGGTGCCTGGTGCTTCACTGCAGAGCATGCAGCTCCTCGCTCTGGCTGCCTGCACCACAAGTGCTGCTTCTGATGTCACAAGCGTGGCCTCAAGGAGATGCTTAGGAGACCTCAGGGGCGGCCACGCACCCCGGCCACTCCGGGACACGTCCAACACACATCTGCCTCCCCAGCTGAAGGTCCCCGCCACAGCAGGGGCTGGCCACGCACCCCGGCCACTCCGGGACACGTCCAACACACGTCTGCCTCCCCAGCTGAAGGTCCCCGCCATGGCAGGGGCTGGCCACGTACCCCGGCCACTCCGGGACAGGCTGCTGCAGCTGGGGAGCTTCCGCTTCACTTTTTTTGCTGTTCTAAACTGCTCTCTCTCTGTTTAAAATGTCCTGTATGAAGCGAAGGCACTGAACACACTCCAGCCTGCAACGCAGACGTGCACATCAGTGTGGAGCATTTGAAAGGCATTTTCTCCTTGGAAACTGAAAGGTCAATTTGTCAAACTCCACTCCTCAGGGTTCCGAGAAAGGTTCTTCAGCCCTTGTTTTCCAGCCATAACAGGGTAAATAAATGAGACTCTTATCTGCGCGTCTCTTGTGAATTCTGCCAGTGGGCAGGGCTTTGCTGGAAAGGGAGCGTGGCTGCACAGTATTAATAACGACAGGCTGGTAAAAGCTAATGTCAGCCTCAATTTCCAAGTCATTTTTCAAATTATTTTAATTAGATATTGTTTCAATCTCACTTACATTAATTTAATATCTGATATCAACATTTCAGTTTTCAATTTGTTCAAATGATTTTTTTTTTTTTTTTTTGAGTCTGCCTGGTTGCCTGGAGTAATTTAAAATACAATGTTTATCTTCAGCAATTTTCAACGCGTGGTCCTGGGCAAACTGCTATGTTCAATAAAAGTGACGAGGAAGGGGGGCCCCAGGTCCTGCGTGGCGATGAAGAAAAATGGAAATTGTCTCCTTATCGCTCATCTCTAGACATTAGAGTCAGCAGGCCGAGGTAGGGCTGGGGCTGTGGTAATAAGATTTTCCACCCATTTCACGAAGTAATTGACTTTCCCAACGCAAATTTCAGTGAAATTTGATTAATTTCTTTTGTATTAAAAGGCATCTGAATAAATGGCCACATTCCCCCATCTACACATTTTCTGAGAATTTTCAGTCACAGTCCTCAAACCTACCCCTAAAAGATTCTTCCTGGACGCACTGCCACAAATAGCCTTAGGTGCTGCATTTTCTTAGTTTGTCCTTTTCTTCAGACGTTAGCACGGATGCTGGTAAAGACATGCCTTCTGAAATGGCAAAGGCAAGGCTGAACCAGGACTTTACCTCCCCATTTAGAAAACGTGGGAGAAATGAGGTATTCCAAAGTGTTCTTTTAAGACAAGGAAATTAGTATTGTTCTTGAAGTTGATAATTAGAAATCTGAAGATCCTTACTGTTTTTGAAAAGTGTGAAGAACTTAAAACAAATTACCCGGGAACAACATAAAACCAAACTAAAACACCATCCACATGGCAACAGGTAAACCATCAAAGGAACAGGAGGGAGCTGAGGAGCTGGAAGGCGAGGGCCAGTGTGATTAACAAGAAACACGCACAGTAAGGATGATGAGTGGGAGCAGGTGAAGTCATCCTCCTAGGACAGGTGCCTTCATTCGGATCAAACTACTCATTATCTATAAGCAACACATCGAAAACAACGCGTCCAGAAAGATTACAAACTGACACGGCAGGGAAAATCTATCAGACACATGAACAGAAGGAGAGAAGGCGTCATGGCATCAACATCAAGAAAATGTGCCATTTGTTTAAAAGTTATTTATTAAAGTGGAATAAACAGACTAATGTTATATTAGATTTTAAAATTCCAGATGAAGATATAGGGTTAATGAACTCGTATGTGCTGAGAAATAAACATCGGAATTAATAAGGAAGAAGTGATCACAGTACCAAGAGATGCCACTCACAGCCTGAGGGACGGAAGGGTCTGACGGCAGCCATCCTCCGCCAGCCACGTTCCGGGGCTGCGCTTGGCACCTCAACTGCTGCCAGCACTAACCCCACGACGGCCGCCTGAGGTGCAGACTTCAAATGCCCCCGTCTTATTGATAAAGAGGACGGCGTTTTCCGGGGGTTAAGCAGCATACCTAAAGTCACAGGGCTAGTAAAAGACAGAGCCTGATTAGAAACAAGTCTCCTTGCTCCCACACAGGCCCGAGAACATAACAAAGAGAATTCAATAGCAATTGATCCAGCTCTATGGTCTAGAAACAAGAATGGAACTGATCAGATACTAAGCCTCAAAAAAGGCCTTCGTGTTTTTTAAATCATAAAAATCATAAATGTTGCATTCTCTAAGCAAAATCTAATTAGAAATTAATAACCACAGAAAACAAAACTCTCCCATCGGCTGGGCGTTAAAAATATTCTTTTCAAAATTCTTAGGTTAAGAAGGAAATGGAAACTAAATTACAAAATAGTTACAGAATAATAAAAGCTGTGGGAGGTGCCAAAATCGCTCGCTGGGGGTGGGTTTCGAATGCTGAGAGCTTCCATGATAAGAGAGAAGGACAGTAAACAAAGTAGGCACTCCATTTATTACGTCAAAGTAAATAGGTAACAAAAAACTTGAGGGAAGAAATTAAAGAATAAAAATATAAATTAAGTTATAAGGGGAACACAGGATTGGTGAATAAACCCAAGAGATTGATTTTAGGGGAAAAAAATCATAAACGCTTAGAAGTCTAAAATCAAGAAAAGACATGTCAAATTCTAAAATTACCAAAAATTAATAATTAGGAGGACACATAATCATGGATGCAGTGGAAATTTAAGACTCATAAGCCAATAAGACCATTTCCATCTATTTACAATCATGCACCACGTTCTAACGTTTTGGTCAGTGATGAACCACGTCCCCCCCCAAGTGGTGGCCCCATAAGATTATGATGGAGCTGAAACATTCCTCTCACCTCACGATGTCACAGCCACCGTAAGGCCACAGTGCCATGCGTTACCTTTTCTATGTGCAGATGATACACAAATGCCTACCGCTGTGTTACAACTGCCTAGAGTATTAGTGTAGTAACATGTTGTGCGGGTTTGTAACCTAGCAGCAGTAGGCTGTCCCATACAACCTGGGTGTGTAGGAGGCTGTAGCATCTATGGGTTTTGTAAGTGCACTCTATGATGTGCGCACGACGACGAAATTGCCAGATGATACATTTATCTGAAGGCGGCCTCGCCATTAAGCAACACATCACTGTATGAGAATTTGGAACTCCAAGAAATTGAACTGTGAACAAAGAAAATAAAAATTACTCACCTAGCTAAGAATGAAGAAAGAAATATGAATAGATGAATATGAAAATATAAAACATTTTTCAAAGAAACGTCCTTCCAGAAAAGCACAAGGCTCTGAGCATGACTGGAAAGTTCTCTCAAACCTTGAGGAATAAAAGATTCTCAAGTCAGCACCTCCCAGGAGCACCAGCACCAAGCCTGGTCCACGGTTTACAAGGACACGCTTGGCAATCCACTGGTGGGTCTGAGGATACGGCAAAGGCCTCTGAGCCTGCACCAAGGCCCCATGTTTTCTGAACGTCCCGCCTGCTGCTTCCTTTGAACGTGAAGTTCTGGCCAGCGAGGACAAATGCTGAAATGTTTGAGACTTCCCAAATCACTTGTGTTTCATTGATCCATTTATAAGCCCAAAGTTAAGAGCCAGCCACACAAACAGAGCGGCCTGCTCCTTGGCAAAGCAGCAAGAGAACTCAGTGGGGAAAGGACCAGCTTTTCAGCAGATGGTGCTGGGCCAATGGGATACTCACGCAAAAAGGGAATCCAGACGCCAACCCTATACCCTCCACAGAAATTAATTCAAAGTTAGATTTAGATGTAAAATACCAAATTATACAACTTCCAGAAGATACAAAGAAAATCTAGGTGACCTCGCATTTGGTGATGACTTTTTAGAGATACGACACCGAAAGCACAGTTCATGAAGGAAACAATTGGTAAGCAGGAGTTCATGAAAATTAAAAACTGAATATATTATTAGTACACGACCAGCAGTCATGTTCTTTGGTATTTGCCAAATAGAGCTGAAAACTTACGTCCCTAAAAAAGTATGCACGTGGATGACAATTGCAGCTTAGTTTATAATTGCCCACACTTGGAAGCAACCATGGTGTCCTTCAGTAGGTGGATGGATCAACTGTGGTGCATCCATACAATGGGATATTATTCAGGGCTAAAAAGTAATGAGCTGTCAAGCCAGACACGGGACTTGCAGGAACCTTAAACGCCTCTTGCCAAGTGAAAGAAGCCGTTCTGGAAAGGCTACCCACTGCACGATTCCAACGCGAAGACATGCTGGAAAGGAACAAAGGATGGAGACGGTGTAAGTTGTGGCGGAGGTAATGAGGAGTTGGGGGAAGAGAGAGGAACCAGCAGAGCACGGAGGGCTTTTCATGACAGGGAAACCACTCTGTGTGATGCTACGATGATGGACACGTGTCATCATACACTTGCCCAAACCCACGGAATGTACCATCCTGCTGTGGCTCCAATATGGCTTACACCCTCTGAAACTCATGCTGAAATTTGATCACCACTGTGGCAGCGCTGGAGGTGGGGCCTTTAAGAGGTGGGTCATTAAGAGGGACTGATGGTTTCTTGCAGGACTGTGATCATCCTGTGGGAGTGGGCTGCCACAGAGGACAGTTGCAAGGCGAGCCCAGCCCCTCGTGCTTGTCGTCTCATTGTACGTACTTGCTGGCCCTTCCTCCGGGGGATGGCATAGTAAGAAAGCCCTTGCCAGAGCTGCTGCCATGCCCTCGGACTTCCCCGCTTCTTCGACTGGGAGCTAAAAAAACTTCTTTTCCTATAAACTACCCAGGCTCAGGAATTTTATTATAGCAACAAAAATCCACCTGAGATGAACAGCAAGAGTGAACCCTGAAGTTAACCCTGGACTGGTGATAATCGTGTCGATGTGGGCTCATCACCTGTGACAAACAGACCAACCTAACACAGATGGGAGCAATGGGGAGACGTGGCGTGGGGCGGAAGACAGGGCACATGGGAACCCTCTGGACTGTCTACTCAATTTTTCTGTAAATGTAAAACTGCACTAAACATAAAATCTACTAAACACAAGTCACAAACAAAGGTTAAAAGTTGTTTGTTTTTATTTGAAGTATAGATGCCCCTAGCTAGATGTTCAAATACCTTAAAAACTTGAGGTAAAGCGCATTCTATGTGTACAAATATTATTACTGCAGTGAAACTTGCAGGAGAATGTTGAAGAGAGATGATTATTTTCTGACTCTACTGACTAGGATTCTGTTCAACATCTTGATATGGGATTTTTGATTTTTAAAAACTGGGTGACGGGGCCAAGGAGGGGCGACGTGGAGAAGGACATCTCTCCCGGGTGACGGGGCCGGTGCTGCATCCTGACTTGGAGCAGAGTGCGTGGGAAGGGAAATGGAGGTCTGGGTCTCACCCTGCAGTCCCACAGTGGGTGGGACCACACCTGCTGCAAAGCTGGAATTGCACTGAAATTGGAATGGAATTGAACATTACAATTCAACAGAATTGAAATTGCATTGAAAATTATGGATGGAAAACAAGAGCAGACTTATCCATTGCTAAGTGCTGATTTAAACAAGATAAATGTTCTCTTTAGTTGGACACACACTAGCAAGAATGACTTTGTTCCCATGGGTTTCTCAATATAAGCTCCTTTTGCTGGGAAAGAAAAAGGAGCATCTGCAGTAAGGTTGGGTTCTCTTCCTTCCACATCACTGGCGGCAAGCGTCTTTATTATTCATTAGCAAGCTCAACGCCACGGCACACTGCGGCACCACTGAAAGCAGTCTGAGTTGGGAAAATATTTTCAATATTTCAACTGACTGCTTCACTAAGTCACAAATAACACAGCTAATCCTGAGGTCACTCGCTTACAAAAACCTATTTGCTGTGCTTCAGAGCAAAATGAAAATATATATTACAAATGATGCCCCCAGTAGCAAGCCTGCTCTGGGACCAGCCATCCTTCCATTGTCTCCTACCACGGGCAGCTGAGAACATCCCTCCTTCTCCTTAAAGCCATTTTAATAAAGACCCCAGAGACTGTTTACTCAGGTGAACACATTTATTTGTAACCAGTGTTCAATGTAAAATTTAGCCTAGGCTGTGTGTGTGCCAATAAAGGTCTATAAATAAAACATCACTCTGGGCTTTTTATCTTTATCCCAACACCCTACACTGCATGCTTTTAGAGATGTCGTTCCACTGGGCCTTTTTATTCTTCACCCCGACCTATAAAAATCACGTAAGTCACCAGAAGCTTTTCCTGTGAATCAGTCAGTGCAGGTGAGGCGGGAGCAGCTGGCTGTAAGTGATGATGCTTGTGACTGAGACAACAACAGGTGGGTGTGTCCTGGGAGGGCGAGAAGGCAGCCAGCCCCGAGACCATCCACCCACGCTCCACCTGCCCGAGCCTCGGAAACGCTGCCTGTGGGGGAAGCTCATTCCCCTCGTGAGGCAGAGCACGTGCCGCTACATCACACTGAGTTGGAAAAATCCAAAGAACATCATCCCCATCCTTCCGCCTGTGCCAGTTCCTTCGAAGACAGGCCCGAGACCTCCGTCGGAAGATTCTGCTCAAATTATTTGGGGGCAAATGTCCGAATGTGAGACCATCGATGGCTTCCATCCCATTCCCTCAACTGACGGATAAAACTCCAGAAACTTGGAGAGGCTATCACTGCTGCAAACAGTCCTGACAGGAAGAAACCCTGATCCAAGAAACCAACAAGAGGAAATTTTACCGAGATAAAGTGAAATCTCTGCCTTTAGATACGCAAGGTGTTTTTAGGAATCGCCAGTGTTAGCGTAGGATGTTCGCAGCCATGCCTGAGATGGTTCTTTTGCCAAACTCAGGGAGATTTTAGTTCAATTTGCAAAATGCTTGCTAACATATCTACCCGTTCCTGAGCAGAATGAAAAGAAGTAACCTGTCCTGAATCAGAGAAGGCTGGCTTTGGTGTGCGGTTTGGGTTGGACCGTAACTCAGCACTGTGTTCCATTCTGATCCTACAGCTTAGGCCAGCACCCATGGGCACCCACAGCAGATGGCAGGGACGGGTACCCATGGGCACCCACAGCAGATGGCAGGGACGGGTACCCATGGGCACCCACAGCAGATGGCAGGGACGGGTACCCATGGGCACCCACAGCAGATGGCAGGACGGGACAATGGGGGATGGAAAGGTTGTGTGTCACGTTGGAGAGGGGGAGGAGGGGGCCTGGTCCAGAGCATTTCAGAAGGCAGGGTGGGGCCATCACCTCCACAGCCTCTTCACCTGGACAGGACGAGGAGGAGGCACAGCCACAGGCAGATAGAGGGTGGCAGAAGAGGTCTATGGGGTTTCCTGGGGGTGACTCTGTTGAAGCCACACTCGCTCTCCTCTTCTCCTCTGTCCGTAAGGAAACAGTGTCCGCTGGAGCATCGGAAAGGGCGGCCCTGGGCTCGAAGCTGAGGATGTCCCCACTGACCTGCAGCTGGCGAGGTGCACAGCCCCTGGAGGAGAACCGAGGCCAACTGCCCTGATGCCAGAGCTCAGCTGCCCCTCCCGACCTGGTTCTGAGTCAGGAATTTCCCTACCCTGGACGCCCCCAGACGTCCATAGGGCCCTGGTCACAGCTGGCCCAGGTGACCCCCAGAGTCAGGGCTGGTCCCTGACCTTTGTCCGGGACAGCAATTCCCATTCCTGAGCTGGAAAAGAGGTCGTGTGGAATCTACAGGACGCGTGGGGAGGACGTCTCGCTCTATTTCAGGTACACAGGGTAAGAAGTCCGCTGCAGGTGGATTAAAGATGTCCTCCCCACGCATCCTGTAGATTCCAGGAGGCCACTGGTGACTCGGCAAGTCTTTAATCCCCTCCAGAATCTTCCAGAATCCCCATAATCTAAATGCCCACATTTGCTATGTCCAAATCACAACTGTCAGAATAGCCCCTTATGGGTTCACCTTCCTCGTGGTCCCGGGTCCCAACCCAGGCCTGGCCCGGCCCCTTTCCCTCCAGCTTCCTTTGGCCACAGGCAAACACTGCCTGTTCTGAGGTGGTCAGCAGTGGACTCGGTCAGGCCACGTGGAAACCACATGGGGCCACAGAGTGATGGGCCTCAGATGCGCGGCGCACCCAGGAGCCGCTGGGGACCCTGTTAAAATGCAGACCCTGATGCAGAAGGTCCAGCTTTTCAAGGCAGCTCGCAGGTGAAGCCAGGGCTGCGGGTCAGGGTCCCAGAGAGGCATCATGGAGAAACGACGCTGAATCACCAGACACGGAGACAATCAGGAACCAGTGACGTGATGGAAAACACGGGCCGCTCTTCACACCATGGTGCCTCAGAAAACACTTCCACAGACGTCTCTCCTGTACTGCTCTAAAACTCCTTCTTCCAGAGATAAGGAAACTAGTTTGCTGCAAAATATATTTTATGGTTTTGTTATCATTTTCAGTATTTGCCCTGTAATTATGGAAAATAAGTTTAGACTTTATTAAGCTTTTGAATCTACATGTGAGGCATACGGACGAATTTAATTTATATCCATGCATACTCCTCTATCTGTACCAGAGGATCCATGCATTTATCCCTCTATCTGTCCACCACTAAACCACAGCCACAGTACGCTGAGGGTCCACACATTACATCCCTCTATCTATCTACCACTAAACCACAGCTATAGTACGCTGAGGGTCCACACATTACATCCTCTATCTATCTACCACTAAACCATAGCTACAGTACGCTGAGGGTTCATGCATTACCTCCCTCTATCTGTCCACCACTAAACAACAGCCGCAGTTGAGGGTCCAACATTGTCCTCTCATCCCACGTCCAAATCACAGCACAAAGTACACTGAGGGTCCACACATTACCTCCCTCTATCTACCTACCACTAAACCACAGCCACAGGATGCTGAGGATCCATGCATTATATCCCTCTATCTATCTACCACTAAACCACAGCCACAGGAAGCTGAGGATCCTTGCATTATATCCCTCTATCTACCTACCACTAAACCACAGCCACAGTACGCTGAGGGTCCATGTATTACCTCCCTCTCTCTGTCCACCACTAAACCACAGCCACAGGAAGCTGAGGATGAAAATCCCCTTTCTCGGAGCATCTTATGTACCAGTTCTGTATTAGAAATTTCAAATACATCTCATCAAATTCTGAGTCCATGTGGGATAATAAGTGCCAAATCAAAAAAAAAAAAAAAATGAAAGAGCAAGAAGGGATTCTGGAAATCATCTAATTTATTTTAATATTACCTAAATGAGAAGTGGAGGCAGGGAGGGCCTTGCCCACGGCTGTGTGTTCCTGAGTAGCTGGGCTGGACTCCCTGCATCCCAGACCTCCTACGCACCCTCCAGTACCCCTTCCTCTAAACACTCTGTAGCCGCATTCACTCACAAACACCCACAGACCCTGTAAAACGCTAATCCTTTGCTTTCTGCTTAGACTTGAGAAGTAGCCTGTCTCCCTGCAGCCCTGGAGATCCTTCACCCTGATCTTGCTGGAAACCCCATGGCCTCCATTTGCTGTTGGGTAGGAGTTGCCTCCCCCTGCATCTGGAGGTGTAGCTGCAGGGATCCTGACACCGGCTCACTGTCTCCAAGCAAGCCCCGAAGACAGGAAGCCCCGTGGACCCGTCTGAGAGCAGAGGCTTTGGGTCTGCCGGGTCAGTCAGGGCACGCAGGTATGTGTGGTGCGTGGACCCATCTGAGAGCAGAGGCCTTGGATCTGCCGGGTCAGTCAGGGCACGCAGGTACGTGTGGTGCGTGGACTTGTCTGAGAGCAGAGGCCTGTGTCTGCCGGGTCAGTCAGGGCACGCAGGTATGTGTGGTGTGTGGGAAGCAGGAGGGAGGAGGTTTTATGACAGCACAGGTGCTTTACGTCCAAGCAGGAGTTGACATTTTCCCCGGAGTTCTGCTGTGAACCCTTTGGGGTTTGTGACTAGGCTGAGCAGACTGGGATGTTTCTGAGTTCTTACGCGTGCCCTTCACAGGTGAGGGTCTGTGCGACTCACACTTGTGGGCAGTTCATGAAGAAGTGAGGAGCACATCACTACCTCCATTTTGCAAACTAGGGCTGGGGTCAGGAGAGCGGCCCGACACTCAGAGGGGCTGTGGAGCTCTGTGGGCAATGGGCGTAATGACAGGCGGCATTTCTAGAGCACGTACTGGGGACACGCACTGTTGCAGCTCTTCATGTGAATTCACACATTTAACTCTCACCACAACCCAGGAGGAAGGTGCAGATGAGGACTCCGAGGCCCACCCAGGACCATAAAACCAGGGTGGGGCCATCGGCAGATACAGGACCCAACCAGAGCCCACACTCAGCCATGCTGCGCCCGGGACTAACTGCCTGGCTCGGGTGGTCCTTGGTAGGGCGGGCGGCATCAGGCCTCTCTGCACTTGGTCTCCTGGTGATCCCACAGCCAACAGGATGCACCCAGCCTCCCCGAGAAAGATAGAACTGGTCTGGTTCCTTTCCCTGGGTTTGGGGGCGGGGGCCAAAGAGAAAAACGGTAGGCCCTGAACACTCTTCTTGTGATGGTGGGACGGATGTGCTATTCAGGAAAGCCTCAGCTGGCTCCCCCAGGTCCACTGTACCCAAAGGAACTGGCTGCCTTAACACGCTTGGTACAAGGGAGATCGCGAAGCGACCCCCGGACACTCCCCGTGTTGCAGCGTCACTGCCAGGGTCTCACAGGCTGATCGATCCGAGATCACCTGGGTTTGAAGCACGACGGCTGGGAATGTGAGTTTGGAGTATGAAGAGAGGGCAGCACAGGGGGCGGGACAGGGTGTGGGCCGGGGGGGGGGGGGGGGGGGGGGGGGATGAGAGGGGGGGAGATAGGGATGGGAAAGAGGGCGGGACAGAGGGCAGGGCACAGGGACAGAGGGCAGGAGAGAGGGCGGGGCAGAGGGCAGGGCACAGGGACAGAGGGGAGGAGAGAGGTCAGGGCAGAGGGTGGGAGAGAGGGTGGTGCAGAGGACAGGACGGGGGTGGGACAGGGGCAGGAGGGAGGGCAGCACACAGGGCTGGGCAGAGGGTGACACAGGGGGCGGGACAGGGGGCTGGGACAGAAGGTGGCACACCAGGCAGGACAGGCTGCAGGTGATGCTCAGAGTGCAGCCAGCCCACGTCCAGAACGTCAGGGTAGAAGGGGACGTGGAGATGGTTTGACTTCATGTGCCCACTTTAGAGGCAGGAGAGTGGGGTCCCGGGGTAACACGTGTCTTGTTGAAAGTTGTGAAATGAGGAACAGTGAAACAGTGAGACCATTCCTTCCACCCTTGTGTTTCCCTGGCATATCTGTCAGCCAGCTGGTCAACACCTGCTGCGTTAGCAAATGCTGAAGGCAGGGTTGTCCCTGGCACGACCCCCTCCCCATAACCCACAGCCCCTCTTCCCGTGGCAGCCTGCCATCCGCTCTCTGCTCCTCTGACTACCTTCTGCAACCCTGCCTTATGGTGGAGATGCTCAACCAGCATTCAGGAGACACAAATGCCAACTCCTCTGTGGGTTCCTGCAGCACCGGGAGACCCTGGCGTGACTCCTGAGGGCTTCGGTCCTCGGCTTGTTCCTCTTAGAAGGAAACCACCAGATCACATCCCACGCTCAAACTCAGACGCCCATGCAGCACAGCCTCTGCAGCAGCCTGGCAGCCCGACAGAGGCTGGTCATAGTTTTTGCCCTGGAATTCCCCTCCTTTTACCACATTTGCCACCTCTGGTCCCTTCTTCCTTTCAGAGTCCGGGCAATCTTCCCCCTCATTAAATCAAATTTATTTCCAATCCTCTGATGTCCATTCACCGGCCTGAGTCTCTGTTATAAGACTTCCCTGTCCCTCTGGCCAGCAGTATTCGGGTGGGGGCGGCATCCTCACAGGGTGAGGAGCTCTGTGCTGTTTGTTGAGATGAATGGTGCCAGGAGGGAGTCATTCCAAGTGCCCTGTAAGGCAGAACCTTTCGCGGTGCCCACTGGTGGCATTCCCGGGACACCAGGCACTGGAGGTCGGCATGCTTATCGTTACGCATCTGACGGCAGCTCCCACCAATGCGCTGGCTGCCTTGGGGCCAGGCAGGAAGCGAATTCAGTCCACATCGGCGGGTCCAAGCCTGGATCTAGACACCTGTCCCAGCTGAGACGCTCAGCTCTGGCCATCACCCGTCGCTCAGCCTGGGTGCGGACTGTACTAATCACGCCATCACACACACTGCTTTTCAGAGCCAGTTAGATCACATCACAAATGCAACTGTAGTTTGCCTCAAGATGTTTTCCGGAACCTTCCTGCAGAGATAGCATGAGGCCCACAGAGGAGTGTCTTGGGGCACCTGGCAGGTTCCAGGTTGGGAGCTGTAAACCAGAATCCCGATCTCCTCCTCCCCTGGGTTCACTCGACCACAATTCTAAAATATTAATAGCGTACAGTGTGTTTAGTGATGGCAATTAAAGTCTGGTTCACTCTTATTTTATCACAAATGTTGCATAATAAAACCTCTCAGACCCCCCTGTGGTTCGCAGCCTCCTGAGGGGGGGCCTGTGTTCAGACTCTCTGAGACCCCCCTGTGGTTCGCAGCCTCCTGAGAGGGGGGTCTCAGCCTCTCTCAGCTGCTGCTTTTAGCTCCTTTGTAAGGTGCAGTCCTTTCCCAGGATGTTGGAGTCAGGTCTGTGCACTGGCACCAGCTGAAGTGTTTCCCATGTCCTGTGTGAAGCTCGGGGGGTCATAAGCACACACACGTGACCGTCGTGAGTGCCACCAGCCCTGCCTGGAGCACTGAAGGGTGCCAAGGGGGCTTTCTTTTCTTTGCTTCTCCTGCTGCCCCTAACCCTGAGGTGGTGCCTGAAATCCCTGCCAATACCATCCCTGTTCCTGAGAGCCTCCCTAGGCAAAGCTGGGTCTGGGGCGGGTAAGCAGGCAGCTTCCTGGGCACCAGCCCCACAGGTGGGCCAGTGTGGGAGTGGGCACGCCACGTTTCAGGGCTGCTCACAGGCGGTGCTGCTTGGGGATGAAATGTGTATTTTTATGGAAATGATAAAAATTATTTTTGGCTGCCCAAATTATGTATATTGCCCTCCCTACATTTTGAGAATTTTTATTTTTTTTTGGCAAGAGGCAGAACCAGCTTCCCGCTGTAGCAGCTAAGAGGCTGCACTGGAGAGCAGCCCTCTCCCCGCCCTCACCTCCAGCGCACAGGCCTCCTGTGGATCAGAGGCTCCCACAGATTCTGAGTCAAGAACTCCAGCCGCTGCAGGAGCTGCAGCCAGATGAGGTTTCTAGAAGCCGTGGCTCCAGCATTGCAGCATCAGCTGCGGCGCCTGGCATTGTACGGAAGGGCACCCACACGCAGACGGGGTGGCTGGCGTCTCCCTGGCTGCTCTGAGCTGGTTCCCTGGCTCTCCCAGCAATTCCACGAATTAACTAATACCTTTTCATAAGCATATTTGCTGCTTAAGACAGGTTTCTGTCGCTTGCTAATAAGAATTAATTGTGACTGATGCAGGCTTCTTGGGGTGGGGGCGAGTGCCCCAGCGGACACTGCTGCTTCCTAAGGCAGGTTCAGTGAGGAGGTGTTTGGCCCGGGAAAGGGCAGGCCCAATCAGGCCTGAGCAGAGCCATCAGCACAACAGAGGCACAGAACCCTCTACTTCCAAACACACGCTGAGTAGGCATTGAAAGAAAAGTGGCTGAAATGCGAGCTCAATTCTTAATCTAACCCTGTTCCCAGCAGGCACATGCCTTCCTGTGGGGCTGGAGTATTGACTCTAAAACTGTTTCACGAGCCTCTGGGGGCTTGAGAGGCATCTCAGTGAGTCACAAATGCATCAAAAAAATGCAGGTAAGCTCTGGCTCTTACATGACGAAGGGACATTTTCAGTGAGTTACCGAGACGGTTAGAGGTGTAGCTTTGGTAAGTTAAATTGAATGAATGACTGGAGCTTAGCATAGATTGCGGTCTCGGCTTCAGTAGGAATTATGGCTGCCATGCAGGGCGGGGCAACACTGCAGAGCTTCTACGGCACACAAGCATGTGCACAAACTGGGATTCTACCAGCACCAGGAGGAGTTATTTTAGGTTGGTCATGGCTTTCTATCGTTACTCTAAGTTGGTTCTCCTCCCTGCCTTTAAAATGTTATTTTGACATGTCAGGTTTATAGAAAAGTTGTAAGACCGTCATACAAGAATCTCAGACACTCGTCACCCGATTCTCCAAATGGTAACATTTTAGGCTTTACGCTCACCTGCAAAATCTCCCTCTACATTTATATTTACACTGATATTTGTATTTTATTATTCTGAACTGTTTGAGAGAAACTTATGGACATGATTTTCCTGTAGTCCTAAATGCTTCAGTGTTTATTTCCTAAAAACAAAGCCATTCTCCTACATAATCAGAGTACAGTTATGAAAACCAAACATTAACACTGATATGGTACTAATGTCTAATCAACAGAACTCACACAATTTGTCTACTTCTCCCAAGAACGTTTCTAGAACAAAATAAATGCCCACAGCAGGCCCTGCATCCAGATGTCACGTCTCTCTAGCCTCCTTCAATTTAGAAAATCCCTCAGTCTTTCCTGGTCTTTCTGATATTGACAATTTTAGAATGGGGTGAGTCACTTTGATTGATAGTTTCACAGTAGAGGTGACTCACTTGACATTTTTAGAGTAGGGGTGAGTCACTTGAATTGACAGTTTTAGAGGAGGGGTGAGTCAGTCTGATTGACATTTAATAGGGGTTAGTCACTTGGATTGACAGTTTTAGAGGAGGAGTGAGTCTGTCTGATTGACATTTTTGAGAGAAGTGAGTCACCTGACTGACAGCTCCAGAGGAGGAGCAAGGAGTCAACTGACTGACGCTCTCTTAGAGCAGGGGCAGTCACTCTGACACTTTTAGAGAAAGGAGTCACCTGGACTGGGACAGCCTTACAGCGGCCAACACCCTGACAGCCTGAGTAGGTGAGCCACTCTGGATTGGAGCATCTTAGAGGAAGCCATCTCCTGGATTGAGCTGTGCCTAAGAGGAGGTGAGTCATGTGACAGTTTTAGAGGAGGGTGAGCCACCACAGCTCTTGTAGAAGAGGGGCAAGTCACCTGACTACTTTTAGAGGAGGGTGAGCCACCTGATTAACAGCTTTAGAGAAGGACTCACGACTGACAGTTATAGAGCAAGGGTAAGTACCCTTGGATTGACATTTTTACAGGAGGGGTGAGTCACTCTGACTGACAGTTTTAGAGGTGGGGTGTCACTCTCATTGACAGTTTTAGAGAAGGGGTGAGTCATTCTGATAGTTTTAGAGGTGAGTCACTCTGATTGACAATTTTAGAGGAGGGGTGAATCACTCTGACAATTCATAGTAAGCCACCTGACAGTTTTAGAGGAGAGGTGAGTCACTCTGATTGACAGTTTTAGAGGAGGGGTGAGTCATTCTGATTGACAGTTTTACAGTGGGGTTGGGTCATTCTGACAGTTTGAGAGTAGGGGTGAGTCACTCTGATTGACATCTTTAGAGGAAGTCATTCTGATTGACAGTTTAAGAGGAGTGGTGAGTCATGTGGACAGTTTTAGAGGAGGGGTGAGTCACTCACAGTTTTAGAAGAGGGGTAAGTCACTCTGATTGGCATTTTTAGAGGAGGGGTGAGTCACTCTGATTAACAGCTTTAGAGAAGTGACTCACTTTGACATTTATAGAGTAAGGATGAGTCATTCTGATTGACATTTTTACAGGAGGGGTGAGTCACTCTGATTGGCAGTTTTAGAGGCAGGGTGAGTCATTCTGATTGACAGTTTTAGAGGTGTGAGTCACTCTGACAGTTTTAGTGGAGGGGTGAGTCACTCTGATTGACAGTTTTAGAGGAGGGGTGAGTCATTCTGATGGACAGTTTTAGCGGAGGGGTGAGTCACTCTGATTGGCATTTTTAGAGGAGGGATGAGTCACTCCAATTTACATTTTTAGAGAAGAAGTGACTCACTTTGATTGACATTTTTACAGTAAGAGTGCGTCACTCTGATTGACATTTTTACAGGAGGGGTGAGTCACTCTGATTGACAGTTTTAAAGGAGGGGTGAGTCACTCTGATTGACAATCTTAGAGGAGGGGTGAGTCACTTTGACACTTTTAGAGGAGGGTAAGTCCCTCTGATTGACAGTTTTAGAGGAAGGGTGAGTCACTCTGATTTACACTTTTAGCGGAGGGGTGAGTCACTCTAAATGGCATTTTTAGAGCAGGGATGAGTCACCCTGATTTGCATTTTGAAAGCAGGGGTGAGTCACTTTGCACCACGCCCCTTGGCTGGTCTACAGAGGCTGCCTCAGGAATAGCCGTGGGTTTTGCTCTTTGTCGAGAACACCAGGGACATCATCTTTTGTGTTCTTTGTGCATCAAGCTCATGGGCACATGTGCGAATCCATCCTGTCACTGGTGACGTTCACTGGTGTCACTTGTTAAGCGCTGCCTGCCTGGATTCTGAACGATGAATGCTGTTTTTCTGATCCTATCTTGCGCCGAGAGCTATTCTGTGGTTCCCCAGAATTTTGGCCACTCATTTTAGCACCAATGATTCTTATCTGAATCAAGTAGTATTAAGAATTGACCTGACTTTAACATAAAGAATTTCCAATGTGAGAAGACTTCAGTATTCATGGCTACAGATGCCAAGTGTGGGCAACTTATCTTTTATTTCCCTTCAACAAAGCCATGGGAGCAGAGAGAGGGAAAGAAAATCTGAACCAGTATGAGTCAGCTGGCACATCGGCTCACCTCGATAGCATTTGTACATTTGACTGGAAGCCTCCGGCCTGTAGAATTTTTTTCCCACCACAGTAGAACACTCCACTTCAATTTTTACTTGTTTAAAAGAATCACGTTTGTTTTGTTCTACTCTGACCTGATCTTTGCTCTGCCACAAGGACTCTTCAATTGAGGACGATGAGCAAAGTGTCCGGCCTCGGACCTCCTGCTTCCCAGAGCCTGTAGGGTCCTCTCACTTCCTCCGGAAGCTCTCGGTCTGCTGCCATTTCCTGGGTTCTTCATCCTTCCTGCGGACCTGGGTCTCCAACGGCTGTGATTTCCCGTCGGTCAGAAGAGGTCTGCAGCATTTCGTACCGTGCAGGTCTAACAGGGCAGATTCTCTGGGGAAGGGCTGGCACGAAACAGGTTTCTTTCACCCTTATGCTGAAACATGTTTTTGCCGGAGGTAGAACTCTGGGTTTTTTTTTTTTTCTCCCTTGCAGAACCGTAACGAATTGTCAAATTGTCTCCTGGCTTCTGATGTTTCTAGTGAAGAATGAAGTCAGTCCTCGTGCCTATCATTGCTCCTGGGAATGTAACGTCTCTCCTCCCAGCTGTTGCTAAGATGTTCTATCTTTGGTATTTTAGCAATTTGACGACAAATGTGCTTACGTTAAACTTCTTTGCACTTACCCTGCTTGGGGTTCTGTGAGCTTCTTTTTTTTCACCAGGTAGAGGGTGGGGAGGGTGCTGGTTCTGAATATTAATTCTTCTTTTTGGGTCTCACGTATCTCGGCTCGTCTTCTAGAACCGTCGCACGGGTCAGACACTCGGCTTTGTCCTGGAGGCCACGTTTCTCAGCTGGTCTTCTGGAGCCGTCGCACGGGTCAGACACTCGGCTTTGTCCTGGAGGCCACGTTTCTCAGCTGGTCTTCTGGAGCCGTCGCCGCAGGGTGAACCTCGGCTTTGTCCTGGAGGCCCACGTTTCTCAAAGCTGGTCTTCTGGAGCGATGTACGGGTCAGACACTTGGCTTTGTCCTGGAGGCCACGTTTCTCCAGCTGGTCTTCTGGAGCGTCGCATGGGTCAGACCTTTCGGCTTTTGTCCTGGAGGCCACGTTCTCAGCTGGTCTTCTGGAGCCGTCGCACGGGTCAGACCACTCGGCTTTGTCCTGGAGGCCACGTTTCTCAGCTGGTCTTCTGGAGCCGTCGCACGGGTCAGACACTCGGCTTTGTCCTGGGCCACGTTTCTCAGCTGGTCTTCTGGAGCCGTCGCACGGGTCAGACACTCGGCTTTGTCCTGGAGGCCACGTTTCTCAGCTGGTCTTCTGGAGCCGTCGCCGCGGAGTCCAGACACTCAGCTTTGTCACGGAGGCCACGTTTCTCAGCTGGTGCCTGGGCGTGCCTGGTCCAGACACTTGGCGGAGGCCCGTTTCTCAGCTGGTCTTCTGGAGCGTCGCATGGGTCAGACTTTTCGGCTTTGTCCTGGAGCCGCGTTTCTCAGCTGGTCGCTGGGCGTCTGCAGGTCAGGCCACTGGGCTTTGTCCTGGAGGCCACGTTTCTCAGCTTCACGGTCTTCTGGAGCCGTCGCCTGGGTCAGACACTGGAAACTTTGTCCTGGAGGCCCGTTTCTCAGCTGGTCTTCTGGAGCGTCCATACCGGGTCAGACACTTCGGCTTTGTCCTGGAGGCCACGTTTCTCAGCTGGTCTTCTGGAGCCGTCGCACGGGTCAGACACGGCTTTGTCCTGGAGCCCGTTTCTCAGCTGGTCTTCTGGAGCCGTCGCTTGGGTCAGACACTTGGCTGTCCGGGAGGCCACGTTTCTCAGCTGGTCTTCTGGAGCCCGTCCTTGCCGGGTCAGACACTGGGCTTTGTCCTGGAGGCCCGTTTCCTCGCTGGTCTTCTGGAGCGTCGCCTGGGTCAGACTACTGAGCTTTGTCCTGGAGGCCACGTTTCTCAGCTGGTCTTCTGGAGCCGTCACGCCGCGGGTCAGACACTTTCGGCTTTGTCCTGGAGGCCACGTTTCTCGGTCTTCTGGAGCTGTCTTTTGAGTCCAGACACTGGGCTTTGTCCTGGAGGCCACGTTTCTCAGCTGGTCTTCTGGAGCGATGCTTGGGTCAGACACTGGGCTTTGTCCTGGAGGCCACGTGGCTCCTTTTTGTTTCTGACATTTTTCTCTGTCCCTCAGATGTGATCATTTCTGTGGATCTGTCCCAAGTTTGCCAATTCTTTCTTCTGCAGTCTCTGATCCACTGTAAAGCCCATCCGGTGAATTTCCCATCCTACGAGCTCTCCTTTCTAAAATGTCCACGTGGTTCTTCTGCCTCCATCTTTCTGCCGAGGCTCCCACGTGTCCCCTCTTCTCTGTCTTCTCCTTTAAGCTCCTGGGCAGATCTGGAATTGTTGTTAAGTCCTCGTCTGGTTGATTTTAGTGTCTGTATCATCAGGACCTTCTTTTCTCCTCTTTGTGGGTCCTAATTTCCTGCTTCTTCACATATTTAGTAATTTTGGACTGCAAGCAACACTGTCGGGTACAGCACAGGAACCTAGTGACAGTCCACTCCTTGCTTTTAAAATTGGAGCTCCCTGTGATCCATCAGCATCTGTGTTGTTCCCTCAGGGGGGTCTAGCCATCCTTAGCATCTGTGTCACTCCCTCAGGGGGCTCTAGCCATCCTTAGCATCTGTGTCACTCTCTCAGGGGGGTCTAGCCATCCTTAGCATCTGTGTCGCTCCCTCAAGGGGGTCTAGCCATCCTCACGGTACAGCAATACCCTTCTGTCCTGTGTGCTTCGCAATCCAAAACTGAATCAATCGTAGGCATACTACTACAGCAAATGCAGACAGATTCTCCCCACGTTCACTCCCTGCCATGATTCTCTAGTAAAAGATGCTTGGATTTTTTCTCACCAAGCTTCACAGTTCTCTAGCACAAACATGCTTGAATTTTTTCTTACTGAGCTTCAGTGCTGCTACTACATGAAGGTCTGAATTGATTTTGCCTCAGCTGGTGAGAGAAGACTGAGACTGACTGAGCCGAAGCTCCCTGCTTTCTTGAGGTGACGAGATGCTATCGATCATGGGCTCTGTGCCCCTGTCACATTCACACGATGTCCCAAACCAGACTTTACTGGACTCGTCCCTCCCCTCTGCCTGTGTCCATCACTCCACCAGGGTCTGTGATCATCCTCCCGGTAGCTCTCTGGCCACCCCACCTGCTTCTCTTCCACGGAGGCACCTCTGTCTCCTGATTCCCACCGCCTCTCCCTGTTCTCCCGAGCACCAGTCAATCTCACTTCTAGTGTCTCTTCCACTCGGAAGCCAGGGCCGGGGTCTACAGCGCAGGTCTGAACACACGCGCAGCCCTGCAAAGCTCTTCAGAGACTCCTCATGCCCTCTGGAGAATTTTCAAGTTTGCAGGGAGTGTATGAGGCCATCCTTTCGGTCACTCCTGCCATTTTCCCACCTCTCCCCTGCCTTCCTGCCATGCCCAGTCACGGGAATTTCCCTAAACATAGCCTCTTTCTCAGCTGTAAAAAGTATTCTTTCTGCAGTATTCTGTAAAAGGTATTTTTCTCTTGTAGGATGTCTTCCTGCCTGCCCCTCTCACCCGCATGCCAACCCCCTTCACTGGGGCAATTTTTCTTCATCTCCCAGACTCGGTCTGGGCCACCTTCTCTGGGAAGCCCTCCTCACCCCCGAACACCGTGGGGCTGACAATATCTTTATGCTCCTTCCACATCTGGGCACCTGGAACTTGCTGTGAGCATGGCTGTGGTGGGTCCTTAGCCCGAGTGACCACGTGAACTTACGCTTCAGCACCACATAGGTGAGTAAAAGGTGCTTACTAGGGGCTGGACCGCCTAGAAAAACAGCTTTGGCTTATTTACCCAAAGTAAGCTGTGCTGGGGAAAGGAAGAGGAAGGTTTTGGAGGTGGATACAGAATTTCTTTCTAACTGAGCACGTGGGGACTGGAGCAATTCATTGAAGAAATGAAAGGTGTGAGAACAGTCAAGCCCTTGATTTTTGGAGCAGATCACATCAGCTAGCACTACTAAGCCGCTATTATCAGGCACAGAGAAGACACTCAGCACTGGATGAGAGAATAAAGCTGTCTGCAGTGCAGCTTCACGTCTCTCACAATAGTGCTCCCGAGTGCGGCTGCTCCACCTTTCACCCCAGGGCTTGGCAAAAGCCAGGCGGGGGCTCCTCAGTGCAAAGGTTCTCCTCCGGACTCTCACCAGCTGCTGAGAGCGGGCGCGGCCTCTCTGAGTTTTGGCCTGAGCTGGGGCCTGGAAAGGCCAACTGCCTGTTGGCCTAAAGAGCTAGAAAAAGATGAATGGATTCATATTTACAAAGACACCACAGAGTCTGTCTGAACAGTCCTGCGTATCTGTAACCTGCTCGTCACCCATCCCCTCGTGCCTGGCGATGTGAGTCCCGTGACAGTCTGTTCAGCAGCACCATTTGCAACCCCTGTGATGGGAATCCGAATCTTCGTGACTATGTGATATGCTCCCCATCTCTCTCACTCTGTTGCTTTATTTTCCTTTGACAACATCAAGCTGGAAATTAGAAGCCGTGTGTCACGCAGAGTCACTCAGATCTGAAGCAGAGTGCATGGTGGGGCCATCTAAATATGTTTTTCTGCACAATGTGAACCCCAGCTGTTCAAAGCTAAGAGCTGCCCAGCGCAGGGCACAGTGCTCTGGTGAGAGGAGGTCACCTCAAAGTGGGCCCCCTGCGTGGGGCTGCCAAACGCACACACAGAATACACTTTATGAAAGGTTTCCTTTGCTTTGAATAGTTGGCTGTTTCAGAGAAACTGCAGCACCCACTGGCTGGAAATTGCATCTGAACTGCAGTGGAGATGCAGGGGAGACACAGCACAGGAGACTCAGCCACAGGACTGCTGCACGTGCCTGCAGTGTCATCCCTGCCAGCCCTCAGAGGCACCTGCTTCTGCCCAGGGGATCCTGCCCAAAGGTTCTCAAGTTGCTGCTCACCAGGGACACAGGAGAGGGCCAGGTGTGAGGGGCAGACGCTGTGAGCAGACCCGCAGGCCCAGCGCCACGTGCAGACCGCTGCCCGCCCTCTGCAGATGAGAAGGAGAGGCCCAGGGAGGCTGCCTGTCTGCTCAGGGTCACACAACAACACCCAAAGGCAGGATGTGAACCCAGGTCTGCTGACCTCAGGTCTGAAGACCTCAGTTTTTACTATTAGTCTTACCACATCGACAAATTAAATGTGAAGTATTTAAGTTGTGTCAGACTGATGAGATTTGGGGAAGCTCTTTTCCAAAAATTCTCTTTAGTATCAAAGATACATCGTCCTTCTAGTGCACTGAGCGTGATTGTTTTTGAATAAAAAGAACCACCCTTTGGGGTGTTGGCGCTTATGTAGGATAATCCAATCCTGGCAGTAAAAGGGAGGGTTTTAAATCTACCAGACTGGCCCACAGAAAACAATCTGCCGGTGTCAAGATGCTCACATCAGCGCTGAAGGAAGGGTGGGAGGCTCCTTGCAGGGAGCTTGCGAACAAGCTTTTCTTCTTGTCTGTGATCCACACGGGCTACAAGCCCCTGCAGTGCCCTGTGCATGGCAGCAGCCACATCAACTCACACCCAAATTCTGAATTACAGTCAGATAAAATAAAGCACATAGGTCCCCCATCTCACTAGTAAGGTTTCCAGCACCCAAATTCTGAATTACAATAAGATAAAATAAAGTAAAGCACGCAGGTCCCCATCTCACTAGTAAGGTTTCCAGCACCCAAATTCTGAATTACAATAAGATAAAATAAAGTAAAGCACAGGTCCCCCGTCTCACTAGCAAGGTTTCTAACACCTAAATTCTGAAATACAATAAGATAAAATAAAGTAAAGCACGCAGGTCCCCATCTCAATAGCAAGGTTTCCAGCATCCAAATTCTGAATTACAGTCAGACAAAGTAAAGCACACAGGTCCCCCACCTCACTAGTAAGGTTTCCAGCACCCAAGTTCTGAAATACAATAAGATAAAATAAAGTAAAGCACACAGGTCCCCCATCTCACTAGTAAGGTTTCCAGCACCCAAATTCTGAATGACAATAAGATAAAATAAAGCACACAGGTCCCCATCTCACTAGCAAGGTTTCCAGCACCCAAATTCTGAATTACAGTCAGATAAAATAAAGCATGCAGGTCTCCCATCTCACTAGCAAGGTTTGCAGCATGCAGTGGCCACAGGGGCTGGTGGCTGTCCTGCTGCATAGCACACACGTGGGCCATTCTGTTGCCACAGAAAGTGCTAGAACAGAGCTGCCCTAGAGACCAGGCCTCTGGCTGCAGAAGAGGAGAGCTGGACAGGCGCCTGCAGACTAGGTCACTCTCAGTGCTATGTGTTGTGGGTGGAGCTCGCCAAGTGCCATGATTTGCCGTGTGGGCACAGCCACATCCCCAGTGGGGCCATCATCTGCATATGAACCTAATTTGCCAAAATCCATAATTTCGGGTTAGCAGAGGTGAGGCCGAGAGGCCTCAACGCCATCGTCCAGTGTCTACTGAAAACTCAGCACCAGACAGACAGAGTTGGCCTCAGAACTCCTCAGTCCAGCTTCCCTCTGGCATAACTTGCAACCTGTGTTAATATCAGGGCTGTTAAGATGTGTTTGCCTAGCAGTTGGTTTTGCTAGGCCCTTGGATGGCTGCATTTGGCTGGACACTGGGCACCCAAGAAGGAGAAGGTTGCTACGTACGTGTCTACAAATGGCACGGGTCTCTGGCCTGTGAGACCCCAGCACAGAGCAGAGCGGAGGCAATGCTTCCTGAATAAACTAAGCAGGTCCAGGAAGGTATCACTGCACAGGCAGGGGAGAGCAGGGAGTACCCGGGTCCTGGAAGGCGTCACCACGTAGGCGGCAGAGAGCAGGGAGGACCTGGGTGGAGGAAGGCATCACTGCATGGGCGGTGAGAAACTGAGGGCCCCGCTATCCTGACCACAGACCCTGTCAAAGTTCAGACCCGTCCCAAGGGATGTGTTCTCTGCGCATTTCCTTCTGGGGGTCTTCCTCAGAGTTCCTGTCTAGTGGTCTGTCAGCGATGGTGGTGTTCAGAACTTGGTTCTAACTCAGCCCTGGCTTCTTTCTGAAGCCTCAGCGCAGAGTCTTTTCTCTCCCCTTCCTAGTGTTATTATTAAATTTTATAAGGTCTTTGTTTCTTGCTTTTCAAGCAGAAGCTGTTTTTGTGCCATCAAGAGGCAAAGTTATAAACAGTTGACTCTGTGACACTGAAATACTGAAATTAAGAAATGAAGAAGCCTAGACATTCTCAGTGTTATAGAAATCTAATTCCCTCCCCAATGACACTGAAAATCTAACACCCTCCCCACAGTGACACTGCAAATCTCACACCCTCCCCCGTGTGACACTGCAAATCTCACACCCTCCCACAGTGACGCTGCCGTCTCACTTCTCCCCCACGGTGACACCGTCTCACACCCTCCCCCGTGTGACACTGCAAATCAGACCCCACCCTCCATGTGTTTCAGCCCCATTGTTCCATTCCGTCCTCCATTCGTCCAGCCTCCATGTTCCATTGTTCCCCCCTGTGTCCACCACTATTTCACCCCCTCCTTCAGATCTCCTTCTGAATCCACCCCATTATTGTTCCCATTCCATTTTCATCTCCACCCCCCCCTCCCCATTATTTTCACCAAATCTCCACCCTCCCTGTCACTGAAGATCCACCCTCCACAATTGACACTTTCACGTCCTCCGGTGTCCCTGTTCGTCCATTCGTCCACCCTCCATTCCACCATTCCAGCCTCCCATTTCATCCACCCTTCTGTGTTTGTTCCGTCCATTATTCCCTCCCCATTGTCACCGATCCACCCTCCCCATGTGATACTGCAAATCTAACACCTTCCCCACAGTGACACTGCAAATCTCACACCCTCCCCCATGTGATACTGCAAACTAACAGCCTCCCCCTTGTGTCACTGCGAATCTCACACCCTCCCCCGTGTGATACTGAAAATCTAACACCCTCCCCACAGTGACACTGCAAATCTAACACCCTCCCCCATGAACTGCAAGGGATTCATCACTAGACCCAGGTCTCTGGGTACTTGAAACCACAGCAACCACAGAGAGCCACTGTGTAAGAGTTAGCAGAGAGGGGCTCCTGGCCGTCCATGCAGGGACATACATCCATGCATGTGTATAAAATATTTCTGCAATTTTTCAACAGGGCTAGGACCATCCTGAAAGTGCAGGTCTCTCAGAGCCAGCCACACTCCCTACGCTGGGCTCTGCATGGAGTGGGGTCAGCATGTGGCCAGCTGCTGCCAAGGTCTCCCTCCCAACAGCCCTCCCAGAGGCCTCTGCCCACCTTCACCACCTAATCTCCACACTCAAGCTTCACTGTGCGGCCAGCTGAGTGCCCATCTCCTCACAGGACCCAGGGCTCTGCAGCACTTTTGCTAAGTGGTTGGTCCTGACAGAGACCCTGCAGCAACACACGGGGGTCCTCGGCCCACCCTCCACACACAGGGGTCCTCAGCACATCTCCACACACGGGGGTCCTCGGCCCGCCCTCCGCACACGGGGGTCCACGGCCCGCCCTCCGCACACGGGGGTCCTCAGCCTGCCCTCCGCACACGGGGGTCCACGGCACACCTTCAGACATGGGGGTCCACGGCCCACCCTCTACACACGGGGGTCCTTGGCACACCCTCCACACATGGGGGTCCTCGGCACATCTCCACACATGGGGGTCCATGGCCCACCCTCCACACATGGGGGTCCTCGGCACATCTCCACACACGGGGGTCCTTGGCACACCCTCCACACACGGGGGTCCTCGGCACATCTCCACACACAGGGGTCCTCGGCCCACCCTCCACACATGAAGGTCTTCAGCAGGCCTTCCACACACACGGGGGTCCTCAGCACTCCTTTCCAGAGGAGGTGATCTTGAGGCACCACAAAAGCAGCACCTGGCCCCTGGGGGGGTCCTCAGCCTTCACCTCAGTTTTGCTCCCGCATCTGAGGGCTGCGTGTCACCTCGCTGTGACTTCTGACTGCACAGCAGGTGTTGGTGTGGGGAGTCAGGCGGCCTCAGCACATGTCCTGAAAATGCTACCACAGAGTGTTTATATCTTTACAGACACAAAATGCTGCTGGGGTAATATTCTTGGAAAGTATGCAAATGAGTTCTTTTTCAGATGTCAAGCAGGAGAGATGATCAGAGAATCCTCTCATTGAGACTGGGAGCTGGTGGAATATGACTGCCCTGAACCACAAAAGCCAGTCCAGGTTCCCGGCCACCACCTGGACTCATGGACCAGTGTGGGATTTGCACAAACACAAAAGGAAGCTGCAATTTCACGAGCTCCTGACCCCAACTTCTCCATGTTCACCTGTACATCCGCAAGTATTTAGAAATGCAGTGTGTCCCCTCCCAGTCCCTCACTGCCCTTCCCCAGATCACACCCCCACAACCCTGTGCTCACAGGGAGCTGCCCCCACCTCTTCCAGGAAGGAGACCTTGGTTATCGGTCATCCTCCTGCCATCTCTGACGACAGGCAGTGGCAGGGGCTCAACCTTGTCCTTCCTTCTCATTCCCATTGGTGCCACCCAGGCCACCTTCCATCTGCATGGCCTGAACCGCTGTGGCCTAACTGGGCCCTGGGTCTCCACGCATCACTCCCAAAGTCAAACACACCGTCTCCCATCCCCGGCATTTCCACACGCTCACTCGACAAGGGTCTACAAGCGTCCAGCTCTGTGACGGGCAGCAGGCGTGCACAGCGGGAGGCCAGGCCTGGTGCTCACCAGCTTCTTCAGGCTTAAAAATGTGGCCCCAGGAAGCCTTTGCATCTGTAACTGTAGCTACCATTGTTCGCTGCCCCAAAATTCAGTGGAGGAGTTCTCGAGACCCAAAACACACACCACACATTCCACTAGCCTCGAAGCGGCATCCTCGCACATCCCACAGCCTGGGGACGCGCAGCAGAATCTCACCAGAGGATAAACAGGCAAAGAACCTTGGGGCTTTGCTAGGAAAATGTCTTACTCTGTGGATCCCCCAGAGGGTCTCAGGGCCCTCCATGCCCCCTCCCATGACCCAGATGGTGGTTTCTGAATGGCCGACTTAGAAAAAGGCTCCGCCCTTTACATTCAGTGGCAGTCAACAGAATCACTTCCTGCCTTGAAATCCAACAATGTCTCCACAGGAAGCATCTGCTGGCTCAGCGCGGCACCAGTTTCAGGCCCCACTCCTCCCCATCCCCGCTCCTGGACCTGCTGGTTCTGAGGAGACCTGGACGCCAAGACCCCCACCCCAGATGCCCAGACTCCCTTCAACATGGAGGATCCCCATACTGAGGCCTCCCCAAATGCTGAAGCCCCTCCCCAGATGCCAAGGAAGCCCCCCACCCCCAGGATTCTGAAGTCCTCCCCAGATGCCAAAGTGCCAAAGCCCCCAGAGGCCAAGCGTCCCCTCCCCCAACGCCACGGTCCCTCCAGGACACTGAAGCCCCCACCTCCTCTGCTGAGGAAGCGCCATTCCACGGACGGCCCGGCTCAGCCTCCCCGGGTCAAGCGTCTGTCTCCTTTCAGGCAGACGGAAGCTCACTGGGGCCGCAGGTGTCTAAGGGCCAAGTTGATCACTCCGCCCTCCCCTCTTGGTGTTTTTGTATCTGTTTTGACTCCCTATTATTTTTGTCATAGTTCACCCTTTTATGTGTTTTTAACGAAATCCATTCAGATGATCTCGTTCTTCCTCTGCCACTTCTCTCCACGTTGTAAGGGTTTTAAACCAATGTTTCTAAGGGAGCATTGGGCTTCATTTGACATTTCAGTAAGTATTAAAAGCTGCTATCACTTGTACCTGACACTGCCAATGACGGACACTCCAACCGCAGGACAGGCTCAGATGCCTTCGTGCGGCAAACACCTTCACAGGGAAGGAAGGCGGAACTCTCTTTCCTTGCCACAGAAAATGATTCTAACGGCATTTGACACAGATTGAGCATGGCGTGTCCGAGCGCCAGCCCGCCCCTGTGGTCACGTCCAGCTTAACCAACACACGGCCCAGCAGTCTCGCAGTGGAGCCCACCACCCAAGCGGGGGCGTGACCACTCCCACCACTGACTGAACCTTGGAATCAATACAACGCAGGGTAGAGCAGTTCATTCGAATTAATGTGTTAAGTGGCACAAATACGTGTTTATCGGGAGAAACCTAAGTTTGTGAGAAAAGGATCTATTAGCAAATTCTCTTTTTAAAAAACTCTCATGGAAAAAGCTTCTCCCAAGCATCCACACTGCTGCAAATATAATAATTGTTTAAAAGCAAAACATTTAAGTCAGAAGCAACTGCAGACATGTTGATTAGAAATAGTCTTAAGAGGATCAAAATATGTCCACAGAGGCTGGAACACCAAAACAGAGGCAAGAATCCTGAGTTGTTTCTAGGTGATCCAGTCCCCAGGCCAATGACCGCTGTCCGGCGGGTCCACCTGCACGGATGAGAGCCGGGCCCCTCTCTTCTCTAAGCCAAGGGGCTCTTGGGACAGGCAGCCGCGCCTGGCCAGCTCTGCCCCGGCTCATCAGCTGGGAAGCAGCCTGCCTCTCCGGGGGCGGGCATTGTCTACAACACAGGCTACGTAGTGCACAGTCCACAACTCCTGAATCCTGCCTGGTATTTATACAGTACACAGAGACTCTGAAACACACACTGTGGTGAATGCGGCCTGTCCAGCTCCCAGTGCTGTGACCCCACCACCATCGCTCACCTGCTCCAGCCGGAGAACTCTGCTCTCTACCCGTTTTCCCGCTCTCCAGTCAGGCCGCGGACCAGCCGCTGTGCCACATGGAGATGCCTTTGGTGTGGGAGGAACACGGTGAGAGGTAGAGACGGAGCAGGGATCCGTGCAGGGATGCGGCGGCCCCGGTGCTCGGTGTTCAGGGCTGACTCCTGCCTCTCCAGGCACCTCCTGCCAGAGCGACCTCATGCGCCCTCCAGGTTTCAACCCCCGCGTTCGCAGCAGCCACATCCCCACCTGTACTGGGTTCTCCTTCCAGACTCACAGCCTCCGCCTGCCGGCTGCTCCCAGCCAACCCCCAGGGGCACCCTGACCCCGCGTATCCCGAGGACCGGCCTCTGAAGGCCCTTCCATCCTACTGCGCCTCCATCCTGGCGTCTGACGAACCAATGCGTCTTTCCCCGTGGATGTTTCTCCCACCCACTCACTCTTCTCCCCTCTGTGGCCCGGCCCCTGAGCCTGCCCAGGTTCCCAACCCGGACAAGGGCGCCTCCGACCCGGACAAGGCCGCCTCCGACCCGGACAAGGCCGCCTCCGACCGGGACAAGGGTGCCCCCAAGTCGGACACAGCCGCCTCCCCACCTCCTAAAGAGCCAGTCCGGCCGCGCCACTTCCTGGCTTCAGCTGTCCCATCAGACGATGGGTCACCAACAGCTGGGGCATTCCCAGGAGCCCAGCTGGGTGCCCTCCCCCTTCCTGGGCATCCCTACCCCGCTTGCTGGGCCCAGCTCAGGTTCTGGAAGATTCTGCCTTTCTGTTCAGCTGTCCCACCTCTCAGTTCCAACAGTGTGAGCCTCATGGTGCAAGATTCCTAATCTGGCCCTTGAAGACTCAGGCAAACTTAGGAGCTCCTGGTTTCAAATTTCTCTTTCCGATTTTGCCTCTTGTCTTGAGGTGGCAGAGCCAGCTGACGGTGAGGCAGGAGAGTAGGGGCTGGAGGCGAGAAGCAACCACACTTTTCTAGTCTTGTGAAACAACCAAAGCAGTGTCTGAAGCCTCTTCAGCTGGCCCGTGCCTCGTGGGAGTTTTGTAGCTCTTTCTGTGTTTGAGAAGACACTAAAAAAAAAAGAAAAGTCCAGCTCGTCCTGAGAGACAAGAGTTTCTTCAATCCTGGAAATTCAGCAGGAAAAATATCGTTTATGCACTGAGTGAAATCACTGAGGCCAAGAATACTTATTTGTTCACGCCATTTCACGGATGCCTGTTTTTGTCCCAAAATAAAGACGCTGCATGTCACCATGTTGATGCATCTGGACACAAGTGAGAGGCTTTGAGTTATCAGCACACAGCCCAGATGTGAAGGCCCACAGCAGCTCCTGACGGTGCGTAAACTTGCCGGAACAGGATAGTCCCCCACCGGCTGCCTGGGCCATCTGTGTAAGGGCCCTGTGGACTGACTCATTTACATCAGTTAGGCCAGCAGCCACAGGGATGGTGTCACCACTGTGGGATTCAACACTTTGAATAATTAAGGCAGAGGTTACTTTTGCTTGGGTTTCCACAAAATCGCATCCTGCAATAAGGATGTGGGTATAAGTAATTTATTTGGAGGATGATCCCAGGAGCCAAGTAAGAGAATGGGACAGTGAGCCTGAGAAGGGTGGAAGCCATGAAGTGCATGCACAAACCGCCAGTGTGGACAGCCGAGGACCGACGCTGCTGCAGACCCTCTGAGAGGCATGTGGGATGTGCCTCAAATTGTCTGAGGGCCAAAGAAGCAGGGGTGTCTATCCATTGACTTCCATCCCTTGTTCTCTGAGGAGGTGAACTCCTGAGCAGCCCTGGCCTGCCCTGGATATGGGCTAGAGTGCTGCTCAGCTCAGACAGACCAAGGCAGGTGCTTAAGGCTGCAGCCATCAGCATAGATGGGAGCTGCCCTGCAGAGCTGGAGAGAGGCACAGGGTGGGCAACTGGGATGTGGGCAGGACACAACAAGGTCTGTCAAAGGAGTACTTCTTCCAAGTGGGCCAAAGACTCTATCAGGTCGAGTGGTACCATGGAAATGGCAAGGCAGGTGATTCCAGGGATCTGTCCCTCCACTGAAGTAATCAGTAAGCTAACAAATATGGACAGAAGTGACTGCTCTGGGATTCTGTAATCTAATTTTAAAAACCAGTAGTAAACAGTAGGTGCTAAATCAAGAAAGAGAATGCTAAATTTTGGTTAAAAGGCATTCTGGGGTTTTTGCTTGCCCACCTATTATTCCCCATTCCCCCGTTCAACAGCAGCTACAGGATTGGTGGTCTGAGTTCCTGGTGAGATGTGGTGGTACCAGGGGGCAGTATGGGCCTTGTTCTCAAAAAACTGTGGCTGTGTGTTTTGAGCTGTCTGGTGGTTCCCTGAGAAACCAGTGCAAAGAGGAACCCTGTGTTAGCACCCTTGGGCCAGACTGGCTTTCCAGGAGGAAACTGCCAAAATCATGTATAGAGTTATACTGACCAATACTGTCCCAAATTTGATGAAAGACATGAACATACATATCCAAGAAGCTCAACTAACTCCAAGTAGAATTGATTCAGAGAGATCCATGCTGACACATTATCACCAAACCATCAAAAGCCAAAGACAGAAACTTGAAAGCAGCAAGAGAGAGGCAATTCATCTTGTACTAGAGATCGTCAATAAGATCAACAGCAATTTTTCACCAGAAACCTTGGAGGCCTGAAGGCAGTGGGACGATGTATTTAATGTGCTGAAGGAAAAGTAACTGTCAACCAGTAATTCTGTATCAGGCAAAACTATCCTTTGAAAATGAAGCCAAAATTAGACATTCCCATAGAAGCAAAAGCTGAGGGAGTTTGTCAATAGTAGACCAACTCTGTAAGAAATGCTAAAGGTGTCATACAGGCTGAAATGCAGGTCACTGAGGCTGAAATTCTAAACAGCAACCAGAAGCCATAGAAGAAAATAAAGAACTCCAGTAAAAACAACCACATAGGTAAATATAAAAGCCCCAGTATTGTAGCTTTAGTTTGTATCTCCTCCTTTTGTCTTCTATATGATTTAAAAGACAAATGCATAAAAGAATAATTATAAATCTCTGTTAATGGCATACAGTGTAGGAAGAAATAATTTGTTAAAATAATAACATAAAGCTGGGAAAGAAGCTATTCAGAACCAGTTTTTGTGGCTTTTGAAGCTAAGTTGGTATGAATTCAAACTACATTGTGATAAATGTGGGGTGTTAATTGTAATTCCCATGGTAACCGCTAAGAAAATAACAAAAAAAAATGTGCAGAAAAAGAAAATGAGAAGGGAATCAAAACAGTACACTAAAATTAAACCAAAGAAACAAAAAAGGCAATATTTGAGGAATTGAGGAACAAAAAAGGTGTAAGACATATAGAAACCAGCAGTAAAGTAGCAGAAGTAAATCCTTCCTTATCAGAAATTACTTTAAATGAAAAGGGATTAAACTCACCAATTAAAAGAGAGGCTGACAGAATACATTTTTAAAGTATGACCAACTACAGGTTGAATATCCCTAATCCAAAAGTCAAAAATCTGAAATGCTCCAAAATCTGAAAGTTTTTCAGTGCCTACATGATGCTCAAAATAAATGCCCATTGGAGCATTTTGGATTTCATATTTTTGGATTATGGAAGCTCAACTGGTGAGTCCAGCTGGCCTCAAAACAAGATGTGTCTGAATCATGTAGGTCCACTTATACACAGATTTCTTTCAACCAAATGTGGATTGAAAATATAGTACTCATGGGATTCAAAACCCATGTTTATGGAGAGCCAACTTGTGTAAATGTGGGTTCTGCAGGGCCAACTCTGAGACTTGAGGATGCGTGAATTTTGGCACACATTGTGGTGGGCGGGTGTCTTAGAACCAATCACCTGCATATATGAGCAGATGACTGCAAATGTTCCAAAATTGGAAAAGATCCAAAATCTGAAATACCTCTGTCCCAAGAATTTAAGATAAGGGATACTTACATATTTAAGATAGAGGATATATGCTGTCTGTTAGGGACTCACTTCAGATCCAAAGCTGAAAGTAAAATAATGCATTTTGGGATGGTGAAAATGTTACACACAGGTGGCAGTTGCACGATATTGTGAATGTACCAAATGCCACTGAATTGTTCATTTTTAAGTGGTTAATTTTATGCTATGTAAATTTTATCTCAATTTTTTTGAAAGGCTCCCTCAATTTAGTTTTGTTTCATTCATCTATTCCCTATTTATTTGCCTCTCCAGATTATAAAATTGTTGAGAACATGGACAGGAGTTTATTCCTGTTTGTGCTACCCAGCACAGTGCCTGGAACAGTAAATATTTACTGAAGGCATCACTTAGCATGGAGTTGAACATCATGGAGGGGCTCAGACACTGGCAGCCGAGTCAATGCCATGCTTGCTGTGGGACAGCCTGCCCTCTGTGCCTGCAGTTTCCAGCCATCTCAGTCTCAGGTATTTCTTCATAGCAGTATAAGAATAGACTAATACAGGCCCATATCCCAAGACCCTTAGGAATGATGTAATTGTTTGCTATTTAGACAGGATTCTCCTACTTGATAAAAGTCTCCTGCTCTGTAGCCCCACAAACAGTAAATTTATTTGAAATCAGTAAATGAATGATTAAGCACTGTGACTGGAGAGGGCCGAGCAGGGTTCCATTTCCAGATGTTTCCAGGCACTGGTGATTCCCTTCCTGGGGCCCAGCAAGTTCTGAGGCTCCTCAGGGTCTCCTCAAAGTATTCAGGCTTCTTTAAGCCTCACCAGCAACTGTCTGACTCATTCAGTCGAGGTTGGTAGGGAAGTTATAAAAGGCTGTGCTAGAATCACCATCCTGATCGTGGGGGTTGAGATGCTTTTTATTTATCTTGTGCATCACCAACTTTTAAAAAATATCTTGGTAAAAAAATTTATAATAAAATTTTAAAGCTTGTGTTATGACGAATTAAACATTTAATGCCACATGGTGTGTATATCTCAATGGAAACACTGTCCTTGTGTGTTCAGTATCTGTGTGCACATTAATCTTCCTGTGAGGTCATAAAGCTCTGTGAGGGAAAGGATCCAATTGTCTCACCTTGCAAATTCCAAACCTAGCGAATGCCTGCTGGGAAATATGGACCCGCAGGCATTTCTGAGTGAAAAGAGGTCGTGCCGGGCCAAATGCTCACCGCTGGTCCCGTCCTGCTCTGAAATGTTCAGATGCGTAGTGGGTTATTTTTGTTGGTATTTGGGTGGTATTTTTGCTCTATGACCTCCCGTTTCTCTGACATCTCTAGATTCCTTTGTTATTTGTGATTTCTGTTTCTGGTGGTGCCAACAAAATCTGCCATTGCCATGCAGCTGCCTCACCCATGGAGCAGGCTTCTCCTCTACAACTATTCTACAGAAAAGACAAGCAAGGTCTGCGTGGAGTGAAAGTGCCTTCTTTCCATGTCGGACGCTGGAAGCAGTGAAGTTGGCAAACAGCTCTTTGCACGAAGGGCTGTGCACTGAACCGGGAAAGTGAAGTGCAGACGTGTTGGGCAGATGAGCTGCCGTGAGGGCGGGTGGCCATTGCCTATGAGAGACTGACTCCTATATCATTAACAAAATAAAAATTAAAGAAGGGTTTCCATTGAGTTTGCTAGTTCTTCACTAGGAATATTCCCAGCTGGTTGACCTTCGTTTGTTTTAGTTTGATTTCATCCAACACGGCTTTATTTTACCTGCTGCCCACACCCTACTCTTGAGAGCATGTGCTCCTGGCAGGACCCCAACTCAGGAAACCTTCCCATGCCCCAGGTGCTGTCCATGACCAGCCAGCCTCACTCTCAGAGACAGGGATGAAATGCATAGGAGTATCGACTTCAATACAGTTCAGAGGAGGGTGATCTGTTATCTGAAACTTTTACTGCAAAAGCTCTTTTAATCAAAACCTTGAGAAAATTTGAAGTTTACTCCTTGCAAAGATTCTTTGGTTAAAAAAAAAAAAGGACACTCACAACAATTAACATATGACTGGGAATGTGTAAGAACAGCGAACAGAACTGGACAGGCTGTGTCCTGGGAACAGCGCCCGGTGCACACACCCCTTTCCATCTTCCCTATCGGCACCTCCAGTCCCGGGGGGCGCTGCTGACACCCGTACAAAGGGGCTGAGGCCTTCGCGGTCTGTCAACAGGAGGGTCCCACGGGGTTCCATCACGGTCGCTGGGCCCCTACTTCTAATTCAGGGAAGTCGACAAGTGCCCTGCATCAACATTTCAACACCGAGTGGAAATAAACGCCTTTTACTAAACAACACTCCCGTGATCAGAATCATGAGCTGACGTCCTTTCGCTTCCACAGGCTTCAGGCTTCAGGCACCGCCGCTGGCATTAGCTGCTGTGCGTCCCTCTTGCCGGACTGCAACCCCGTCTCGGGATCCACCTCCCACCATCTTCTCTGACCATGGCCCTGCTCCGTCTGATTTGTTTGTCCTCTGATCAGGTGGGGCCGGAGTCCGGCAGTGGATGCTGGTGAGTCAGCCATGGTTGGCAGGGACTGGCTGGCTGCTGCCCTCTCCTCACTGGCCCCGCCGGCCCGGCCTGGGCGCCCACTCACTCCTGCTGCACCTGCCACAACTGCCGGCTGATCCTGCTGCTCCGATGTCCCACTCGGGCTGGGCACGGAGTCCAGGCCCTGGGAGCCCCCCAGAGCCCCCTGCAGAATGCGCAGCTAGGCTCGCCAGACGCGGGCAACGGGGCTGAACCCCACAGGACAACATAGGAGGAGTGAAGAGCGGAAGAGTGCCCGGTGCAGGGGTGGGCGGGAGGAACCTGGGGTAGTGTGCACGCCTGAGACGGGGTGGGGGACACAGGGGGAGACAGGCGAGGGTGGGGAGGGAGACGCTGACTCTGCGGCAGAACATGGGTGAGAGGCTGGCTCCCCGAGCAGCTGCTCCCCTGTGGTGCGGAGCCGTGGGTCTGGGGGTGAGGGAGCCATCATCTCATCTCACCACCATGGAGACACAGGTGTGGCTTCTGTTCCTGTATCTCTAGAAGATGTTTCCTTCTGAGAAACTGGGTCTGTCAGCCTCTTTCTCAGGCCTCTCGGTTCCGTCAGACTTGGGGGTAGGTGTGCACAGGCCTGTCTGCCGGGGAACAGGAACCCCAGGGAAATAAAGGTGATGCTCAAACCCAGACCACCGAGTGCTCTGAACACTCTTGCTTTCTTTCAGGCGGAAACATCCACACTGTCCCTGGGTGCAGCAGAGACTTCATATCACAGACGGAGACTTCCATCACCCAGACGCCAGCACGGCAGGCGGGGAAGGTTACGCATCTAGTGAAGGGGACGCGCTCCATCGGCCACAGGGTGAGCCCCAGCCAGGGAAGCCACCCTATCCACAGGTGAGCCGTCCAGTGCCAGGAGCCACCTGACCCACAGGGTGAGCCGGCCCAGTGCTGTGAGCCACCTGACCCACAGGGTGAGCCTCGGCCCAGTGCCAGGAGCCACCTGGGACCCACAGGGCCGCCCAGTGCCAGGAGCCACCTGACCCACAGGGTCAGCCGTCCAGTGCCAGGAGCCACCTGACCCACAGGGTGAGCCGTCCAGTGCCAGGAGCCACCTGACCCACAGGGTGAAGCCGGGCCCGGTGCTGTGGCTCACTCCCACCGCCAGGGGCACGCCCGTGCCAGGAGCCACCTGACTCCACAGTGGGTAAACCGCCCGGCTTGGCAGCTTCCTCAGCGACATCTGGGGGTCCTGTGCATCCACCATGTTGACTATACTGGTGTGCCTGCACAGAGTCTCCAGCAGCTCTGGGGAGGGCTCTGTGTTCAACGTGTGATGAGCTTTCGGGAAGAACAGGAGAACTGGGTGTGAGGAGCCTCATTCCCGGGGCCTGTGTCTCTGGAGAGTGCATGAGACAGATGGATGGAGATGTGGGAGCAGGGGCTTGTGGCATTCCCCAAGCATGCTGGGAACTCAGGAGCAGGGGCTGGTAGCACTCCCCGAGCACAGAGGGAGCGGCCTGGGTGGCACGAAGAGTGTCCTCCCAGGAGACAGCAAAGTGCCCGTCACCACCTGCCCACCTTCTTCATACCAAGAGGCTGCTGGCACGGGTGCCTTTGCTGCCGGCTGGCGTCTGTGCTGCCCTGCAACCTGGATCCATACCACTGGAGGTCCAGTGTCCCTAAAGCCTTTTGTGACATCCTGACACTGCCCTGCTTGGACACTCTCTGGACAGGAGACACCTCACCACTCACAGACATCTCATTTTTGCAGGGTTGCATCATCAGAGCTGTTGGGGGACAGGAGGGCCGAGTCTGAGGACTCAGACCCGGGGCAGCTGGTGGAAGCTGGGGTTAAGAGTGGGATACATGGCTAAAAGATCCCTCCTGAGGGTGAGGGGTGACCGGGAAAGGAATGAGGGCATAAGAGCAGTGCTGGAGAAATGTAAGCAAATCTGCATTTCGAAGTAGAAATTGCTGGTTTAAATATTCTCTCCTTTCCATCACCCTTGAATGCACAAACGCTTGAAGATGTATGTGTGTTAGAGTCTCTTCCATGGAACTCTCTGGAAAGGCCATTCCAAGAGCTTCATGTGTTCAGGTTCGAATCTGAGGCTCCAACAGGCAGAGCCACTTCCAGTTTCTTGACCAAAAAGTGAAAGCCCCAGAAACATTCCTAGATCGTTACTTTCCTCATTGTTTAAGGAGGCTGGAAATCGCCTCTGCGTATGCCTGTGTGTGCTGTGTGGTGCGTGTGGTGCACGTGTAGTGTGTGACGTGTGTAGTCTCTGTATGTGTGTCTGCGTGGGTGGTGTCTGTGTACTGTGTGTGTGGTGTGTGTGGTGTGGGTTGTGGTGCATGTGTGAGGGAAGTGGTCTCGGCCGGGGTGAGACTGAGGCCTGCAGTATGGTTCCAGACCCCAGAGAGAGGCCCCGCCTCCCTGCCGAGCCTCAGAAACCCCCCTTTTCAGGGGTGGAAGTGGGGGTGGTCTCTCCCAAGCAGCTGGGTGTCCCGGGTGGGGAAGCACAAAAGTTCTTCCTGGCATCTTTAGAACCAGGTCAGGTGAGGTGCTTAAGCATCCCATATGGTTTTTGGTCATTATTTCTATTTATTTCTGCAAAATCATTTTTTAAGATAAATTAAAAGAATAATAAATGAAAATATTAGACTTAAAATTTAAAAATTTAGAAATTGCTGGCAATCTTTTTGTTTTTACAAAATGCCACTTCCTAGTTTGTTTCTGGGTAGTGTGGGAGTGAAGCGGGCGGGGTGGAGGGTACTGGGCGGGTGTGCCTCTCACCGTCCCCAAGGAACCCCTCCAGGCGCAGTCCAGAAAGACGGATCCACCGTCCCTCCCATGTACCAGAAGCAGCAAACATGAATGCTGGGTTTGTGCCTCACACTAGAAAGCAACTTGGTGTAGCTGCAAATTTTCTATCCAGGCACATCCCTTCACTGCTGATTAAGCTACCTCTTTTTGCCAAACATACTCTATATTTGTGCTGGATCACAGGTAATTTGGTGGAGAAAAGCAATTCCAAGGAACACAGGGGACGGCACCATCGTGTTTGTGATGCATGGAATTCCTTGCAGCCGGGAGGCCTAGCTAGAATGCTGAGCCGGGCTCACATCCCCCTGGGTGGGAGCTATTTCTAGGTCTCATCAGCGGCCAGGGGAGGGCTGGCCAGTAATTTTTAAACCATTTCAACTTCTCTGAAGGCAAAATCTGGGAAAGCACCGCAGGCCCATCACAGATCCCCTGAGAGAAGCAACTCCTCAATTCTGCACCTGCGTCTGCTTCCAGACAGCACACAGCAGGAGGGTTATCCGAGCATTTGAAGAAATGCTCTCCAGGATCTACTGCCTTCTTCAGACAACTCCCAACCATTGTGGTTTTAAGTGGCAGGGCACAGCTCAGAAGAGAAAGACAAGGAGGACAAGGCAGCACCGCAGCTCAGCCCCACGGGGCGCTAGGGCAGACACCCTGCGGGCTTTGCCTGGGCTCTGCATTCCCATCCCTTCATTAGCCCAGGGGTGTTGAACAGTTTGCACCCAGCTCTGGGTCTTAATAGGTGGAGGTCAGGAGAATCTCAAATAGCACATCTGAGAAAGCCCTCAAACTGGTGTGATTTCCAACAATACAAAGCCTTTGCACATTTCTAAAGAGAGTCAGAGGTTGGAAGGAACTCAGGAGACCAAGGGAGAAACCTGCACATTCTGACAGGTGCGTTTTCTCATCAGGATGTCAGCTGCCGGGACACTGCCCAGCCCATTCATGTGCTGCTGAAACTAGGATGTGTTTCTCTTGTGTTTGGATGAGATTTTATTCTTCCTACATGCTGGTGTTTAGTACACTGTTGTTTATGGTGTTTCATGAGAAAAGCTTAGGGGACGGCTGGTGTTAAGGTAAGAACATTCTCAGTGAGTTCTCTGTGTGCCCAGGGCTGTGGGAGAGCAGAAGAGGCAGGGTGGGCTCCCTGACGTGTTGGAGACAGCAAGAGACGTGGAGCACATCTGGAGGGGGAGGCTGGGCTGCCACTGTGGCCATGATCGCTCCTGTCCACATCTGGGTTCATTTGGTGTGTGGATACAGGTGTCTATCGAGTGGGTTTTACCTAAGTTAGACTAAACGAGGCTGTGAGCCGGTCCCAGTCTGTGACTCTACCAGAAAAGGCTGGTTCCCTCGCTGAAGAAAGGCTGAAAAATCCTCAGACATGAATGAATCTATCAGACTCAAGGTTCGCTCAACAACGGACTGGCTATCCCTGGCCCTCTTCGGGTCTACCAGTTGCTCTTCCCTGCGTGGGCATCAGCCTGCACACAGTGAACAAAAGCAGCCGGTTCAGAGCTGCCAGCACTCCCCAGGGGAAGGACTGGCAGCACGATGCCAAGACAGGGCTGCCCTCCTACCTAGGGAACGTCCAATCCACGCATGGCCACCAGAATCAAGGGCCCACAGAGGAATCAAGTTTCAGGGGTCATGGTGGGAACCTGACTTTCCCAGAGGATAAACTGTTACACAGAAGGCTTGATTGCTTTTGGTTTCTTAGCCTGTGAGGTGGAATTCATTTGTGTGACTAATTCATGTTTGGAATTCACAAAAAGAAGTTGTTTAAACAGAAGAAGTTGTTTCAACTGCCACCAAGTAAAGAGGTCATTTAAATCTGCAGCCTTGCTAGAATGCCCGGCTCATGCCACTGTGAAAACCTGCATCTGAGCCCATTCTGTTTTGAATGGTGGACACCCAGAGAGGAAGAGGGAAGAGGGAGGAAAGTTCCTCCCACATCAGAACCACATGAGCCAGCGGCCACTTGTGAAATGGAAGTACGTTTGACCTCCACGGCTCAGAGAGGCTCGGACGGTTAATCAACAGCTCCAGCATGCGCACCTGAGAGCCCCACTGTTACTCTAGAGCAGGGGACAAGAGTCACCCAAGGTGACTGTAAGTCCCCACAAATTCATCTGATGTGCACTTCCCAGAATCCGCAGCCCCCTGTACCAGCCCCCAGCCCCTCTCCAGAGCAACAGCACATCCTAACCGCGAGCTTAGGAGACACATATTTTTGGCATCTAGGACTTGAGTATTAATCCCTGGGGGGTGAATCCTATAAACTAAAGACAGGTGCAGTGAGAGGATGAGACGTTTAAAGAGAAGCATATCCATGGAATCAAAATGCAATCAGAATATGGCCAAATAATCCCTAAGAAAAACACTGATAGTACACACGACAGATATGAGATTCAAAATAAATCACTGATTAATACTTTTAAATAGTATTATTTTATTCTTTCTTATTATTTATATATTACTATTATTATTTGATGGTACAAAGTGAAAAGGATTATAAGTGAGTGTGATGAGCATGTGCACACCTACAAATGGGATAACACAAGAAACGGGAAAATTCCTAGAAATACACAACCTACTGAGACTGAGTCATGAAGAACTAGAAAACCGACCCAACTAGGAATGAGTAAGGAGACTGAAACAGTAGTCAAAAACCTCCCAAAGAAAATCCTGCAGTCGCTGGTTTGATGGATAAATTTTACCAAAAATTTAAAGAAGAATCAGCACCACTCCTCCTCAAATTTTTCCAAAATATTGAAGAGGAAACACTTTCTAACTAATCCTGTGAGTCCAGCATTACTCTGACATGAAAGCCAGACAGACACTACAAGCAAACAAAACTAAGAACCAATATCCTTTATAAATACTGATGCAAAAAATCTTCAACAAAATACTAGTAGACCAAATTTGGAAGCATATTAAAACGATTGCTGTACCATGACAAAGTGGGATGTATTCCTAGAATGCAAGAATGGTTCAACACATAAAAAATAATAAACGCAATACACCCCACTAACAGAATGAAGGAAAGGACCCATATCATCATCTCAACTGATCCAGAAAAAGCATCTGACAAAATTCAACCCTCTTTCATGATAAAAACACTCAACGAACTAGGAGTAACAGAAAATCACCTCAACATAATAAAGGCCATATATGAAAAATCTGCAGCTAATGTAACACTCCAAGGTAAAAGATGTAAGGCTTTTCCTTTAAGACTAGGAACAATATGAGGAGGCCTGCTTTCACCACTGTTATTCAAGACAGTATTGGAGGTGCCAGCCATAGGAATTAGGCAAGAAAAATAAGTAAAAGGCATCTAAATGAGAAAAGAAGACATAAAATTATTTCTGTCCACTGATTATATGATCTTATAGGCAGAAAATCATAAAGATTTACACAAGAGATCTGTTGGAACTGATTAGAATTTATTAACAAATTTAGTAAAGTTGCAGGGTATAAAATCAATATACAGAAATCATTTGCACTTCCATACACTAATAAACAATGCCGAAAGGACATTTAAAAAGCAATTCATGTACAGTAGCATCAAAAGAATAAAATATTTAGGGTAGGCTTAACTAAGGAGGTGAAGGACTTGTACACTGAAAACTACAAAATGTTGTTAAATGAAAGAAGACACAAATAAGTGAAAAGACATCCCATCGTCACGTATTATAAGGCTCATTATTGTTAGCTTTTAATACTACCCAAAGTGATCTACAGATTCAACATAATCCCTACCAAAAATCTTGATATTTTTTCAGAGATAGAACAACCCATCCAAAAATTTACATGGAATCTCACAGGAACCCAAATAACTAAAGCAGTCTTAAAAAAATTGGAAGACTTAAACTTGCTGATTTAAAAACTTACAACAAAGCTATAGTAATCAAAACAGCATGGTCCTGGCAGAAAGGCAGACATATAGACCAATGAACTAGAAAACAGAGCCCGGAAGTAAACCCTTTTGTGTACAAATGCTTTTTGACAATTGTGCCAAGACCATCCAATGAGGAAAAGAACAGATTTTTCAACAAATGGTTCTCAGACAACTTGCAAAAGAATAAAGCTGGACCTGTAACTTACACCATATACAAAACTTAAAACTGATCAAATACCTGAATTTACAAGACGAAACTATAAAACTCTAGGAAGACATAGGGGGAAGCTTCATGACACTGGATTTGGCACTGATTTCCCAGGTATGACACTGAAGGCACAGGCAACAAAGAAGAATAAACAAATTGCACTTTGTTGCACTTTGTCAAAATTAAAACCTTCTGTGTATTAAAGAACGTTATCCAAACAGTTAAAAAGTAACCCAAAGAATGAGAGAAAACGTTTGAAAATTACATATCTGATTAGGAGTATCTAGAATATATGTAAGACTCCTACACCCAACAACAAAGAAGCAAGGATTGGAATAGACATTTCTCCAAAGAAGACATGCAGATGGAGAGTGAGCACGTGGTGAGCTGTTCAACATCACTGGCCATTAGGCAAAAGCAAACAGGAGCCATGAGATGCCACTTCACACTCCTCAGGACTGCCATCCTCAGAAAACCAGAAAACAAGTGCTGATGAGGGTGTAGGGTGTGAAGAAACTGAAACTCTTGTGCACTCCTAGTGGGAATGTAAAATGGTTCAGCCACTCTGGGAAATAGCTTGAGAATTCCTCAAAAAATTAAACATAGAATTACCATTTGACCCTGCAATTCCACTGTCAGGTAAATACTTAAGAGATGCAAAAGCAGGAACTTGAATGGATATATCTACACTGACGTGTATAGCAGCACTATTCCCAACAGCCAAAAAGTGGAGGCAAGCTGAGTGCCCATCAGGGAAAGAACAGACAAAAAACACGTGGTCTATACATGACGGGGTATTATTCAGCCCTAAAAGTGAAGGACATTCATCCAAGCTACAACACGGGTAAACCTGAGGATATTACGTTAAGGGAAATAAGTTGCATATAACAGGACAAATATTACGATCCCACTTCTCTGAGGTCCCTACGGTCATCAAATCCATAGAGGCAGAAGGTGGAATGGTGGGTGCCAGGGGCTGGGGGAGGGGAGTGACGAGTTCTTGTTTAGTGAATACAGAGTTTCAGTTTGAGAAAATGAACAAGTCTTGGAGATGGACGGCGGAGATGGTTGCATGACAAGGTGAATGTACTTAATGCCACTGAACTGTACATATGAAAATAGTTAAAATGGTAAATTTTACTTTATGTATATTTTACCATAACAAAAACATCATTGCAAAAGCAGCATGGGAAGACTTGTAGTCAGGTGCTGTTTTAAACTGTAAATCAATAAAACCTTTCTGAAAAAGGAGTTGGGTGGCATATGTCAAGAACAGATAAAATATAGATAGATTTTAACCATCTAATTTCAATTTTTAAAATATATCTTTAATTCTTTCCATTTAAAAAATGTGTAGTAAACATTACATATAGAAATAAAAGTCCTAAGAATAGGGAAATAGCTAAGTAAATATATTTTCATGGATGAAAAATTATTCATCCATTAAAATGATATTTACAAATGTTGAAAAGACTAAGATATTCTTATGATACAATGTTAAATGAAAAAAAAAAACAACAACAAATAAACCATGGTCGGGCATGGTGGCTTACGCCTGTTATCCTAGCACTTTGGGGAGGCTGAGGCTGGTGGATCACCTGAGGTCAGAAGTTTGAGACCAGCCTGGCCAACATGGCAAAACCCCGTCTCTACTAAAAATACAAAAATCGGCCAGGCGTGGTGGCGAGCGCCTGTAATCCCAGCTACTCTGGAGGTTGAGGCAGGAGAATCGCTTAAACACAGGACATGGAGGTCGCAGTGAGCCAAGATCACGCCACTGCACTCCAGCCTGTGTGACAGAGCAAGACTCCATCTCAAAAAAACAAAACAAAAACAAAAACAAAACAAAAAACAAACAGAACCATGGAAGTGAAATCTCAATTATATTAAAATAAATATCTGTAACACTCTTAAAGGAAATATGCCAAAATATTCACAGTAGTTATAGCTTATTAGAGAGATTATGAAGAAATATTATTTTTCTTTCCCCTTTTGATTTTTTTCCAAAAATTTCACAATGGCACACAACATAGATATTAAGAATTATTATAAGGTCAGGCATGGTGGCTCATGACTGTAATCCCAGCACTTTGGGAGGCTGTGGCAGGTGGATCACTTGAGACCAGGAGTTTAAGACCAGCCTGGCTAACGGGGTGAAGACCCATCTCTACTGAAAATCAAAAAAATTAGCTGGGCGTGGTGGCACACACCTGTAATCCCAGCTACATGGGAGGCTGAGGCAGGAGAATCCCTTGAACCTGGGAGGTGGAGGTTACAGTGAGCTGAGATTGTGCCACTGCACTCTAGCCTTGGTGACAGAGACAGACTCTGTCTCAAAAAATATACATATTAAAAAAAAGTTGATTAAAACAACAATTTAAAAAAGAGGGCAGGAAGGTGGTCTAGGAACCAAGAGACCTGTCTCAGCATTAAAGCGTCCATTTAATAATGGTGTAACCTTGGGTTTGTTATTTAGCTTCTCTATTCTTCAGTTTCCTGATTTGTAAAATGAAATTTTCAGGTGACTCCCTTTCAGCAACTCACACTCAAAGGCACTTAGTAAATTCGGCACTCACACTCTAACTCACACTCTAAGGCACTAAACAAATTTGTCTACTTATGGGAGCCCAAACATGAGCCTCTGCCAGGTTTATGGAGGACAAGTTCCAGTGGGAAAGAGGCTCCCTGAGTCACAGTGCACCCAGGAGACCCGGCGGCCGCACCGCGACCCGAGGCGTGCGGAGATGCAGCGGCTGCACCAGACCCGGGGTGTGTGGGAGGCTCTGGAAGAACCACTCTGTATCCCACCCTCTCGCTTTCCTTCCTGCTGAAGAGGCCTCAGTGCCCCGCAGGTGCACACAAGCGGCGCAGTCCCTATTCCGGTGGGAAACACAGGATGTGAAAGTATTTTATGAAACAGTTTTCAGTGAAGAAGAAAGTGCATCACTTTCCTTTTTGAAAAATCCAGAGTCTTCTATTTTCCTTTGAACTTTAAGGAGAAGCAAAGTGCTTTTAAAATGTTTGTGGATTAGCATAAATGACTACAAATATTTGTGTGTTTCCTGGTCAATGAAAACACGGTGTCAGCAGGACGAGATCCGAATGTGAACGGCCACACTTCAGCGGGAGGGTTACTCCATCAGCAGCAGTGTTGTTCCCCTTCCCGTGTCCTGTTCCGTCGCGCTGACTTTAATGCATATGTTCAGGTGCACAGAGGAACAGAATTTTCAAACTTGGTCACCAGCGGGTCTCTCAATATTAGAGGACACCCTGATCCAGGACTGTGGACCAAGGGTGTTTAGTTTTTACAATATTTAAAATACAGATTATTTTCATCAATGTTAAGACTACAGCTTCCTGAAGTCAGACCCCACACCTTTTATTGGTACCTACACACCTGGAGTCAGGTGCAGCCTGCACATGGCAGGTACTTGAGGAACACCTGTGGACAAGCTGGAAGAGTCCGATGGGAAGGGCTTTGGGTGATAAGCATGGGATGTGGAAGGGTTCATGACACCTGTTTCTATTACAGACATGGGGAGGTTCAAAGTCAACCAGTCAGGAATAATCTCAGCCTCACCCCAGAAGGAATTTACAAATGGGGACCATATATGGCACGGACTAGAGGGTCAGATAAACCCACAGACCATGGCATGCTTGGTTCCAGTCCCCACTATTTGGATAACCTTGGGCAAGTTAGTCTTTGAGCCCTGAAATGGTGAGGAACATGCCCTTAGCCATGGGATGCTGGCAGGTCACTGATACTGTCCTGTCTCTGAATGGGATTTTCCTCTCTCTAAATGGGGTGATGAGGCCACCTCGCAGGGTGGCATGAGGAGAAGCAAGTCCACACGGCAGACACTCAGCCAGCGCGGTGCCCAGCAGAGACGTGCTCAGCAGACGCACACCCTCAGCTCCGACAGCCACGGTGGAAGTCAGATGCAAGCCTGCAGGCCAGGCTGGACAGTCTCTTGGCCTCCGTTGGACCCATATTCAGAGACAGTCGCTCCCTTCTGCTGCATCCTTTCCTTCCTGTGTGCGAGCTGTAGAATAGGGGGCTGGGGGCGTTTAAGACAAGAAGCAGAACACTGACAACTTTGTCGCCTGTAAAAAAATAAGGTGGAGAACACTGGAACTAACGGCAGAAACAAGGTTTTGGAGCAATCTACAATTTATTGAGAGCATCCGTGTTCCAGGACTAAAATAACTAGGAGCTGATTTGGTTTTATTATTTCTCGTTAAGCACCATGTGAGGTGAAGACCCAGTTCTTAAAAGTAATCACATAGGTATGTGTTACACACCTCGGTTCAGTTGCTCAACAGCCCATTAGCTTGGATGTAATTACTTCACATGTCCTCTGAGAATGTGTTCCACACAAAAAGAATTTCCACAATGGCCAGGCAGCCTTGGGTGGAAATAGGCCACAGTTTGGGCATCGGGCAGAAGTCCGCAGAGGGGGAATCTGTGGTCAGGCCCTCACCCCATCCCCAGGGCAGACGATGCCTCTTCTAAGTGAGGTCCCCTTCGCTTCTTGTCACAGCACCTTGGTGCTAGTCCACCCGGGAGATGCCAGAACAGGGCTAACTCCACTCACAGACCGATTCTCGTTCACTTTTCCAGTCCAGTGGCAGGGATTGCTACATTTCTCAAACTTAATTTCTATCATTAAATCCTTTAGTTTTGTTTGGTTTTTGGAGAGATGAGTTCTCCCTTTGCTGCCCAGGCTGGTCTCAAACTCCTGGCCTTGGCCTCCCAAAGTGCTGGGACCTACAGGTACGAGCCACTGCACCCAGCCGTTAAGTCCTAATTACATGTTATTTGCCCTGATCAAGTTCAAGCAGTATTTTTTTTTTTTAATAAAGATTATTCCCAATAGATCTTAGTCCTCATCTGTGAGAGGCTGTTGAGGGCACGACCACCTTGCGGTGACCTCCCTCTGTGTGACACCCCCGTTCCCACCGGCACACCATGGGGACAACTGGGTGGGGCAGTGTTGAGTTCTGGTTCTGACCCCGCCGACCTGGGCTGCAGCTCCCAGATGCTCCACATGCCCATGTCTACGGAAACACTAGGCCAGACTGGGGTCCCGCCCTGCGTGCACCGAGGATCACAGGGGGCGATACAGAGATGTGGAAGCTGGACCCCACCCCCCAGACTTATTCATCAGCAAGATGTCGGCAACTGCCGGGCTGGATGGTTATTAACATATTAGGATGATGTTTGACCCTAATATTCCGGTTTTGTGCCACCAAAAAAAATCACCTGAATGAGTCAAGAGAGTTAAACTTGAAGTGATTTGGGAATGAGGGGAATTAATGCATTTCAGTTTAAATGTTTGCCAGTCTAATTTGGTTAAAACAGTTCATCCACCCCGTGCAGGCCATAACACAGGACGCAGGTGCAGCAGGGCCCTTGAGTCTGTCTCACGCCATTAACACCCAGTGCTGGTCTTACTTGGCGTGTGGAGCTGTGACCACCGGGGCCAGCCTGAGGCAGCATCATGGGTTTGACCCACTCATCTCAGAGCTCGGCACTAGGTGCTCGGATTCCCTTCCTCAAGCTTCTCACTTGAAGGTTGGTGTGAAACATCCCCCTGCCGCCACTCAACCCCGGCTGCCCTCTATGGCCTGTTCTTTCGACGATCCTCCTCTTGCCCCAATTTTTCCGCCATACACACTCGCCTGGGCTTTGGTTTGTGAGTGCCCTGCACTCTGTCAGTCGGGCCACAATATAATTTATCTTCAACAGAGACCTTTGGGAGTGAGTGTCAGTGCCGTAGCGGAACACAGGGATCTGAGGCACAAGGCAGGGCTCTCCCAGGCAAACAGGGACACTGGCCCCTTCATCAGTAGGTGACATGCTTTCATTCAATAGAAAACTCCAGAACACCGAGAAAGGGATCTCCAGACAGGGAATTGAAAACAGGATATGGAGGTAGAGTTGCGGGAGAGAGATGGAAAGGGAGCTAGCACTCTTTGAGTACCCACTTTATGCTAAATACTTAGTTTTTGACTCCATATATATAAAGATTACTGTATTTCATCAATTTCAAGACGTGTAACCCCTCTGAAGTCAAGATGCCTCTTATGAACACTGGCAAGAGAGTTTAGTTGGAGCAATAGCCCTTTCCTGATAGCACATAAAGTGACAGTGCCCCTCACCAGGGTTCCTGGCTTGGACTGGACGGATGACAGCATTGCAAGCATCTCACTGTCAAGAGACCGAGCCTTCCCAACACCATGTGGCATTCCCAGCTTACACAGCTGAGGAGGTGAGGCAAGGTTCAAATCAAAGTCAGCACTAATAAAAATTTCTAGGTTTCCATCCCTACACACCCCTTTGGGTCCCACTCAAACATCACCACAGGGTGGTTCTCCCCAGTCACCCCTCAGGCCTGGTCTGGTCTCGTGAACTGAGACCTCAGGAGGGTCAGAGCCCCAGTGGGTTCCAGCTCTCAGATGAAGGTCCTCCTTTCTTATCATCTTCTTTCTTCTCCTTCCTGTCTCCTAAATCACTGCTCACTGTCTGCCCCACACCCAACTCAACATTCAGATGCTCAGATAGCATTTCAGAGTCTTATTTTATGACTTTCTGAAGAATTCTGCTGCTTTAAAAACATGAGCCCCCTCATTACCAAAAACTTAACCAAAAAGTGCATTTCCCAAAATGCCTCCAAAAACAAGTGGAGGAAATCCAGGAAGCCCTCCAGAGCCACTGAACGCCTCTGTGCCCAGCACTTTGACTAGCATTGTGGAATCAGCTTCCCAAAATATGCATGGGGCACTGGAATCCCAGTTTCACAGATGCAGAGACACAGAAAGCTTGATTCACAGGCAGGTGGCAGGAGATCTGCAGTTTTATCCCTGTAAAGTCTAATTCCAACAGGAGTACTCTTAGCCACATCGAACTTCTTCTCACTAAGAAAAGTTATCTCGGTGGCCTATAAACTCTTTGGAAATTGCTTTGAAAACATGTTCTAGGCTGGTGTTTTATTATTCACGAAGCAACACCGCTGTCCTCATTTAACTGCCTTCCTGTGAAAGAAAGGGCTTCCTGTTTTGGCTCCTGAGACCCCTCCTCCTCCTTCCTGTCATCACCATCGCCACCATCATCTTTATCACCACCATGATTTTCATTATCAACATCGTCATTTTCAAGATTCATCACCATCATTACCATCATCATCTTCATCACCATCATCATCTTTATCATCACCATTATCTTCATTATCACCATCAACATCTTCATCACCATCATCATCTTTATCATCACAATCCACATCATCACCATCATCACCATTATCACTATCATCACCATCTTTATCATCACCATTATCTTATCACCATCAACATCTTCATCACTATCATCATCTTTATCATCACAATCCCCATTATTACCATCATCACCACCATCATCTTCATTATCACCATCACCATTATCACCATCATCACCACCGTCTTCATCACCACTCTCAGCATCATTTTTAAAAAGGATTGCATTCTAAAAAGTTCTGTGTTTGAAAGTATTCGTTTTCTTTGGCTGCTGTTGTGACAAATCACCACAAACTTAGTGGCTTAAAAAACCCACAGGCTGGCTGGGGGCAGTGGCTCAAGCCCATAATCCCAACACTTTGTGAGGCTGAGGCAGGAGGATTGCTTGAGACCAGGAGTTTGAGAACCACCTGGGCAACATACTGAGGTCCTATCTCTATTAAATTTTTTTAAAAAATTAGCCAGATGTGGTGGCTCACACTTATAGTCCCAGCTACTTGGAAGGACCCCTTGAGCCTAGAAGGTCGAGGCTGCAGTGAACTGTGATTGTGCCATTGCACTCCAGCCTGGGCGACAGAGTGAGACCCTATCTCTTCAGAACAGTAGGTTAGAAGTCCAGCCCGGGTCTCATTGGGCTGAAGTCAAGGTGTCGGCTGGGCTGCACTCCTTTCTGAATGCGGATGATGGTAAACGGGATGGGAGGTGCAGGTAAAGACTCTGTGTGGCAGGTTCTATCCTGTTTACACGGCTGGGAGTTGTAAATGTCATGAGTTTCTTCTGTTTGTTAGACCGTAAAGCAATGGAGGAGTGGGTGAAATCTGACTGTGGGCTGAGAGGGCTGTGTGTCCCCATCCTCACTCAGAGGCAGACACATGCTCCGTGACGTGGGGAAAAGGAGAACGATGCTGACCCATTCCACAAGTCATCAACTTGCACAAGTTACGTATGTGCAGTTTACTGAGAGTGAGTCATACCTAAAGGGAGGAAAACTCAACACACAGGAGGGTGGACACTGAAAAGTGTCTGGCTGACCCTCTGTGAGGGAAGACATATTCACCTGGGGATGAATGATCAGGAAAAATAAAGGCTGAATCCAGAGAGAAGGGGTCAGGGCAGCCACAAAGCCTATCTCACGCACAGTTCTCTTTTTGTGATGAACACTAGTGTGACGAGTATAAATGCAGTATTAGTCGGATCTTTTGTTAGTAACATGCCTTTGGACACTGGCTTTATTCTTCAGTATCTTCCCTTTATAGACTTGGCTTTCTGGGTGCTGGATGTTTACCCAGTACCACCTAGCACTAGTAAATTACTACGACAGAGGGCAGGGGAGGACCCACCACTCCAGGATCATTTGTGGGGGTGGCACCTGACTCAATATTTTAAAAAAATCACACGGCATTTTATGGTTTACAAGGCAGCCTCGAACATCTGACACCATGTAACAAGTGGTAACTGTGAGAAGTGGGGATACAGGACCAGGCCTTCTCTCCGAACCCTGAGGTTACCCTTTGTAGGAATGCAGCGCTTTCAGAACGGTGTCCATTCCACTCACTGCACGTCAGCCTCTGTGGCCTTGGGCAGCACCGTGATGCCTGTGCTGACTGGCATCGTCTGCAGTAAGTGAGGAGGACACAGGAGCCTCCATCAGTCCACGCAGGGTATGTGTTTCGCTGCAAAGTGAGTTGTGAAAACTTTCGGTTTTCCAGAGTTTCTGGGTCTCGGGGTTGTGTGAACGGACATGAACCAGCCTCCCTCTGTTCTTCCAGGGGATCTAACAAGGCTTGAAGAGTGGAGCCGCGTGTCTGCAATCACTCAGCAGGTGCCGGCTGGGGCTGGGCTCCTCGGGCCTGAAACACGGACTTCTCTATTCTGCACCTCTCCAGGGTCATCCTTGAAGACGAAGAATCCAGCCTGGGTGTCTCCTGACCCATTATACAGCCTAGAAGGGTTTGTGTTTTGCTTTTTTCCAAGTAAATTCCTGCTATCATTTTACTTATTTTATTGCGGTGTGTAGAGTGAAGAAGATGCTGGAAAAAAAAAGAGTGAGAGAAAAAAATCCAATTGATCCTGGTAGATGGGATATGTGGGAACTAATTTCATATCCATGCAGGAGTTAAAACGAGCAGTAGGCACATTTCCCATGGGTGGTGGAAGTGACCTCTGCTGGCTCAGTGGAAGGTGCCGAAGAAACAGCAAGAGACCTCCTTGCCCAGGTAGCCACAAAGGAATTTCCTTTTGAAATATATACTCATTTAAAATTTTAATCCAGGATAAATTGTGAGAGTCTGTACTGCCCACGTCAGATGCTGCACATGAAGGGTTAACATTTTGCATCATCCATGGCATCAATGTTTCCTTTTTTTTTTGTTTTTTTTGGTTTTTTTTTGAGACATTGTCTTGCTCTGTCACCCAGTCTGGAGTGCAATGGTATAGCCATAGCTCACTGCAGTCACCAATTCCTAGGCTAAAGCAATCTGCCTGCCTCAACCTCCCAAGTAGCTGGGACCACGGGTGCATGCCACCATGCCCAGCTTACTTCTGATTCTTTGTAAAGATGGGATCTCACCATGTTGCCCAGGCTGGTCTCAAACTTCTGAGCTCAAGTGATCCACCCGCCTCAGCCTCCCAAAGGGCTGGGATTACAGGCGTGAGCCACTGTGCCCGCTGTCAGTATTTCCTCTTTGCACACATCCTGCACTTGTCAGGGGCCACTTGCCCACCTCTGATTTCTCAAGTGAAATCATCATGAGAAGGGTATGAGTGGGGAGTTGGGAGGTGGCGGCAGGCTGGGTGCTGCCTGGGTTTCATCAGAACCTCCTGAGGTGGGGGCCGGCGTAACCATGGAGTTGGGAGGTGTGGAGGAGGGTAGATGCTTGGAGGAAGCTGTGGACAGGGTCTGAATAGGGGTGGCTGAGCCTGAAGCTGGAGTTGAGTCCTGGTGGGAGCAGAAACCTCGGGCACCTGGGAGTGTGGCTTAGACAGACTGCGCTGTGCACGGTGGAGAAAGGCCCAAGCAGAAAAGCTCCTGAACAGGCCTGGAGCTTACACAGCAGAAAGGCTGGAGTCACAGACCTGGATGTTGACTCTCTTGATCCCCTAACGGGGAGAGGAGAGGAAGAAATGAACAGAGGGTCTCGGGGAAAATTCCCCAAGAAATAAGTGAGTAGCAAAAACAAACACTGCCAGACTCCTGAGGCCAACGGGATCCCTGAAGGTGCAGGGACTTAACAGAGCAACCAAGAAAATGCAGGTGGGAGGATGAGTCCAGGAAAAACATCACTGGGCTGGCCTGGGGAAACTGGTGGCCCTGGAAAGGGAGTTGCAGAGGCTCAGTTCCGGGAACGCACAGGGAAAGGTAAAAGACATTTATTCCCCACAGGGCCAGGGCTCTACCAGCTCAGTTTTGATTTAGACACTGGGGCCACACTGTTGGAAATCATAATTTAGGGATAACTGCACAATATACTTGCCTCCTTTGCCCTGTGAACTCTCCAAGAGCTTGGGACACACATCTAGAAACACCAGCACACAGGTACCCAAGGTCATCTGCAGGCAAATAGAAAGCATCGCAGAAGCAGTGCTTATCAGACCCACACACCATCCCAGGTGCTCTGCTCGGCAGAACCAGGGGGACAGAGACACCATTCCAACTAGCATGGAGGTGACAATCCCAGGGGCAGAAAAGAGGAGAAAGTCTGAACTCCAGCACAAGGGTCTGAAGTCATGAAAACAGAGCAGAGCAGGGAGTGAAGCTGTGCCAGAGCCACGCTGATGGCGTCCTGACCATTGGTGGGGGTGGGTGGCCAGATGCAGCTGTGCTGATGGCAAGGGCATGTTTCCTCCTCTCACTGTAACTGGCAGCAGCGTTCTTGTCATGCTCAGAGCTAACCCCTCCCACAGGTTGCCCACCCCAGGGCAAGACCTAGATCCTGGTGAGCCTTGGTGGGACCTGTGCCCAGCATGACACACATGGACAGCCCGGCAGGGGTAGCTGCACAGCCAGTGGAGTGGTTTCCATGCCTGGCATGCCCTCTCTGAGGCTCATTCCCATGTTTCCTACCATAATTCTAAGCTCATTCTTCAGAGCTCACAGTGCCCCTGACAAGCCCTGGAACCCCTCTCTGCCCAGTGACCGAAGCTGGCTTGTGCCTGCGTGCACGAGGCCCCACTCCATCACGTGACTTCTTCCGTCTGCCTGGCAAATGCACACCATTTTTGGAAGCAGCTGAAATCCCATTTCCCCTGTAAAGTCGGCTGAAATAATCCTAGAGAAAGTTCACCACCCCTTCCTCTGCCTGTGCCTCTATCACAGATTTAATAACACGCCCTGTAATTCATCTTGCTTATGTGGGTGTTTTCTCCATGAGTTCTTCAAGAAGAGAGCTGGATTCTGTTCGTCTTTGTTCTTATCCCTGAGTATCCAACTCAGAACTTTGTACATAATAAATATTTGTACTTGTACTGAATATTTTTTGGAATGAATTAATGCATTCTTGAAGCATCAGCCGCTCAATAAAAGAAGTTATTTTTTTCTAATCCATCATGAATCCATATTTGAAGATTTCTGGGAGAAAAAATGAATCAGAAAATTCAGAACATCCAGGTGAGTCTGGGGATATTCCACACCAGTGTAGCACAGACACACCTCAGGACAGAGAAATTGAAGTTGGTGGGGTTTCTTAAGCTCTTGTTGTAATGAGCGCCACTTGGAAGGAATGGCCTAATCGTTATTAATTTCTTTGGTATTTCCTATGATAACATTAATCACAGCAAACTCATTTGATGTAATGGAGACCAGGAGCCCCCCGGAACGTTCCCCAGCAATTTCGTGCTAATTAACTGAAGCATCTTGTAAAACTGCCACCCTGTTTTACGATTAAGTGCATTTCTTGCACACTTTGATTAAGACACAAATCCCAAGCCAATAAAAAAAAAAGTGGGAAAGAAAGAAAGAAAAAACCCACACTGTATTAGAATGCAGTAATGAGAGCATTGGTAAAGTAACAGAGACTTCACTGCCAGGGGCGACAATAGCTACTACTTGAAGTGAAGCAAAACGAACTCCCCAGGGATGGTGTAGACTGAGATACCTTCTTCTGTACCTTAATTTATCCACTGCATATGTACAGAAGCAATTTTAAAATGCATATTAAACACTCCATTGAAAGAAAAGAGAATAATTCGCAAAGATGTCAGTTCTGCATACACAAGTGAGAACTATGAAAGCAGAGATTCCTATGCAAACTTATACCAAGGTATGGAAAACACCTTTTACCACTTAAGGTAAATGTTCAATTTCCAGAGGGCAAATCATGAGCTGCCTCATTCAGCAGCAGAATTTTTCTCCCCAATGATTGGCATTTGGCTATCAAGGCAGAAGAAAACGGAGCATATCACGAGATTGCACAGCTTGGAAGTGTAAAAGGCATTCGTTAGAATAGATTCTCTGGCACCCAGCATGCCAAAGTCCTGATGAAAATCATGTCAAAAGTCATGTCAGTCATTCTGTGTTTTTTCTGCACTGGTTCAAATGCACATCTTTCTAAGGATGACAGACACATGCAGACGCACCTGGAATGTGACAAATGGGACCTCAGGTCTTAAAGGATGAAACCAGAGCACATGGGCATTAACCTGCTGACTGACAGCTGCTCAGGACGAGAGAATGCTGATGTCACCCAAGAGAAGGGGGTCCAGGCCCTGTGGGAGAGACCACAGGAACTCCACACCATGAGAGCAGGTCTTCAGAGACCACAGAAACTCCACACCATGAGAGCAGGTCTTCAGAGACCACAGAAACTCCACACCATGAGAGCAGGGCTTCAGAGACCACAGGAACTCCACACCATGAGAACAAGGCTTCAGAGACCGCAGGAACTCCACACCGTGAGAGCAGGCCTCAGAGACCACAGGAACTCCACACCACAAGAGCAGGGCTTCAGAGACCACAGGAACTCTGCACCATGAGAACAGGATTCAGAGACTGCAGGAACTCCACACCACAAGAGCAGGGCTTCAGAGACCACAGGAATTCCACACCATGAGAGCAGGCCTCAGAGACCACAGGAACTCCACACCATGAGAACAAGGCTTCAGAGACCGCAGGAATTCCACACCGTGAGAGCAGGCCTCAGAAACCACAGGAACTCCACACCATGAGAACAAGGCTTCAGAGACCACAGGACCTCCACACCATGAGAGCAGGGCAGAGACCACAGGAACTCCACACCATGAGAGCAGGCTTCACAGACCGCAGGAACTCCACACCATGAGAACAGGGCTTCAGAGACTGCAGGAACTCCACACCATGAGAACAAGGCTTCAGAGACCACAGGAACTCCACACCATGAGAGCAGGGCAGAGACCGCAGGAACTCCACACCATGAGAGCAGGGCAGAGACCGCAGGAACTCCACACCATGAGAACAGGGCTTCAGAGACTGCAGGAACTCCACACCATGAGAACAAGGCTTCAGAGACCACAGGAATTCCACACCATGAGAGCAGGCCTCAGAGACCACAGGAACTCCACACCATGAGAACAAGGCTTCAGAGACCGCAGGAATTCCACACCGTGAGAGCAGGCCTCAGAAACCACAGCAACTCCACACCATGAGAACAAGGCTTCAGAGACCACAGGACCTCCACACCATGAGAGCAGGGCAGAGACCGCAGGAACTCCACACCACGAGAGCAGGCTTCAGAGACCACAGGAACTCCACATCGTGAGAGCAGGCTTCAGAGACTGCAGGAACTCCACACCCTGAGAGGAGGGCCCCACTGAAGCCAGGGGTGACACAGGCCTGCACTCTGGGCTGCAGTGGCCTCACTGGCCTGCAGGAGAGGCCCCATGAGACGCCCTGGAGCAGCAGTGGGTGGCAGGAGGTTGTGCAGGGGCCTTCAAGGGATGAAACAGCTTTGCTGGCAGTTTTGGGGAAGACAGCCCTACTTGGCCTGCCTCTGGTTAATGGGCTGATAGGACAGACACAGGTTTTAAAGGCTAAATAGAACCACATAAACCTACAGATGTAAAATAACAAATACATGCTGGGGGGAGGAATGGGGAAAGGATGGGGGAAAACAACAGGGGTAGGTTCTACAATATTTAAAAATTCCAGACATCCACAGACTCCTTATGTCATTTTCCTGATGGGAGGGAAATGGATTTCCAATATTTATATACACCATTTAAATAATGTTGCAAGATAATCAGAGGCCTTAGAGAAAGACATGCATAGAGCCACGTGAGCTATCTATGTGAGACACAGTCATAGCCATGTAGGGCTTACCCTGTAAAGAATACCCTTTTGCACAACAGAGGATGGCCTCGCCGGAGTTAGATGGCTCTCCTTGAATCAAAGCCCTAATTTTCAGGTAACGGCCAAGATATAAGACATAAAGCACCATTGTAAGATTTTTAAAATCTGTATTTTATTTTTGTAATGGCAATGTAAAACTTAAAAAGATAAAAGCAAAGCAACAAAGATAAACAGCATGTTTTTAGAAGACCATGTGGCATGGAAAGCAGGCTCTAGCGCTGTCTTCCTTCCATTAGGGTGGACTAGAACCACGGGGCATGAAAAGTGGCCTCTCACGCTATCCTCCTTCCGTTGGGGGGACTGGAAACACACTTCTCCATTCATTGTCAGCTGTGTTACAAGTCATTGGTGAGCTTCCTTCCAGAGTGAATGCCAAATGATGCTTTTCTATTAGATCTCCCTGACCACTGCTGGTGACCTTGGTGGGGTAGCAGGTGTGGCCATAACATGGAGCACGGGGTGAGCTGCCTGACTTGCACTGCTGGCCGGTGGATTGGTGGTGTTGACGCTGCACAGGCCGTGAGCACCAGCCCTGCAGATCCGGCGATGATCACTGTGGGAAGAATGGACAGTGCCCTGGTCGATGTGCAGAGTGACCCTGCAGTCAAGTCATGTCGATTTGCCTCCCACTAGCATTTGCTCATCTCCAGCACGGTGCCAGTGGTGCCACTCCAGCCGGGCCACCCTGCCTGTAAGGTCTTACACAGGGGTCCTGCCTGGCTCACAGGGAAATCCCACATTTCAAACAGGGCTCTTCCACCTGCCCGTGATTCCCTGTGGCGCCTTGGGAGCATGGGGCTGCCCTATTGTGGAGTTAGTGGGTCCACTTTGAGAAGACAGAGACAGAGTGAAGCCTCAAGAACAGTGTTTGCTGGCAGTGGGAACCGTAGCACCGTCAGCCCTGCAAGGGGATGATGTGATGGGGGCTCGTCCATGCCTTGTCGTGGACATCTCTGGTCTCAGCCGGCAGGGATGGGTGGGACCTCAGACCTCAGCAGACGATGGCAGTGGGAGCCTGGGCAGGGGCGGGCAGGGCTCCACGGGAAGACACAGACAGCGGGTCAGGCGTGGGGGAGGTGTTGGGCACGGTGGATCTGCAAATGTTCAGGGTGGTGGGGGGTCTGGCGAGTGTAGACACAGGTGAGCCTGATGGGGCAGAAGCAGGCACAGTGCCTGTGGGTGAAGAGCTGCGTGGGCAGGCACTGAGAAGAGGTGCCCACGTCCATCCCTAGCCCCTCAGCCATGTTCACCATCATGGGGCACGTGTCTGGGAGGGAGCAGAGGACCAGGGTACGGAACAAGCCCTAGTCGGAAATGCTTCCTGACTCCTGTGACCTCCTGGCAGGGCTGGTGGGGGGCTGGGGAGAGCAGAGGGCATTTCTGGATAAGGACTCACACTAAAGGCCTGGCCCGGACCCTGCCTCCATCAGCAGGGCACAGCCCAGGCCCAGCGCTTTCTCCTCCTCCTGGGACCGTGATCTTGGCCTCCCCGAGGCCCGTCCGGGGCCCTCCAGTTCCTGTCAACACTGCTGTCCACTCTCTTGTCCACCCCATGATTCCAACCATTGGCTCCAAGCGTCTGCACCCTGTATCCATTTCTCTACCTCAGATTTCCTCCAAGTTTCAATCCTGCACTTTCGGATCAGGACCGGATGCCAGTCCCTGTCTCCTCATGTCTGAGAGCCTCTCCGTCTCCAGACCCCTCAATCTCCTCGTCCCTGTGATGTCGGCTCAGATCCCCATTGTGTCCTCTCGCTCTCCTCGGTCGGCCACCTGGAGGCCCTGAACGCAGGCAAATCTTTCCTCAGCTGTCGGTTATTCGTATTCCCACGGCCCACAAGGAGACCTGCTTCATTTTACACAAACCTGGGCAAGCTCCCTAAACCCAAAATGTGCTTTTCAGTGTGTGTCGTAGACGTCACGTGGGTGTTGGATTCAAGGATGAGGCCATCCCTTGGTGTCTGGCTTGGCATACATCAGCCCCAGCAACCCCTGCCTGCCCTCCGTGTCTGATATTCATATTCAAAGGAGTCTAAATTCTCACTGTCTTTTCCATGTGAATTTGCTGTTTTTTCCACTGCACATCCTTTAAATAACCACCAGATACCTACTGTGCGCCCTGGGCACTGGGAACGCAGAGGGTCCCAGCCGCAACGCCCGTCTGCAGGAGTTCCCAGGCTGGAGGTCCAGCTGCTCTGAGCTTGGTCCAAGGACAGCCACAAACTAGAGAAAGGCTTCGGACAAGGCAGTGAGGCCGAGGTGGGGTGACGTACCCCACGCGACGTGGAGAGAGGGAACTTCTGTTGAGGATGGCAAAGCGGAGCTGGGCAGCGGCCTGGCACAGGGCCCTCCCTCACCCGAGCGCTCACCATCCGAGTCCTTGCAGTGCAAGGTGAGCTGGAAGCAAAAGCCAGCCCAGCACAGACGTCCTGGTGAGATGCCGGGAAAGGGGCCTCAGCCAGGGCCATGGCAGCTTAGGGCTGGTTCCTATTGCCTTATCAGCAAGCGAATCTTCCCCACATCGAGCTCTGATGTCACTTCTCTGATGCAAGGTGCTTGGCTATTCCCTGGAGGCACTGATGAGGAGTTGCTCCGCCTGGCAGCCGAGTCCCAGCAGAGTTGAGACCCCGTGGCTCCTCTGGCCATTCCTGTATTGGGCATTCTCCTGCCCCTGGCACCTGCTGGCACTCTCCTCTGTGGCCTCTGTTCTCTTTGTTGTTCAATTATGAGGCTCCTTCCTCAGTTCCATGGGTTAAAATCCAGATGCAAGCCCCCCCACCAATTACCCCTTCATCCTACAGAGTTCCCAGGTGCTCGCCCACTCTGCCCAGCACCTTACTGGTGCCTCCACCATGAGGCCTCCAGTGCTGCCTCCCGGGATAGTCCCGCGTGTGCCTGTGCGGCTGCCCTACTAGGCCTTGGGGCCTCCAAGATCGCAAACTGGTTCGTCCCTTCCCTGCCTCCAGAGCGTCTGGCCGACCATGCTTGCCCGCAGCCGTGGACTTGTGCCACAGATTGGGGTAAATAATCCTAGAGCAGATAACTAAGGTACACTCTTCAAACTAATTCATCATAAAAGCAAGTAGCATTTTGTTTGTAAATGTACCTAAGCCCATTTCATCTTGTTGGTGGTAAACTGTGGGGGTATGAGGTGTGGTAGCATTTTACTAAGTCACAGAGGATAGAAATGCTTCTGCTTAAGCCCCCAAATCATCAAAGCCAGGCATAGTGGAAGAGAATTTGAATCAAATAGAAGTTTGTTAACAAAGATAGCTGTCATACCAGGAATCGTTACAGATTTCATCAAATTTCAAAGGCATCTGTTATTATGCAGAGCCATAAACACAGTAGTTCCCATGAAAACCTATAAGTAGGTATGGAAAATAAAACAGATGCGAGGGTAGGAACCACAGCTAATAGTCCATGAATCTAATAATTAGTTAACTGATTAATGAAATGCATATCCATTCAGCACACCTGTAGAGAGCCTATTGCGTACAGGTACTATTCCAGCACCAGGGACTCACTGGTGTGACCCACAGGTAGGGTGGCTGCCCCAGGAAGCTTGCATGGAGCTCACCATCTGTGGTGGCACTGATCCGAATTTAATGAACAAAGTGATTTCTGATCAGGGCTCTGAGCTCCGAATCCAGTGAGGGGGTTAATGTGCTCTGGAGTGACAGGGGTGGGAGGGGCTTATCTGAGACCTGGGAGCCAGGAAAGACCTCCTGAGGGGATACTCAAGCTGATGCCTGAATGCCAAGTGCCACCTGGGCAAATGTGGGATTGTGCCTGGCAGGTGGAGGGCCCAGAGCGTGCAAGGCCACAGGTGGGATGATGTGAGTGTGTTCAGGGAGCCGTGTGCAAGGTCGCAGGTGGGATGATGTGAGTGTGTTCAGGGAGCAGTGTGCAAGGTTGCAGGTGGGATGATGTGAGAAGGCCCACAGGTGGGATGAATTGAGCATGTTCAGGGAGCAGAGAGAATGCCGCTCTGTCCAGTGCCCGTGAGCAGGGGAGGTGGGGGCAGGTGGAAGTGAGAGGTAGGATCTGGTACCATCTGGAAAGGCTGTAGCAGGGACACTTGAAGATCTAGTGACACCTAAGAGATCCCTGTATCCCTGTTGCTGCTGCTGCTACTGGGGGAGCAGGAAGTGGGATCACCCTGACACGACTGGTGGCAGCTGGGACAAGAGCCGTGGCTGAGGAGGAGGGAAGGAGATCAGCTTTCTGACGTGTCTGTGGGCCGGCAGGACTCACTGCTGCAGGCAGCAGGCTCAGGCACCCTTGGTAACAGGCCCACATCAGATCCTGAATCCCCGCACGTCGCATGCACATCCACAGACTAAATGCCAAGGAGTTTCCTAAAAAGGCCAATGACAGGTCGGGTGGACCTGAATTGTTACCACTAATTAGGATAAAAGAGGTTAACAGATGACTTGTGTCAGGGCAGTTTCTCGGAAAGTCTGAAACCAGCTCTCAGGCGTGTTTTGTGCAAGGCGCGGCTCTTCCAGTACAGGGCTGCGAAACCAGCTCTTAGGCGTGTTTTGTGGAAGGTCAGGGCTGCGAAACCAGCTCTCAGGAGTCTATGAAACTCTACCTGTTCTGCTTCTCAAATAGCTCACGTGGGAACACGGCCTCCCCGGTGGTGCCACATCCCCGCTGTCAGGAGGGGCTTTGCAAAGACGTCTCATGCTGACCGCATGTCTTTTGGCCTTTCTTTTCGAGAGCCAAACCCTTCCTCCTAGATAAGACACAGCAAGATACTACGGCTCATGTTCTTCCTAAGCAAAGCCGGAGACCACTGGGGAACTTGTTTAGCAAGGCTCTGAGTCTTTTACTCTCTTGAAAGCTTTTGAGCTCAAGACAGTCTTAGTTTCCGGCAAGGCGAGTCCATTCATTCACACCTAAAGCTACAGCATTTGTGAAAATAACGGAAAAGTCTTTAGCAAACCCTTCAAAGCCACAAACACTCACGAAAGCAGAAGCCAGAACTAGACTTTGCTCAGAGGTGAGCCGCTGATCACAGCCCAGGGGTCCTCAGTGACGGTTCTTTCTGAAGAGGAGTCCTCAGCTCCCCCAGTTCCCTCTGGGGCTGCACACTTGGTTTCCTTCCTCAAGGGAGGCCTTTTCTGGCTGATTCTGCGTCACAGTGAGGTTTCATCTGTGGTGAAGTCGGTCCTGGTTTGGGGGCCAACCTCACTGCTCACGGGGCTGAGAGACGAGACCCCCGGAAGCGTGGCACCGTGATGGTAGGAAGATGTCCCCCAGGCCCTCCTGGCGACTCACGGGGCTGGACGTTCTTGTCCATGACACGTGCCCAGTGGAAGGCCCGGAAGGCCGTGGCTCACTGGAGTTGACTCTGCAGAGCGCTGGCAGGGCCAGGATGCAGAGCCGCACACACCGAGGGCTGCCCTCCCCCAGGCCGACTGCACCTGCTTGGCCTTGCCTACCTGCCATCCCCCATCACCCCCACGGGCCTGGCACACACTGAGGGCCGCCCTCCCCCAGGCCGACTGCACCCGCTTGGCCTTGCCTACCTGCCATCCCCCATCACCCCCACGGCCCTGGCAGGAGCGATTGTTCCTCATTCTTTGTACAGCCAGAACATACTATAGGACCCGGTCCACAGCAGATGGCTAATGAATGTCTGTTGAATGGATAGACAAAAAAAAAAAAAAAAGAAAAATGTTGTTACTGTTCAAAATACCTGAAGGAGACGAGAGGACATTGTGTAAGTCATCAGGGAATGAAATTCCCAATAGAAAGACATGCTAACTCCAAGTTTAGAAAATATTATCCTTTAGTCCATGGTTTTCTCTGGAAACACCAAACGTAAGGACGTTCCACATCTGAGAAAACCCTCTTCGTGGAGCTGTGGCTGCAGCAGCGACGGTGACGATGACGGTGACGATGACGGTGACGACGGTGATGACGACGGTGACGACGATGGTGACACTGGCAGCCGCACTTCTGCAGAGTGACCACTGTGGTCCTGATGCTAAGTCCTCACATCATATTTAACTCATGGCAGTCCTCTAATGCGGACACTATGGGAGCCCATATTTTGCAGATGGGGAAACTGAGGCAGCTGGTCCATGATGACTTGGTCGCTGCACAGAAGAGCCAAGCAGCCCAGCTCCAGGGCGACGCTGCCTCCGGTTCCTTTATCTACCTCTGGTACTGCTGGTGGCTGACAACGCCCGCTTGTGTAGTCTGCTGTCTGCAGGGGGTGCCACCGAGTATCGTCCTCGGAGGTGTGGGCTGGACTTTATGACTCGCATCCGTTGTACAGAATAAAGTGCATGACGTGCAGGCATAAGAGGTATCTTGGCTTCCTGCTCAGTCGCACCCCCGGCCAGCAAGTCAACCATACCCTCATGTGAGTCCCAGAGCCAGAGCCCCCGACTGGGCAGCTGGGGGATCCGTGACCACAAGAACTAAGCTGGTGAGTTTGGGGTAGTGTGTCGTATAGCCTCAGATAACTAATACAGTCTGTTTCCTCAGCAATACAAGGAGCCCCCAAAAGCCTCATAAAGAGAATCACTGAGGACTCCCTCATCTTTGAAATGTAATCCTAATTTCATTAAGTTTCAGTGACCATCACATTTTGATGACTCGGTAAAAATTCAGTACTGATGGAAATGATGACCACATTATTATATCATTGAGGTTTCTCTGCAAAAGAGGAACTTGGTGATCAGGCTATTTGTTTTATGCAGGCTGAGATGTAAACTTCACAGGCAGGGTGCACACCAGAGGGTAATTCAGTATCTGCATCTGAGGAAGAAAGTTCTTAAACCACTGACTCTCTTTATGTCAACTTACAGAGAATAACATTCTCCAAATATCTTAGAAATTCAGTCAAGTGTTTCAAAGCCAAACTAAATTACTCCAGCTATTTGTCGGAGAAACTTCTAGGACTGAGCAGCCATAAGATACAGCCATAGATACCATGTGATTCACCGGGCGTGGCAGCTCACACCTGTAATCCCAGCACTTTGCTGAGGCCGAGGTGGGTCAATCAATTGAGATCAGGAGTTCGAGACCAGCCTGGCCAACATGGCAAAATCCCGTCTCTACTAAAACTATAAAAATTAGCCAGGCATGGTGGCATGTGCCTGTAGTCCCAGCTACGTGGGAGGCTGAGGCAGGAGAATTGCTTGAACCTGGCTGGGCAGAGGTTGCAGTGAGCCGAGATCGCACCACTGCACTCCAGCCTGGCTGACAGAGTGAGACTCCATCCCCCGCCAAAACAAAAGATACTATGTGATGGTATTAGCATCACACCTGCCCACAGCCTTGGAAAATAGGCAGACGCTCCTCCCTTTAAGCTTGAGGAAACCCAGGCTTAAAGAAGTGACATGATCAGTCAGTTCCCACTGAGCCCCGCCTCCCACACGGACACTGGTGACAGGGGAGGCACAAATAGCCAGTTCTCACTGAGCCCCGCCTCCCACACGGACTCTGGGAACAGGGGAGGGAGTAGCCAATTCCCACCGAGCCCCACCTCCCACACGGACACTGGGGACAGGGGAGGGAGTAGCCAGTTCTGAGCCCCGCCTCCCACACGGGCTCTGGTGATGCCTGTGCACTCTGGTTGTGTGGTCAGCCACTCACACAGTTAGATCAGTAACTTGCAGAAAGGTTCCTCATATACCAACGTCGAGCGGATAAACAGCCTTTTACTCTAAGAGTGACCTCAGAGTTTGCAAGAACCCCCACATTTATTGGTCCTTGTACAAAGTCAGAGGAGCGGCAGACAGTGACGTCACAGGAACCATTTAGATAATCATGTGTGTGGACGAGACATGTTGAAGCCCTCCATGGTCGGGGACGCTGTTCCAGGACAGATGAAACTCACTTCAACCAAACCAATCAATATATTCAACACAGCAACACACACATAAATTTGACTCCAGTCATTGATAAAATAGTAAAAACGATAGTTTCTTTCCTGTTCTAAAAGGAGCTTTTCCCTTTCACTCAGTTAATTTAACAGGGAGTGATTCCCATTTTTTTTTTTGTAGTAATTCAGTTTACCTTATTTTAAAAAATAACTCATCATACCAAATGATTTAATGACTTCAATGTATCGAAATTTTATTGGCTCATAACTTATCAGGACTTACACCTATTTCATAAAACAAGGTTTGATCTAAAATGACCTTTGGGTGTTTCCAAGTTAATTAATTAGCAATGTTTCAGAAAGCCACAAGCTATGATGTGAAGGCTTCGAGTTAATATAACACTAGCTCCCGATCATACGAGGCCATTCTTCAAGGGTTTTGCAAAGCAGCGGTTCTCCAAATGCAGCCCTTACACCAGGCGCCACCTGGAAATTGTTAGAATTTGCAGAGTGTGGGTCCCACCTTAAACCCCCGAGTCATAAAGACGAGGAGGGGAATGCAGAGTGCGGGGTCCCCCCCAAACCCTGAGTCATAGAGACAGGAATGCAGAGTGTGGGGTCCCCAATCCCTGAGTCATAAAGATGAGGGGGGGAATGCAGAGTGCTGGGGTCACACAAGCCACCTCGGAAGTCATAAAGACAGGAGGGGGATGCAGGTGTTGAGGTCCCCAGTGATCATAGAGATGAGGGAATGCAGAGTGTGGGGTCCCCAAACCCCTGAGATGCTGTAGAGACGAGGGGGAATGCAGAGTGTGAGGGTCCCCAATCCTAGTCATAAAGACGAGGAGGGAATGCAGTGCGGGGGATTGCCCCAAGCCTGAGTCATAGAGATGAGGGGGGGAATGCAGAGTGTGGGGTCCCCCCAAATCCCGAGTCATAGAGATGGGGAGGCCCGCGGAGTGTGGGGTCCCCAAGCCTGAGTCATAGAGGCAGGGGAGGAATGCAGAGTGTGGGGTCCCCCCCAATCCCTGAGTCATAAAGACGAGGAGGGAATGCAGGTAGGGGGTTTCCCAAGCCCTGAGTCATAGAGATGAGGGGGAATGCAAGGTACTTGGAACCCAAACCCTGAGTCATACAGACGAAAAGGGTGCTGATCACAGCCCACCCAGCTTCCAGGCGCTTCTGATGCAGCTGAAACCTGAACCCATGACTTTCAGGGCTGTGGCCTCCCCTGCCCCCGCCCACGCGTGTCCGCCAGCCCTGGGAGTGAGTCCGAGGCAGGGATTCTCAGGGACGCTGCCTGCACGCCCCGGAGGAGTAGCGTGTGTGTGTGCACGCGTGTGCACGCGTGTGCTTGTGAGTGTGGACTTGAGACCGTGCTGCTGACCCAGTCCCTGGAATCCCTGTGCTGAGTTGTTCTCATGTGGCTGCTGGCCCAGGGAGGAGCGTTACGGATGATTGTAAGTGGAAATTGTCTGGGCTTAATGCAGTTCATCAGCTCAAAAGCTGTGGGTCTAGCTCTGTGACCAACAGCGCTGGTGTCTGGACACATGGGGGCTGTTCTGGGGCTGTTGCTGAAGCCGTGGCACCTGGTGAGTCCTGCAGCCTCCCTGGAATGCCTTAGAGTCGGCTCACCCAGCGCCGGGGGCAGCTCTTCCCGACTGCCAGGGGGCCTGTGAGATGGGGAACCTGCCTGACAGCGTGCACTTACACAGCCAAGCACCAAGAAGGAAAACGGTGTTTCATTAGCCATGGAGAGAGCCGGGAAGCCAGCAGCCTTCTTTATTCTGGCTCATATTTTCTCATTATTCTGAGGGAGTTGTACAGGTAACGACCTTGTGCAAACCAGTGTCCCTGCCTGAGTCCTCTTCACCTAAAACCACCCCACACGCTAGGCTCCACCCAAGCCAGCAGCGCCCGTTCTGGCTGGAAGTTCCCGAACCCAGGCCAGGGTGTGAATGCCAGGGGCCCTGTGAGTGCTGTGGCGATGGGTGCTGGGGGGCTGGTTCGGGCCGCCACGCCCTCCGTGAAGCTGACTCTCAGGCCCGCTCTCTGACCCTGGGCTGGGCTCAGCAGCCACGAGCTGACCACGCGGTGAGATTGTTCACTTTTCTCCCTGACTCCGGCTTACCTCTCATGCAGCTCATCCCCCAAATGGGCTCTTATCCCACCAATCGCTTCTAAAGACCCGCAGATGCTCCCCAATCACAGGATGTGGCCAGCCCAGTGCTCGCATCTGCCCCTGACTTCTGCACTGGGCCCTGCCTCAGCCACTGGCCTCCTGCCCCTCGTTCTCGGCCTCAGTCCCAGGCTCTCTGTGCGGAGGCCTCCTGGCTTCCCCACCCCGTGCTACTCCCCACCCCATCCTGCTCCCCACCCGGTGCTACTCCCCACCCCATGCTGCTCCCCTGGCTGAGCACCCACACTTCTTTCCCCTTTTCCAAATCCCACCTGCAGGTGGTGGTCTCTAGCACGCCCCTTGTTTCCATGGGCCTTGACTGACATCTTGCTCACTCAACACTCCCTTTAACAAAAGTGACATCATCGGATGTTTGGGCCCTACTTGCATTCAAGCCACCCGGTACACTCCACATAAAAAGCTTGCACCTGGAGGCAACTAAATAATCACAACCAATCACTCTTTTTTTAGAAAAAAGCAGCAGCTCTCTCAATGTAGACCAATTTACGGGTCTAAACTAGAGAGACCAGGCAAGCCACTTCCATCTTGCGGGTTTGGCATAGTTGCCTGTCGACACCCACACTTAGAGGAAGTCATCCTGTGTGCGTGGTGTGCCTTCACAAGTAATTTCTATGGAAAACAGCCGTCCGACAGTCATCGGGCCCAAGGTGACCTCATTACCAGAATTTGTTCTAGTTGTCATTAGACATATCACACTATGTCACTCAAAATGGGAAAGAAAGAAAAGATACTGACATGCGGCCCCAGTGATTAGAGATGAAAATGCAGTTATACCATACGGTCCCTGCTTGGAGACTGTATGGATAGGGTTTAAGATTCAGGCCCCCCTCAGATCCATCACTGTGGTCTCGAAGGCTCCGTCCTCCTTCGGTTCTTTCAAACTTCTCTGTGTAGACACAGCAAGTGTATCTTCTACTCACTGCACAGCCAGCGCTGCTCTTGAACAAACTCCTGAGTGAGGTGCACGGAAACCATTCGTCCAAATCCAGAGGGCCGGGAGACCAGCCAGACAGCCCACCTGGCTGACAAGACCCAGCCTCACTCAGAAAGCTCCTCCAAGACGCCCCCGCGTGTGAAATGCTTGGCGTTGAAATGTAACGAATCTCTCACTGCTGACGAGAGAAAGGCCAGAACACAAACACACTTTCTGCTTCCGGATGGCCGGAGGTGGGAGGAGGGAGGGGTTCTGAGCATCTTCTCCGGGGCTCAGTCTGAGACGATAGCGTGAGACCCACACCCTCATCTAGAGTCCCGATCTCATACGTCCGGGGGAAGCTATGGGGAGGGCGCTGCAAAGCTGCCAGCAAGTGTGTCTGCATCTGACGAGTCACTGCTGGATGTGAGGCAACCTGAAGGCTCCACCACTAGGACGCAGGCAACACTGCCCAGCGGTTGAGGCTCAGCTTTAGGACCATGGACTCTGGGGGCAGACAAGGGCCTGAGAGGTCAGCTAGTCCAATTGTTTCCTTGTAGAGATCCAGAAACTGACGCCCAGAGAGGCGGGGCACCCTGTGTGGTCACCGTGGTCAGTGGCAGAGGTGGGGCTGGAGGTCAGCACGGGCTGCATCTGTCTCCATCTCCCCAAGCACAGGTCATGCCCGCTTCTCTCAAGTGGCTTCTCCTCTCTGTGGCCGTTTCCCTCTTGCCTGCCTGTCTGCGACATCTGCCCTATTCAGACATCACACTTCCCTTCCTCCTCACTCAAAATTCCCATTCGCTCAGCATCACCACGGTTTGATATTAGGACGGCTTGATTCAAGCCAACAGTGCTAAATTATAACTAATGAAGCCTTCAGGCTCCATGGGGCTCTGCCGTTGGAAGCACTAGTGAAACCCAAGGAACATCCAGTTGGCAGGACTGGAAGTAACTGGGCAGAGGAGACATTTTGGAGCAGGTGGTCAGTGCCCACCCACTGAGAAGAGCTGCCAGCTTCTGACCCACTCCACCCCCGTCCAGGACCCTCCAGAGTGAACCTGGAGCAAGGGGGCCCAGTGACTTTGGGGTCATCTGCGTGGTATCAGCAACAGCCACAGTGAGAGGGAGGCTGCTGGACACGCTGGGGTTCACCTGTGTCCCAGGAGAGCACCCCTTTAGGATGTAACGGGCTCATGCACGGGAGTAGCCGCCGGTACACACCTAGGGAACGATGGTCCCCTCCAGCAGCCGGCGGGGAGCCCGTGAAGGTCACGGCCAGCCATGAAACAGCTGCACCACCCAGCACGCCGCCCACGCTTGGTCTCCCCCTGGACACCGCCCACGCTTGGTCTGCAACAGAGATTCCATTTCTCCCTGGGATTAGGAGGCACAGAGAGTCCAGATCTGCTTCTGAAATCTCTTCCTCCCTTAAGGTAAGGTGCTGTGTGGAGCTTCCTGGAACCTAAACGGGGGCAACATGACCGGGTCGCTAAAGGGGGTGAGGTTACCAGTCACTAAAGGCAACGGGGGCGTGATGACCAGTCACTAGTGGGGGTGAGACAACTGGACACTAATGGGGGCGATCTGACCGCTCACTAATGGGGCTGTGATCACCGCTCACTAAACGGGGCGAGATGACTGGTCATTAATGGGCGGTGAGATGACAGGTCACTAATGGGGGCGTAGTGTCCAGTCACTAATAGGGGCATGATGACCAGTCAGTCAGTCACTATCTCTGCATAAGAGACCTCCCAGGGGCAGAGCAGACCTGATGGACGGCAGGAGCCACCTGGTCCCACTGCTGAGTTTGATGTCTGGATGCTCAATAGCTGGAGGAAGCGGCCTGTTGGTTCTGTTCACACTGGGTGAACAGTTGGAATATAGGTTCCTCAGGCCTGTCCGAAATGCTATCAGTCTTTCTCTAAAGATGGGGCAGTTATTACGCAGCGTGGGATCCACAGTTACAGAGTGGATGGGGGCTAAGAGCATCCATTCTGCAGAAAGTGGGACATTCAGTACAATAGGGAACCTGCTTTTTGATGCGGCGTCCCCGTGGGGCAGCCCCTGTCACTGCTGACGTCTCCATCTCTGATGCCCCCGGCTCTCCCCGCACCTGTTGTTTCCCATGTCAATGCAACAGGGATCCAGAGAATGGTCTCCGGACATGCCGGGGACTGGGGTCCTCACCCCTCCCCCTTTTGTCTTCTGCAAGCCAAGGCCAAAGCTGCCTCCTGCAGAGGGAGAGGAGAAGCTGCGTTCCCCGCCTTTCCTGAATTGTTTGTGGACTGTGAGTGACACATGTCCTGGTGCACCACGGGAGCACCAGGGAACACCATGCTGCTCTCCCTGGAGCCCCCACTGGCATCCTGGCAATTTCCAGCTTGTCTCCCAAAGACGGGCTTCTTCACACTTTGGTCACATGGAGAAATATCAGTGCAGTCTCTGTCTCTCTCTCATTTCCCCCTTAATTGCCATGATGTTGCAACTCCCAGGCGTGTCCCCAGCTCTCCTGATGCTGTTTGCAGTGGCCGGACCCAGCTAAAGCAACTGAACCTCCAGAGCAGAGGACAGTGTCCTGCCCGCACGTCTCGATGTGGCCCCAAGCATTTGCCTCTAGCACCACAGGAGGGTCCCCCGGCTTTGATGTGCAGAAAGACCAAAACCAAACGCATTCCCAGGCAGACGCGAGGAACAGTAATGAATCAGGGACCCTTCTTAGTGCCGTTATAAGTAACAACAGTGAGTCAGACGGGTGCAGACCCTTTGGAAGACCCAGTCTGCAAGCCCCAGGGAGCACAGAGGGTGCTGGAGGGAACCGGGGGAGGGATGTACAGGTGAGAAACGCCTGTGACCCGGTCCCAGGTCATCACTGACTAAAGCTCCCGCTTTTATGCACATCCACGCTTTCTAAAAAACCACCGACAACAAAAGGGTCATTTCCTGGCCCCCAGTGGGGTGCGGAATGTCAGCGCTGGGCTGCTCTGGGCAGCATCGCTACACCTGTGTCCCATTCTTGAGGGGCATCCCCTTCTCACATCTGTGTCTAAAGCCAGGAATGGGCAGTGTGACCTGAGGGAAATCAGGGACACCCTCTGTGTCCTCATCTACAAACATGTCTCTCGTATGCCAGTAAATGAAGAAAAGGCAAGACCTAAATCCTCAACTCCGACAGCTGTAACACGTTCCTCTGTGCCAAGGAACGGACATTCTAAAGCTGCAGAAACCCCTGGGCTGCAGGCTGAATGGGCAAGAAGACCCCGGCACAGCTCAGGTGTCTGAGTCCTTCCAGAAAGAAAGACTGTGGTTTTTGGCCAGGCACAGTGGCTCATGTCTGTAGTCCCAGCACTTTGGGAGGCCGAGGCAGGCAGATCGCTTGAGCCCAGGAGTTTGAGATCAGCCTGGGCAACATGGTGAAACCCTGCCTCTACTAAAAATACAAAAGTTAGCTGGGTGTGGTGGCGGGCGCCTGTAGTCCCAGCTACTCGAGAGGCTGAGGTGAGGGGATCACCTGAACCCAGGAGGTCTAAGCTGCAGTGAGCCAAGATTGCACCACTGCACTCCAGCCTGGGTGACAGAGCAAGAACACACCTTTAAAAAAAAGGAAAGAGAAAAAGAAAAGAAAGAAAGACAGCCGTTTTCATAAGGGGGTAAGACTCAGAGGGCAGAAGAAAGCGGAGTCTTGTGGGGGGCACCGTCTGTGGCTGGGTCTGAGGGACCAGGGCCGCCGTAGCCCCTTCCTTTCTGCACTGCTCTGATCAAGTGCATCTAAGGGGAGGAGGGATGAGGGGGGTGGAGGCCTCCATGGCCGCTTAGCTATGATTCTGCTGGACACCACGGTCTGGAGGAGGCAGCGGGGGCAGGTGCCACCTCACCTTCTGGTACCTGACGGCCCGGAATGACATACGCTTGTCACGTCCATCCCATTTCACAGATGGGAAACAAGGGCTCAGGTAACTCAAGGGAAGCACCATTGGGAGGTCAGGGCAGGCCTTCTGCCCAATCCCCCGCCCGCTGGCTGCGTTCTTTCCACACTTGGCCAAGGTCTGTGCCCCCACATCCCTCCCTGTCCCGCCCAGGGCTGCACTGACCTGCCTTCTCCCGTCCTCATTAGCTGCAGAGAAAACTCTTCTGGGGTCTGTCAAATGCAGAGCTGCTTCGTGTCCCTTCTTTAACAGTAAAAATTGTTTTCTTGGAAATAATGAAATCGAATTTGTATTTCTCAACAAACCTGCCCTCCATCCCTCTATGAAGTAAAATGCAAGTTGCTCTTCTGAGCTCCAAATACACCGAGACGAAAACAAGCCCAGGTGACGCTGCAGCTGGAGACGTGAGTTAATGTGAGTGCAAGCCCGGGGCAGAGCGGGTCCAGATACATAATTCATGCGCGCCACTGGGGAAGACCGGACACTCGTGAAGTTCAACAGATCATAAGCTGGATCCAGGGCTGTGGCAGGAACACAGCTTCGCAAGCAGGCGAGTGACCCAGAGCATAGAGGGAGGGATGGGGACAGGTGCAGCAGAGGTCGGGCACAGGCCAGGGATGTATCACGGCACCTGCGCACAGGAGTGGCCTCCAGGGGCTCCAAGTCCTCTGGGATCCAGGGTCTCCTTCCTTCAGGGCACCCCCACCCACCCTCCCCCCAAGGCTTGGGCCATACTCCATGCCCCCGTGCCTGCCCTGCACCCACCTCTGGCAAGCTCGGGCAGGGGGAGAACGAGACAAGGTGAGAGAGGAGACGGTGGTGGATGGGGGAGCAGGGCAGGCTGGGGGTCGGGGCACAGGGCGGTGCTGACAGCAGGATACGCTGGTCCCCGTCCCAATGAAGTCTCAGGAAACAGTCTCTCGAGTTGCTGGGCCAGCACTCAGGAGCTGGGGCTGCCTGGTGCACAAAGCACATGGACCAGGACACTGGAATGTCACTGAGCTTCCCTCCAACACAGTGGGAGAGAGGACTTGGCACAGAGTGGCTGAGTGGACGTGCAGGCTGGAGTGACCAGCCCAGCCCCAGCGCTTACCAAGGAGTATTGGGGAGGGGGCCTGAGTCTCCAGTCGGGCAGAGAGAGCTGCTGGTATCAACCCTGCCGGCGGGATGTGCCCAAGATCCCGAGTCCAGCAAACTTCCCTGGCCCTGGCCAGAGCCCATGTCTGACTCTGAAGGTGTGGGGGGTGTGGACGTGGCGGCACTGCCATTTCCACTGCCAGGCTTTGGGGTGTGGGCATGAGGGCACTGCTATTTCCAATGCCAGGCCTGCTGGACATGCTCCAGCCTGGGTCACAAGCCCAGGCCACCGAGCTGCCCTGAGAGGCGCCCAGCCTGACGCAGCACAGGGCCACGGGCTGAGGCACGACGGACTCTGCTCTTTCTCAGTCTCCCTGTGACAGGAATTGTAATCCCATCCTCAGAGGGTGGCTAAGGGGATCCCCAGGAAACTACCCAGCCAATTCCTGCCACAGAGACACTTCAAACAGGGCAACGGCCGGGATCTCTGAGGTTTCCTTTTCCTAACCAGGAACAGATTCTCTTTGACAAATGGGTCTTGCTGCTTGTCCTTATGGACCCAATGCCGTGGGCCCGGCCTGCACTTCCTGGTGGAGTCCTGGCCCCACCCGCCTCCTCCACACACATCCTCTTCACCGAAGGAGACTCACAGAGCCCCGGTGGCACCGGGTGCTACCCATGCGGAAAGCAGAGACTCAGGGCCGGTTTCCCTCTGGCTGAGTGAGGGGGAGGGAGGGCAGACCTGTTCCCTGTTAAACCCTGGAGCTAGCACAGACCTGCGGCCCGCCTGGGACCCAGTGAGGATCTGTGGAGACGGGAGGTGGGCAATGGGGAGTGTCGAGGTGAGAGGTGTGTGGGGCTGTTCCTGGCAGGTCCCAGCAGTGACACGCCCAAGGCTGGGGACCCAGGATGGGGCCAAGGGCACCTAAGGGCCGAACAAGAGTGAGATTAGACCCCCCAGAAGTGAAGCACCCAAGGCTGGGGACCCAGGACGGGGCCAAGGGCACCCAAGGGCCGAACAAGAGTGAGATCAGACCCTCCCGGGGCTCAAGAGAGGCTCCCAGCATCGGTCACAGCCCACACCCCTCGCAGGCCCGCATGACAGTGAGGCCTCCATCACCATCCGGCCAGCACAGGCACAGCCCGGACATGCAGGAGGCTCCAGCCAGTATTTGAGAGCAGACGCCTGAGTGCTGGGACTCGGCCTGCAGCTGGCATTTGCCCAGGGAGCCTGGTGGCCCCCATGTGCCACCCGAGCTGTCAGGCACTCAGCATGTTTTTAAATTATATCATTTTTAAAATTATATCATCTAATACGTGGAAAATTGGGTATCACTACTGTAAATGAAAAGCCGAATCGTCGCTGTGAGGAGAAGACCACTCTAAAGGTGAGTTCCATGAAAAGAGAACACCCAAGTGTTGTTCTTTTAAACGTGATCGAAGACTGCACGGCGACACAGTCTCTGGAAAGGGGCTTGTCGTGGCCCCCAGAGCCTCTCGCTCTCTGGGATGCATTGGGAGTGGAATCGCCGTGCCCACGGGGTCCCTTGCAGCCTCCGAGCTTCTGCCTGTGGGAAGAGCCGGGGGGAGGGGGACCAGCCACGCGGTCTGTACTGGGTGGGTCTCTCAGCGCCGCCTCATTCTAACAGGAGGGCTCCTGAAATCAGGGCCTTACGGTGCTAAGGTTTTAATAACACATTAGAATACACAGAACTAAATAAAAATAAAACAAAACAAAATAAAACATAAAAGCTGTAGACAATTTTCTGCTCTGGAAAACACCGGTGAACGCAAGCCTTTATCTGGGGGTCCCCTGGAGGGGGCTGGGGTGGCCCCACGGAGAGCAGGGAGCAGAGGCAGATGCGGAGGCCACACGCCACCAGGAGCCCCCAGGCACCGCGGCCACAGGACAGCCGGGCTTGTGGACCGTCCTCCAGAGTCCAGCTAGAATTACCGCCCACACCTAAACCTGAGAACGAGCACGCGACGGAAAGGCCTTTTGGCTCCTTCTGTTCAGGAAGCACAGACAGTATCTTCAGTTTTGCCCACGCAGGCCCCCTGAAGGGGACACACAGACGCCAGGAGACAGACGCGCGGCGGCCGGGTCTCCCTCTGGGGAGCTGTGGTTTGGGCGCCTGAGCCTGGAGCCCCCGTCTTGCTGGGAGGCGTTGCCTTATGACGGCGCCCACGGGGCCACAGTCCCCTCCCCAGGCCATGCGTCAGGAGGGTCGTCGCGGGTGGGTGGCCTCTAGCTGTGAGCTGCAACTTTCCACTTTCTGGTCACGATCTCTAACTCATTTTCCCACAACATATTATGGGCGGCTCGTATGATTTTCTATCAAAACGTAAATAGATTCAGATTTCTCTGAAGAGCAGGTTTCCTATATCGGCGTGTACCAGTCCGTGTTCACATGAAGACCAAGGACAAAAGAGGAAAATAGATTTGTTCCGAGGTTGTAAGACTTCATGAAATTAAAAGCAGCGGCCCCTAACCTCTGCCAGAAAAGACCCCACAAGCACATCCTGTACTCGGTCAGAGCCAGGACATACCCCGTGTCCTTTTTTCCCTCCCCTTTCAGAAATGTAATTTCCATGACGCATCCACTGAGGGCCAGGAACCACAGAAGAGAAAGAGCAGCGGGAAGCTTCCAGAAACTCCCACGAGGGCTCAGAAAACACGGGGAGGCGGCAACTGCAATCACCTGCCAGGACTGGAGAGCCAGAGGTCGGCCAGCTGGGAGATGTCCTGTCCCTGAGTCCCCGCCCTGGCTCCACTTTCATGCAAGAGAGAGGCAGGGCGGGCCACAGAGGGCCCCCCGGGGCAGCCAGAGCCAGGTCCTGGAGAGCCACCCCCAGCCCAGGTCAGCAGGTCCAGGACAGCAGGAAGACCACCACCCTAGGTCAGAAGTTCAAATCTCTGATTTGAGATGCGTGTTGACCCTACAGGGGTTGAAGGCCTCTCTGGAGAGCGTCGAGTGAGCAGACAGGCCCAGAGCTGGACGACCTCTCCCTAAAATGCCAATGGCCTCAGAAGACAAAACGCAAGGGGGTCAGTGGCCCCCAGGCACTGAGCTCACTGGGTCTCCCTGAGCCCGTGTCTGGCGTCACACACAATGTTGTTATTTCACTGCCTAATTTCAAAATGCACGGCTGCAATTTACACACTGAGCTGTGACTTGAATAATTTATCGCAAAGTCCCTGTATCAGTGACCAGTGCGCTGGGTGTTCCTTTGAAACCCACAGAGCAGACCTAATATATCATGTTGTTTTCCTCCTCTTTAAATATTTTTGACACAGCAATACTTCACTACAGGCCACTAATAATGTTCTGCTTCTAGAGGAGAAAATACTGACGCAGCTTCAGGGCAGGTGACTTGCTCGGAGCCATTTAACCGTGGACGGTAACTGCAACCCACCACTGGTTCCTTTTTAATTTAATACAGGAAGAAGCACAGCGAAGTTCCCTCATATTTCTCTTCTTAAAGCTGACAGAAAACGAGTAAACCAGCAGAAAACAAACAACACATCTTAGGGAGGGGAATTCAGACAGGACCAGGGAGCCAGAGGAAGACTCCTGTTTCCCGCCGTCATCGGGATGAATCCAAGGCCGCGTTAGAGCGAGTGTCTTCCACCTTGGCCCACAGCTCCTTGTTCCTAAAATCAACGCCGCGTCCCCAGCTTACAGCTCCTCATTCCTAAAATCAACACCGCATCCCCAGCTTACAAACGCTGTGTCACACTGAGCGGTTTCTATCTGGTTTTATTTTCATCCGACTCTCCCCAGGCCTGCCTGTCACTCAGGAACAGATCTCACCAGTCCAGCCGCATCTGGGAGATAAAAATGCCCAATTCGGCCAGGCGTGGTGGCTGAAGCCTGTGATCCCAGCACTTTCGGAGGCCGAGACAGGTGGATCACGAGGTCAGGAGATTGAGACCATGCTGGCTAACACAGTGAAACCCCGTCTCTACTAAAAATACAAAAAACTAGCCGGGCGAGGTGGCGGCGCCTGTAGTCCCAGCTACTTGGGAGGCTGAGGCAGGAGAATGGCGTAAACCCGGGAGGTGGAGCTTGTAGCGAGCTGAGATCGCACCACTGGACTCCAGCCTGGGCGACAGAGCCAGAATCCGTCTCAAAAAAAAAATAAAAATAAAAAATAAATAAATTTTAAAAAATGCCCAATTCAATTAGCATTTGTTAAACACACCCCAAGGTTTGTTGCCATGGATTGTAGTTTCCTGGAAGGCAGCAAACCTGGAGTCTCAGAGTAGGATGCAGCCTTTTAGCCCCTGAACGTGCATCCAGGCTTGGACCAGGAGCTTCCCAGCCCCACAAAGGGCATGGGCAGCCTGCTCTGCCTCAACGTCCACACCAGCAGGTGGGGTAGCACCTCCTGTCAGAGGGGAGGATCCACCTGTGCATGTGGAGGTGCAGAAGGAGGGGTCGTCCATGCAAATCTGACTTCTACGGCAAACTCAAGTTTAAGCAAAAGTAGACTACCCTTCAGAAACCCACGCTGGAAGGATAGCAAAATATGAAATCGACGTAAGTGTCCATCAGTGGGTGAATGGATAAAGAAAACATGGAGCGTCCACACAATGGAATACTATTCAGCCACGAAAAAGGATGAAGTCCTGTCTTTTGCACACACCGGAATACTATTCAGCCATGAAAAAGGATGAAGTCCCATCTTTTGCACATAATGGAATACTATTCAGCCATGAAAAAGGACAAAGTCCTGTCTTTTGCACACAATGGAATACTATTCAGCCATGAAAAAGGATGAAGTCCTGTCTTTTGTACACAATGGAATACTATTCAGCCATAAAAAAAGATGAAGTCCCATCTTTTGCACACAATGGAATACTATTCAGACATAAAAAAGGATGAAGTCCTGTCTTTTGCAGCAACATGGATGGAACTGGAGCCATTATCTTAAGTGAAACAATGCAGAATCAGAAAGTCAATACTGCACATTCACACATGTAAGTGGGAGCTAAATTACATGTGTGCATGGACGTAGCACATGGGACGATGGACACTGCAGACCCGGGAGGCTAGGAGGGAAGAGGAGGGTGAGAAATTGCTGCTCGAGCACAATCTATGTTATTCAGTGATGGCTACACTCAAAGCCCAGACTTCACCGCTACACGACAGATCCACATAGTAAGACCACACTTGGACCCCACACATTCATACAGTAACAAATATGACTAAGAGAACCTACTGGTCAGATAGATCGCTGCTTTTCTGCCAGTCAGTGCCAGGGGAGCTTTTGTCTCTCATGCTGCTTAGAGCCCTTCCTTCCAAGGCTGGGCAGCTCCCGTGTGCACACAGGGGCTCCCACCACCCTGAGGGCTGGTCTCCATGCCTGTCGGATGGCGGTGTGGGTTTGCTCTGGCTGGTGTGGACAAGCCCTTAACTGAGAACAGGGTCAAGGGAACTTCTAGCTTTCTTCTTCTCTAGCTTTCTTTTTTAAAGGCATTTATCACTCCTGAAAATAATCTGTGCTTGCAAAGAAAAAAGTCATTTTGCTTCAAATCCAGTGATAATGAATGGATCTTTTCTTCTCCTGGTAAACCATTTTCCCTCGCCCCAGGGGACCGTGTATGACCTGAGCCATCTTCCCCCACCCAGGCCCTCAGGAGACCCAACCTCCCTGACACATCCTAGGCTCGGGGTGGGTGTGGGGCGGCAGGAGCTTCTCTGGAAACCGGCACCTGTCACCTGCTTGCACATCTGCCACGGAGCTCCAAGTGCTGCCTGTCTGCTCAACAGGCATGAGGAGCGGTCCCACAGTGCGACGTGGCCAGCATGGGAGCCCCGGGAGGGCTCAGCCCCAGGTCCCCTGACGTAGTATATCTGCCCTCCCCAGGAGGATGGGGTTGGGGGCCCATCTGATGGGGCCTGGGCCATGCCTGCCAGCTCTGCACTGAGCTGCCTCCTGAGTGCCCACGTGCCCTGCAGGGCTGCCGGGCTACTCCATTTGCTCTGTGTCTGTGGAGCAACTGCCTCCCTGGACCCGCCTGGCCTGTGCTCCCACTGAGGTCACAGCACCCGGGTTGCTCAGCTCCAAGGATGGGGCGGGACCCTCACCAGCAGTTCGTGCCTGTCCTGGGAAGGCCACGGAGAGAGACCCTTGACTCCAGGCCAGGGGGCGACTCTATCCATAAATCCCCTGGCTGGCGCCCAGAGCCCAGGTTCCTCCCACACAGCCAGTCACTCCTGCCATCCACACTGGCCCTGCAGGGGCTGGAAGGGCCACAGGCGGGCCTCATTCAAGACGGAAGGACCAGGGAGGAGAAGGGAGCCATGCTAGCCTGGCTGGACAGGCAAAGCCACGTCAGCAGCTGGAACATCCCTGCAGATAAACTTGGGAGGGAAGTATGACAGAAAGCCGGGTTTCTACAGAAAGAGGAGGCCAGGGAGGTGCAGAGACTGGGGAGAGAAGTGCAGGGAGGTGCAGGAGACAGGGGCGGGGGAGGAGGAGTGCAGGGGAGAGGAGTGCAGGGGAGAGGAGGGCAGGGCTGGGGAGAGGAGTGCAGGGGAGGGGAGGAGAGGGGAAAGGAGGGCACGGAGAGGAGGGCAAGGAAGAGGAGGGCAGGGGAGAGGAGTACGGGGGAGAGGAGGGCAGGGGAGAGGAGGGCAGGGGAGAGGAGTGCAGGGGAGAGGGGGGCAGGGGAGAGGAGGGCAGGGGAGAGGAGGGCAGGGGAGAGGAGTGTAGGGCCAGGGGAGAGGAGGGCAGGGCCGGGGGAGAGGCCCAGGGCCCCGGCTGCAGCCTGGCTTCAACTTTTTACCCAGCAGCCTCAGAGCTCTACTTTTAATTAAGTGCCTGACCGAATAATTAATTTGTATTCCTCTGTGGAATAGGGAAAGAGCCATGGAATAATTAAAGAATTAAAACACTAGCTCAGAGCCGGGAGCAGCAGTCAGGGCCGGCCTGGAGGCTCCGGGGCCCCTATCTTGCCATCCACCCAGGACAGCAGACCACCTGCATGAGACGCGGAGCAGCAGCAGCTCTGCCGTGAGAGGAGCCCGTGTCCAGCCTCCAACATGGATGGTATGTGGGAGAGAGTCTAAACGCAGACCGAATAAGCTACCTCACATTTCAAGCTCAGTAAATGTGATGTTTAATCACACCTGGAATCCCAGCACTTTGGGAGGCCAAGGCAAGTGGATCACCTGAGGTCAGGAGTTCAAGACCATCCTGGCCAACATGGTGAAACCCCGTCTCCACCAAAAATACAAAAATTAGCCGGCTGTGGTGTCGTGCACCTGTAATCCCAACTACTTAGGAGGCTGAGGCAGGAGAACGCTTGAATCAGGAAGGTGGAGCTTGCAGTGAGTGGATTGCGCCACTGCACTCCGGCCTGGGTGACAGAACGAGACTCCATCTCAAACACAAAAAAACAAACACACTCTCCTTCAAGTTCTAATTCTGAGATTTTGAAGCACGTTTGGCTGGACTCCATCCTTCATGCCCCACGTAAGAGGGTTGTGTTCTGGGTAGAGAGGTCATCTTCGTGAGGGGTATGAAGCATCCTGGGCCCGGGGGACCGTGAGCTGCAGCAACAGTGACCCCTCCAGTGCTGACAGTGTGGGGCGGTCCCAGGTCCGATCCTGGCTGTTCCTCCGAGCGGCCGTAGGGGTCCGCCCTGGCCCCTACACTAAGCCCACTGAGAGAGCCTCCTGGGAACGTGAGCCTTGTGCCGGAGAACCCACAGCCAGCCCCTCACACCACTGCACTGACCGGCTTTTATTTCCAGCCTAAAAGAAGAGAAGGCAGATTTAGTTGCCTGAACACAAACCCTCCTTCTCCCTCGCTCAGGCCATCAGGGGGTTCTAGTCGGCTTGTCCACTCTCATCTCCTTTAAATAAACAGCAAAACCATTTTCACAACTGATCTCCCAACGTGAAATTAGCTTCATGGTGACTGAGCACCGCGCGCTGCCCAAGTCTCTCACCAGCCCCAGACGCCCTCGTTGTCACGTGCCACGGAGCTACACAAAGATAAAGCAGCCCCATAAAGGCCCGGCTGAAGGTTTCTGTGTTCTCTCTCTCTTGCCCACTGACCCCGCGTTTTCCACCAACACAGGCAGGGGAAAGCCTGGCCTGGGAACCTGAGTTCTGAGACCTGCTCCCTGGCTGGACGTGCCGGCACCCACCGGGGCTGAGGCCTCGGGGACACGTGTCATCGGGAGACTCACCTAGTCCACAGGACGAGACCAGGGGGAAGAGCTGCTGTCTGCAGCTGCTCTCGGCCAGTGAGTCCCTGGCCCACCTGATAATGAGTTCTGTAACTGGGAACATTAAGGTGGGGGTGTGGGTCTGAGACCTCACTGCACTTTATTGAAGCTCAGTCGCTCAAAGGTGGGGTGCAGACTGGGGTTTGCAGCTCCAACGCATAACACCTGATCTCTGATGTTTACCTGATGAACTCTGGCCTCTGGTTTTTATTTTTAATTATTATTTTTTGAGTCAGAGTCTCACTACATCACCCAGGCCACAGTGCAGTGGCAGGATCTCAGCTCACTGAAACCTCCACCTCCCAGGTTCAAGTGATTCTCCTGCCTCAGCCTCGCGAGTACCTGGGATTACAGGCATGCGCCACCATGCCCCGCTAATTTTTGTGTTTTTAGTAGGGATGGGGTTTCACCATGTTGGCCAGGCTGGTCTTGAACTCCTGACCTCAAATGATCTACCCGTCTTGGACTCCCAAAGTGCTGGGATTGGAGGCATGGGTCACCGTGCCCAGCCGTTTTTATTTGTTAATTAACTGCTTGCCTCACTAATAAAACTTCTCTTTTGCCAAAGGATGCTTCTCAGGTTGCAGTCAGGGGAATAACCAGAGGATTAAAACAAAAGGTTAAAGTGATCACTTCAAAAACAATCACCAAGGCCCGTAAGAGACGGGGGTTTAAAACCCACCAGGGCCATGCTTGGGTTTAGGCCAGAGGGTTCTCAGCTCAAATCACCCAATACGCGAAAGCCCTCAGCAGGCCGGGATGAAAGCACCTGGTCACCGCTGACGCCCTGCGCACCTTGTCTTCTTCCTCCTCCTCTTTATTTCTTAACAGGGAGCTGCCTGACATTTCGGCTTTGGGATCTACTGGGAAGCATGACTGAAGTTTGGGTGCAGGGTGGGGCTGGGGTTCGGCCATAGGTGGGGTGCAGGGTGGGGCTGGGGTTTGGTCGCAGGTGGGGTGCAGGGTGGGGCTGGGGTTCAGCCACAGGTGGGGTGCAGGGTGGGGCCGGGGTTCAACTGCAGGTGGGGTGCAGGGTGGGGCTGGGGTCCAGCCACAGGTGGGGAGCAGAGGGCTTTCTCCCGCAGGCCTGCCCTTGGCCAGGCACATCACAGAGGGGACCACACTCCACACTCACAGCAACCCAGAGGTAGAGTTCACGTGCAAAGAATTGGAAGCTTGGAGCCTTAAATAATTTGCCTAAGTTCAGACAGCGGCGAAAGCCAGAGCCAGAATTTGGAAGCAGGTACAGCTGATTCCAAATGTCTCTCCTATACCCATGACCCCTCAGGACATACAGCCTGAGTCCACGGCTGGGGCGTGCGCAGCAGGGGGACCTGGGGACGGGCAGAGCGGCACCTCAGCCTCGGGCGCTCCCACCATGCAGACAGACGCAGGCGGTGATGCAGGTGGTAAAACAGCCTAAAACCATCAGCAGCCTCGGAACCCCCCTGTCATGATGCCAACTCCCAGTCCATGCTGAGAGCCTCAGGGAGATCAGCGAACACTTTCATCTGTTTATATATAATGCAAACCGCTTGCAGGCGTGGCCCGCTGGCCTTCCAGGAACGTGAGTCTGCACGGCCCGCTGTTGTGCCCTCGCCTGGAGCCGTGCCAGGCGCCGAGGAGGTGCTCAGTAAACCATATGGGGTTGCGTCGTATTTGAGGTCATCTGGAGGCGCCCACTGCTGCACTGGGACTCCAGGAGATCCTCCTCCCGCGGGAAGCTGGCCAAGCTGTCTCCAGGTCCCGGGAGCCCTTTGTTTCAGTGGAGACGATGGCCGCGAGCTCTAGACTCAGAAATGGCACTTAGTACTTCTTCCCTCACAGTCACCTCGGGTGACATGGGGTGGCCCCCACAGCCAGCACTGGCCAGCTCTGCCCTGCACCGGCAGGAGCCACATCTCACCGCCAAACGCCCTTTTATGGGAACTGAGGTGCAAAGCGGAGGCTTGAGGTGAGCGGCCACCACGGGAAGCACGGCGTGGTCCTCAGACAAGCGTTGCCTTAGAGACCCGCCCCCTGCAGATGCTGTCTGGATGGTCACTCGCTCACCCCTTTATTAAGAGTTGGTTCTGCAGAGGATGACAGAGGCAAGCACGTGTTTTGGGAGAAGGTTGTAAGAAAAATTAGTGCTACTGAGTTACAGCCCCTAAAGCTTCCCGTTTCACGGTGGTGAGGGGAAACGTAAACTAAAACCTCTGGTCGGGGAGTCACGTGTGTTCCCCGAATTCCCAGTGCAGTGGACGGCGCCTCGTGAGCCGGAGGGCGACACGGCCAACGTGCAGTGAAGGACCAACAGGGCCAAATGCCACAGGTGTGGACGAGGGAGAAAACAAAAGCTCCCGCTGCACCCCTCCCTCCCTGGAGCTTAGGGTTCATCTGAGGGTGAAGAGGAGGAGGCGAAGGACACCGCAGCGGGCAGCGAGCCAGGGGATGCCCAGCAATCCTGAGGCCAGGCCCCGCTCCCTGGAAGCAGATCTGAGGATGTTTCGGGCAGGTCGGCTGCGGCGAGCGAAACGGACTTGCCGGGAGGAATTCCCAGCTGCCTCAAAGCTCAGCCGGTCCATGGAGCACGAGCCCCACACGCCCCGTGAGGAGGGGAGCTGGCCCGGGCTACCTTGGCGTGGGCACGGCTGGGCTGGGCCTCATCTGTGGGCCTCCTGGCAGGAGGTGGAGGGCCCTGGTCCTGGCCGGGGTTTGGCAGCACCAGTCAGGGTCTGCCCTGACTGTGGATCCTCTGGATCCAGAGGCCGAGGCAAGAGCACAGGAGAGGGCAGGAGACGTCTGGGTTCTGTATGAGCTGACCTGTGTCCCCCAAAATCCACAGGGGAAGCCCCGACCTCTCACGAGACTGTACTTGGGGACAGGGCCTCTAAAGAGGTCCTCAAGGTAAAACAAGGTCCTGAGGGCCCCAATCCAATAGGACCCATGTCCTCGTGGGAAGAGGAGGAGACACACAGGCGGCATCTATAGAGGGACGGCCCCTGAGGATGCGGCCAGGACGCAGCCGCCGTGAGCCAGGGAGCGGCGCTCCAGGAACACACCCTGCTCACAGGGTCTCAGACCCATGGCCTCGGGACTGCAGAGGGTGGACGTCTGCTCCGCCCGTGGGGCTTCACGGCGGCCACCCGAGCTGACAAACACGGGCGGGGAAGTGTGCCATCGGGGCTCCAGCTGTGCTGTTCGCGGGAACCGGGTTTCTTGGTGGTGGCAAGCTTCTCACATGGGCTTGGCAGCACCTCCCAACCCACCAAGGCCAGGGGTAAAACGGGCCTCGGCTTTTTTTTAAAGAATAGTTTGTCTAATGACTCTGAGAGCATCTATTAATTTCATCCCTGTTGCTGACTTAATCAGCAAACTTCATTTACAATTCCGCGAGCTGCGAAAAATCATTTGCTACTGTCACAGCAGTATAGGAGACGTGTCAGCACCTTGGGAGCCCGGCCAGGGTTTCATTTCACTGAGTTCCGGAAGACTCCGGCTCTCAGACGGGAGTGGCCCCCACGGCTGCTTTCCTCGTTTAGAAAGCTTGGTGACTCTACGGCGACAGGAAGAGCAAAAATCGCTCTGTTAATGCTTCCAATGCCCAATTTGGGAGTAAAGAATGGGTTTTATCGCCAAAAAGAAGACCTCATGTGATGTTTCTGCCTGAGAGAAGTAGGCAGGGTCCAGGGGCCACCTGAGCCTCCTCCCATCCTGGAGGATGAGAAAGGGAACCGCCCACTTCCCGTGTGGCCCCAGGACTCAGAACCACACTAAATGGAACCTGAATTTTCAGACCTAACCCCTCCCAGATGCTTCCTGTGTGTCCATAGCTGGGTGGTGGATCTAGTTTTAGGTTTTTTATATCAAAAAAACCAGAAGATAAAAAATTAACCAGCATCTATTTTTAAAGAACTGCATGCATTCCTCTGCTATAAATAACACCTTAGTGGACTCTAAAAAAAGTAATTCAAAACAACCCTTTTTCACTGGGTTTGCTGTTTGTTTATGTTATATTTCTCTGAGATAACAGGAACAGGCACAGCTTATCACTTTCCTGACAGTCTCATTTTCAGGATCTGATAACATTACGCGTGCTTATGTGGAAAATATTGATCGCACTGCACTCCGCTCTTCCTAAATTTGTTTTCATTTTTTAAAAATTCATGACAACATTTGATTCCCAGAGGTTTTACAAACCATGTCCTTCAAGCAGATGCATGTAAATTTCACCCGTGACTCTGAGTTCATTTTTAAAGAACGGTTTTAGAAAATCTTCTTCTACTTTGCCACATTTCATCTTTAAAATGCTTATTTCTGTTCCTCTCACGATAATGGTAATGTTTACGATGGCTGATTTTAACACCTCTTAGGGTATGAAGTGTGTTGTAGAAACGCTAAATGCTAATAGATACATAAACAGTAAGATGGAAGTGGGAGAAACACACAGTTCCCCCTCTTTCCTCACAAGCCTGGGAATTTCCAACTTGAGAAAATCGGCCCGGCACCCATGAAGCACCTGCGGTCGGAGCTGTGTGGCCTCTATTTTTTTTATTTTTGAAACGGAGTCCTGCTGTTGTTGCCTAGGCTGGAGTGCAATGGCATGATCTCAGGTCACCGCAACCTCCAACTCCTGGGTTCAAGTAAATCTCCTGCCTCAGCCTCCTGAGTAGTTGGGATTACAGGGAAGTGCCACCACACCTGGCGAATTTTGTATCTTTAGTAGAGACGGGGTTTCTCCATGTTGGTCAGGCTGCTCTCAAACTCCTGACCTCAGGTGATCCACCCACCTCAGCCTCCCAAAGTGCTGGGATTACAGGCGTGAGCCACCGCGCCCAGTCGTGGCCACTCTTAAGGTGGGTGCAGCTTATGATGGCGAATATGGAAAGATTACCATTGTCAGCTTTCCCTGATTTCTTTTAAAAAAATGCAAAGAGAAAGATCACTAAAGCAAAAGACCGATGCTGGTTTGGAATGTACTAATCTAACACTGGCTAGAGTTTAAAAAGTGGGGGCTAGTAAAGCCCACTCGATATGCAGAAAGTAAGATTAGCAGCAGCGTCTTCCCATCCGTGCTGTCTTAGAGAGCTGGAAGACGGGGCGTGGGGGGAGGCGCAGGGCAGGAATTGTCTGCGGGGCGGCCTTTGGGCAGTCACAGCGCGGCTGCAGAAGGCTCAGGTGGTGCTCGAGGCCCATGAGGGGCTCTCCCCAGAAGAGACAGGAAGGGCCCGCCAGGTTTCCCACAGCGACGTCCTCACGCACACCAAGGCACACGTCTTATGTGGCCGTTAGTATTTAGTACACTGTGTCTAAAATGCATGTGTGTGCAAATGCATGTCTCCAGCACACTCATAGTGGGAGGTCTGCACGGCTCCTTTTAACTCTATGGGATCATGAAGGAAAGTAAAACCTTTAGAGGCCAAGCGGTTTCTGCCCTGGGCCTGTATCCGAATTTCTTTGGAGTGCTCATGTCAAATCTGATGGAAACGTGGTACTAGCAACAACCACTGCCCAAATAAACATGTTCAAAGCTCCTTTTCACCAAGGCTTCTGCTGTGAACCTCTCCCTTCTTGGGGCACCTGCCACCCCTTCCTCCTGCCTCTGCTGGGGCAGCACAGGCACCTGCAACCAGCTTACGGGGTTCAACAGACTGCAAGTGTGACACCCATAAGAAGGCGGCCAACATTGTGTTCCACTTGGAATTACTGTGTTCACATCCTTTTTCTTTTTTAGAGAGAGAGATCGTATAGGCAGCATGAATGGAAATACAAAGACTCCATAGATTTTTACCAACTTTTCCAAGAAAAGCCCAAATCATGTTTGGTCCTCCATGCTGGTACAGCTCAGTGCCGGCCTGGCCTGGCCCTGGAGCTTTCCTTTGGCATCCAGAACGTCTCCCCAACATCCTAGAAACACAGCTGACCTTCTGCCATTCTGAGCCTCACAAGCGTGCTGGACACCGGACACCTGAGGTGAGTCCCAGCAAGGGCCAATCCCAGGCAAAGATCTGACGAGGGAAGAGCCGCCCGGGATGCGGACGCGCTTATCACCCACTGGCTGTTTCCACAACCTTGTTTCTTTGCAGCTGTGGACGGTGATGGATTCCTTAATGGCCATCCCACTGCTGTGGAGAGAGATGTCAGGGCTTGGGAGTCACCTGGTGTGGCTGTGTGAGCTGAGTGTCCTCGTCACTCAGAGGAAGGTAGGCCCGCGGTCCCTTAGGCCAAGAGACTTGTTCGGGTCTGTCACAGAAACACACTGATTGGGGCCACCTGGCCGTCCCCACATTTCCAAAAGTAAACCTGTAACACATCACGTCTCAAAGACAAGAAACCCTAGGGACACCCCAGCACTATCACACGGTTGCAACATTTTGGACCAGGAGGGCCTCCTGTGTGGTCCTCTGGTGGGAAGCCTGCTGGTCTCCCTAGGGCTGCCTTAACAAACCCCACAGCCTGAGCGGCTCAAACAACAGAAATGTACTCCGGCACGGTTCTGGGGGCTGACGTCTGAGGTCTGGGAGTTGGCTCCTCCTGAGGCCTCTCCGGCACGGTTCTGGGGGCTGATGGCTGAGGTCTGGGCGTCAGTTTCTCCTGAGGCCTCTCTGGCTGGCGGGCGGCCACTCCTCCTGTGTCCTCATGTGGCTTCTTCTCCAGTGTCTCTTCTTTCAAGGACACCAGTCCTGCTGGAGCCGGGCCCACCCCATGACCTCATGTAACCTCAGTTGCCTCCTGGAAGATGCTCTCTCCAAATACAGTCCCTTGTGAGGTCCTGGGTGTTATTCCCCAAATACAGTCACCTTATGAGGCCCTGGATGTTAGCACTTCACAGGTGAATTTCGGGAACACAGTTCAGCCCATCACAGGGGGAGCTGCAGCGATGTGGGGTGTGGTTGGTGCTGGGTGGGGGCAGGAAGGGTTAGCAGGGGGATGAGGGACCAACAGCAGGAGGTGTTCTGGCCCTAACATTTCCTTTGCTTCTCGTAAACGTCACCTGAGCCCACTCAACACCAATGCCATATCGGGAGAGAGGACAAGGGGAGAGTGACCACAGGGTGTGACAGTGATGAAGGGGACCCGGACGCAGGGACTGGGGAGGGGAGCAGGGCCTCACAGGGCACCTCCCACAGGGAGCAGAGAGCAGAGAGCGGACGATGGCCGGTGGTGATGAGATGTGGCCCTGCGGTGGAGGAAGCGCAAGGTGCATCTGACGAAGGCATGAAGACACAGAAAGGGCTAGAAGGAAAAGTATCACAGTCAGTCTGGCCCCTATGCTGTGTGCATGTGCACGTGTGTGTGTGTCTGGGCTTGTGCATGTGCACATGTGTGAGTGTGTGTGGGGGTGTGCTGTGTGGGAGGGGGTGAGTGTGCATTGCATGTGTATGTGTATGGGTGTGTGCATACACACTGCCTGATGGGTTCTGAGGAATGAACGGATCAATGAATCAATGATTACACCGACCAAAACTTCTACTGATTGCATGATGAGAAAATATTGAATAATTGCCCATTCTTATTTTCATTTTCAGGAGAAAGGAAACAGGAGTGAGACACCAAAACGCAGGGCTCTGTTTGCAGAGGAGGCCGCGGGGGCTCCCCGCCAGGTCTGTGCATTTCAACTTAGTTCTGTCCTTCTTCATAAACAGATGAACGTGCCCCATGTGCATGGCGGCGGCTCACACGGCAGAAACACCCTCAGGTGCTTTCTCACTATCAAAGAATGGCTTAGCATTTATTTCATATTTTTGTCTTCCACTGATTCTATTTATTTTACAAATTGCACCTGAACAATAAAGGCTGTCATTCCAAAAGCAGCAGCCTGCCCCCCAACAGCAGGCAGCAGTGATCTGTCTCCACAGGGCCTTAAAACCTTCAGGGCTACTTTTTGATTTATCTTCACACAGCACTTGGCACATGGCAGGCATCTAACCAATGTTTAGAATTTAAGTGACGCTTCTATAACAGTTTTATTTCTATATTCTCTTCCAAGCACGTGTCTATCTTTCTCATGGTCTAGTCATTGTAAGGTTGTTTTTAAAAAGTTTTACTAAGTACATATGCTACTAAATGTGGTGAGTAAATGTTTACCGTTCAATTTTATCACACATTGATATTCTCAGTCTTCTTCTGAAATGAGACATAGGCTTTCTCCTTTCACCTTCATTTCCAAGATGCTCTTCCTGCCTCTAAGCTCCCTGCAATTCCTGCACTCACAGAGCTTCCTATGTGATCAGTTCCTCCAGGCATAGCAGGAATTCTTCTCATTCGTCCAAACCAACAAAGCCCCAGCAGGCCCCACCTGGTACCCATGACCGTCCCCCCTCAGTGAACCCGCAAAGGTGCCCATGCACAAGGCGACACTTCAGACATTTCATCATCCCAGTCTCCAGCTCGGACTTGAAAATGCCCTCATCAATTACCAAATCTGCATTCCACCCAATTTAAATGCAAGCAGTTCTGAAGCACAATTATGCACAATACGTGCTATTTATTAACTGTCACCACTCAGCTAGGTTCTTTGCCAAGAATTTCCCAAAAGAAGTCTTCATTCTACATAGCAACTTGTTCTTATCCATGGGAAAGATAGTGTCTTATTTTAAATGCAAATGAAGCCAATTAAGCATGTGCAAGCAGAACCTGCAAATGAGGGAAATGTTGGTATATGTGATTTGTAAATAACAGCATATTAAAAATACAATACAGAAAATGTTTCCAACGATGAGGCCAGGATTCCTAATAATTGGGTAATCTTAATCAAAAATTTTAGATGAGTAAAATTTTCCCATTTAACATAAAAACCATGTCATCAAGCTGAGTATAAGGACACATTTAAATTCTGGCCAAAAAGCAAAGCTTATCCCAGGAGTTCCAAATCTCCTTCCTGCCTGGGTGCAGCTCTTTCTGGGTGTCTAACACAGGATAAAGAGATCAATCTTTGAGCTTTATTGGAAACAGCACAAGAGGTAACACCAACCCAGCATTTGAATTTCTGATTTGGATCTATGAGCATGGCTAATGACACACTCACTGTACACTTGAAACTTGGATTTCCACCCTCCTCACCACTGGTCTACGCCATGCCATCCTGCCCTGCCATAGGCACCAGCTAGACCCACTGAGTAGGTACTGTCTCCCACCCAGCCTTCAAGACCAGGCTGGCCTCTACCTGCCCCAGACCCTCCACCCTCACTTCCAGCCATGCCCCTGCAGGACCCCGTAGAGCACTTCCTCTTGTCCCTGTCCTTGTCGAGGAGGCAGGGGCCTGTGTTTACCGCCCTGCTTACCTGGGCATCCCCAGCAGCCCTCAGCAAGATCAGCACAAGGCAAAGCCTCAACACGGGAGGACAGAGTTCATTCTCCTCCACTACCATGAGATCCTGGGGGGCCAGGAGTCTCCAGGTCCATCCTTTCCTTTCTTTACTCACCCATCCACCAGCTCAGAGCCTACTTCAGGCCTCAGACATCGTAGGTGCCACAGAGACATCTAGAGAGTGAACCCACAGATACACAAATAGCTTGTGTTTAACGATGTGTTAACAGCATTGGGTGGTTCCCAGTGGGGTACACACTACATCATTTCTACACTTGAAAAAGTAAGAATTCCAAGATCGATGGATTTGCTCAAAACCTCAGAAACACCACTGACCAGCTACTTCTACAAACGTCAATTCCGTTTTGTCCTGCCCACTATGCATTTAGGCTAACAGGCAATGAAGAAATCTTGAAACTATTGGAAACTATGGAAAAAATTCAAGTTTTAAGGAAAATACAGTAGCACCCCATTTATATAGCACCAGTTAAGTAAAAGTTATTTCAAATAAATATATTTTCAGGGTAACTTAAACTTACCTACATAACACCAGTATGAGAAGTTTATATACTTTAAAAAGTCTATTTTTAAAAAAGTATTGCTTATTTTTCTGCTGCCTTATACACAGTAAACAAAAGCTAATTTATTCCTGATGACTAAGATTCCTCCTTTCAAATTTCAGCGAGGTCTTGGGCCCCCCACGGAGCACCTGAGATGCTAGGAAGACCAGTGCGGCTGCTCCCCCCACTCCAGATGGTCCCAGGCGGGCAGGGGAGGAAGAGCCCCATTTTAACAAGACCTTTCCACTTAGAATAACAATCGCCTCCACAGAGAAGGTTTGAGAAGTTACCAGTTTGTAAACACAGACGGAATCCTGAAATAGTCACCTTGCACCTTGCACACAGATCCCAGCAAACACCACAAAGGTGTGCAAATGACAGGAAGGTGTGCAGATGACAGGAAGGTGTGCAGATGACAGAGTGGTCTCTGCTAGGATATCTGTGGTGCTTTTACCCACACAAAACCCCACCTGGGTCTGTACGTCATTGCTAAAGCCACTGAATGTGCCTGTTTGATGCTGTGAGTTTTTCACATCAGCCCCTGCCTCCTCACAACACAGGAAGAAGGGAAAATTTACAAAAGAGCACGCCAGAGTCTATGTCTCCGGTGATTGTGAAAAGTTGGTAAAGGCCTCTTCTCTACCATCTTTGTTTCTGAAATCCCTTATGATTTTAACAAATACCAATGCCTTGAATCAAAGATGCACAAAAGATGCACAGGTGTTTGATTTCATTCCAGTTTGAAGCATCCATTCAACCAGAAGAGGGAGCACATGTTTAAAAGAAACCCCCAAACCACCAGGCCATCGTCACAGATGATCACCATGTTTAGTGATGGAAAATTGTACGAATTAAGAACATATCATGATGCTTAGGTTCTTAAGAAGCTATAAGCAAAGAAGGATATAAAATTACATAATACTGAAAGTGAAAATGAAAGTAGGAAACTACACCTTATATTTCGTCCCCTCCGGTGTTTTGGGGAACTTGTCCTACAAACTAATAATCGGAGACAAGGGGTTTGAAAAAACTGTCATCGAATTTCTGTCTCACAGAGTAGTTTCCTCAGACCCACGGAGAAAGTGAGAGCAGATATATGCGAGACGAGTCTTGTTTTTAAAAAGAGAAAAAGAACAATCTTACTTAGAAAAATCCAGCTCGATTAGTTGGTCATAGAGAGTTATTTTATATGAAGGTGCTTTTCCCCCACAGTTCTTTCTTGGTCAAATCATGGTTTCTTTCTTTCTTTTTTTTGGTTGAAAAACTACAATAAGAGATCAAATGTTCCATAACTCACCAAAGATTTCAGAATCAACTTGGGTGAGAAGAGCTTCCTTTTCTGAATGTGGAGGAAGCCACTCCGATCCCGAGTTTGCAGGAGAGCCATTGGTCCTGAAATTGTTGGATAACTGCTCCTTCCCACTCCTTGGCTGAGAGAATCCCACACGTCGGGGGCAAGAACCACACATCTCCTTTGTGCACTGCTCTTAGTGTCTGACATGTGCCTTTCAGAAGCAGATGTTTAAAACAATCTGCTCAGTGAGTGCGTGAATAGGTAAAAGGACAGGGAACGAAGGGGGAACTGCCAGGGGCTGACACACAGATGACACGACGCTGGCTTTACCCAGCATGTCACGGTGAGACTGGCTCCAGCAAGCTCACACCACTCAGACAGCAAATATTTCAAAGAAAAAATCCATAGTGCTTAGTAAGCCACAGAAGAACATTTTAAAGTAAGGAGTAACACATCTGTATGGAAGAATTACCAAAATTCACAAAACATAGAAAGAGGATTTTTAAAAAGTATGTACAGCGATTGACTTGGAGTGGGTATGGAGGCACAGGCAGCAGCCCTGGAGTGCTGCCTCTGCTGGACCAGCTTTGGCTGTAATTACCAAAGCTTGAAACATGGTACATTTGTCTCTCATATAAAAATGTGAAAGCAGGCAGTTCAGGGCCAATATGGAGACTCATCCATGAAGCCCTCCTTTCTCCTCTCTTGAAATTCCCAGGTCACCTCTTGGACCATGGTGTAGCGTCAGCTCCAGCCATCACATCTGCATTCCAAGAGCAGGGATGAGAAAGGGAAATGAGGGAGCGAAGGCATGTATCTAACCTTCTAGCTGAGATCCACTGGCCACACCTAGATGAAAGGGAGCTGGAAAATGCAGATTTTACTCCAAGTAGGGGTGACTGTGACCCAAATCAAACCCTCAGTTCTATTTCTCCAGAAGGAGAGGAGAATGGACATTAGGCTCAGCCACATCTCCATGGAGAGTGGAGGTGAAGTCTGACAGAAGTAGAGATTTAGGAAAGTTCATGTGCCCATCCTTCCACCCCAGATGGGATGCCAAGCACTTCCATGTTTGTCTTCTCATATGTGACTCATAAGGCCAGTGAACACCTGTAAGAATGAAGGAAAATCAACCATAAAGGAGAAAAGTTAATGTTACCCCCTCAAGCTTAGGAGGGCTTCCATAAGCTGAACAGAAGGCTCCTTGAGGGAGATACTGGGTTCCTTGAATTCCACTTCAGAATCATGGCCCTGTGCCTTCCCTTCCTTCTTAGCCAGGCAGCTCCCTGTGCAGGTTTGGAAAGTTTCCAAGAGACTGTTCATTAGGCAGGGCTGCTGCAACTGCTGAATATTCTCCATCCAACCATTCACCTATGCATCCATCCATCATCCACCTACACATCCCTCCATTCATCCATCCATTTATCCATCCATCCCTCCAGCCTGCCTGCCTGCCTTCCTTCCATCCACCCATCCACCCACCCATCTATCCATCCATATATCTATCCATCCTCCAATTCATCTGTTCATCCATCTATCTCTTTTATTTGTTGGATTTCCATTTATTTATCTAAGTATTATTCATTTGCTTTAATGTATTTGTTTCATTTTATCTATTTTATTTCCTACTTATTTATTCATCTATCAACCATTTTATTCTATCTATCATTTTATTATCTAATATTTTAAGCCTATTTATTCATCTATTTTCTTATCATTCATTATTTCCGTTTTACTCTAATTATTTCCATTCATCTTATCTTACCTACTCTAATTTTAATTTATATCTTATCTATCTTATTTTCTTAACTCTACTCTATCTTATTTTCATTTTATTCATTCATCTACTCTACTAATTTTATTTGAAATTTATCTATCTATTTATTCTATCTATCTATCTAATTACTTATCTATTTTCCATTCTTATCCACGAACTCACCTATTCATCCATCCATCTACCCCATCCATCATTTGTCTATGCATCCATCCAGCCAGCCACCAATTTATTCACCTGTTCATCCACCCATCCATTCACTCATCTATCCATCCAGCAACCAGCATCCATCCACCCATCCATCCCTCACCCATCATTCAGCATCCATCTACCTACAAAAACGTACCCATCTATCTATCACTTTACCTGTTCATCCATCCATCCACCCATTCATCAAACAACTCACCTGTTCATTCACTCATCCATCCTTCTATCCATGCATCTATCCGTCCACCCATGTATCCATCCATCTACTCATCTATCCAGGAAGCCAGCCATCTTTTCACCCATTCATCCGTTCATTCCTCCCTCCACGCATCCATCATCCATCAACCCTCCTATCCATATCCATCATCCATCATTTATCATCCATCCATCGACGACGAAAGCCCTTCTGTCCTTCCATTCCATCCACCCACGAAGCAGCCAGCTTATCCATTCATTCCATCTACTCACCCATCCAAACATCCCTCCACCCATTCATCCATCCAAACATCCATATACTCACACATCCATCCACCACACATCCATCCATCTACCCACCCATTCACATGTCCATTCATCCATCCATCCCCTACCTCTCTCCATCTGTCTTTCCTCTTCTTCCAAAAAAGATTTAAGATTGTTGTTTTTCATGCAGTATTTTTAATGCAAAAGCTTACTTTCATTTCCTAATTTTTAAGAGAAAAGAACTTCTCCAGAATCTCTTTTTTTCCCTTTTTCCTCTCTCATTTGTTTCTCTTTTTTCTTCCCTTATCTTCAAATCCCTCAGATAAAAGTGGGTTGCTGAAATGAGAGGCTCGGACAGAGCAGAGGAAAACAATTCAGCTCCAGATACCCAGGGGGTTGGGCAGTCAGCTGGCCTTTCTTCATGAGCACTGCAGAGTGCCGATCGGTGCCTCATTTCTACTCCACATTGAATCTTTAAATCTAGTGATTTGGTTGTTGATCTTTGAACTTCTCTAAGCCATTATACCTTTAGTTCCCTCTTCCCCATATGTTCTCTGATTGTTCATTTTGTTTATAACCTAAAATGAACAAACCCCCTGTCTACCGATTAAAAACTCTGAGGTCCTTTTAGTTAATTTGTGACAAATAGAGGAGAGATGGGGAGAGAGAGGGAAAAAGTGAGAGGAGGGCTGCTGAGAGAGAGAGGGAGGGTGAGAGGGAGGGTGAGAGGGAGGTAGAGGGAGGGGTGGGAGGAAGAGAGAAAGGTCCTCACTGCCCCCCACCCCTCGCCCCTGTATGTGCATCTGGAATCCACTTTTGGGGGAAAGCACGCCCTTTCTCTTTACTCACCAGCAGTTCATATTATTAATTTTTAACTAAAGAGAACTGATTTTTGCCAGTAGCAGAGAACATACGAGGTCTCTTTTCCTGTTTTCTGCAATTAAGCAACCAGCTATTATTAGGAGTTCAAAACAAATAACAAACATGTCTGTCTATTACAATTGTCTGATGGTCCCAGGTCCAACACTAAGGGAAACACATCCATTCACGATAGCCTAGTAATTAAGACAAAAACAGACACGGAAGCCGGGATCAAGAAGGAGGGGGAACGAAAGGATCAGCTTCTGCTAAGAAAGCCTCAGTCACATCCCTGGGGAGGAGGTTTGAGCTTTTTCCTCGCATGTGGCAGGGACAGCCGTGGGGCCCCAGTGTCTTGCCTGCGTGGCCTTTTCAGATTCTGGGGGCCTCAGTGGAAAACATGTACAGTGCGTGGACTGACACCTGCTGTTTTTCCTCATTCAGGGAATAAGAGCCACTCCCAAGAACTCTTCATTCAGACTCGTAATCAGCAAATCCACACGGATGCCTCTCAGAGAAAAGAAAACAATGCTTCCGATTTCAGGAGCCCCCTGATGATTCCAAGTCTCTTCATACAAGGGGAGGTGAGGAGGACAGGCAGGGGCTCCGGAGGTCTGGATGACTTTCCCCAGGGACACAGGCAGAGCGTCACACTTCACAAGCCACAGATGCCTTGTGTGGCCTGTGTGTGCTTAGACCCTATCCTGTGCCACGCCGGGCCCACAACACAGACGAGCCTGGCTGAAGGGGGAAGGGGGTGGGCTGTGAGTGTGAGAAAGTCACCAGAGAAGGGCCGAGTCGAGAAGGGACCACTCAGTGGCCACCCTGTCCGAGGCGCGGAGCTCAGCACGGCTGACTTCCTCTCTGAAGGTCATTAGAGACGGATCCCAATAAACACACACACACCCATCAGATTAGCAGACACAACGGTCTCCATGGCAACAATTGGACAAGCAAGTCGCCTGCAATTGGCATTAATTTAAAATATTTTTCCCCGAGTCTCCTTGGAGTCGGTTCCGTGAAACACAAGTGCTTGCCAGCTCTCTAATCTGCGGCGTCCTTTGAAATTCCATCCAGCGTGTGCTGAAGCTGAGCCAATTAACGTGGAGAGAATTGGGTGGATCCAGAGAAGCTGGCAAGACCGTGTTTACCAATTAGGTTTTTTTTATGATGCAAATGTTGCACACCATGCGGCAGGAATAAAAGCTGGCTGCGCTGAATATGAAACTGTTAATTGCATTTTCAGAGACACAGCTACAAGGTGAAACTAATCATACACACGATAACCGGGCTTCACCACCTACAGTGCTTTGCTGCTGCACTCTCACTAAATCTGTATTGAAACAGCCCCGTACATCCTTGCAGGAAAGGAAAACATCGCGTTTGGTAGAACCTTTCAATTTTAAGGAGAAAAAAAAGTGTGCCTATGTGGGAAGCAATATAAAGGATAATTTTCATTTAAATCAGATTAATAACGTTAACAAACACCATGGCAAAGGGCCCAGTGGTGCTTCTTGAAATGCGTTTTTTTGCTTTAAAACGATAGCAAAGGTGCATTTGCAAATGAACGCCAGCACATGCTGACAAGAGTGGCTCAAAATGAAGGAGCTTGTTTCAGAAGAAAGGGCCATGGTAATTGTAGAGCTTGGCTTTGCCAGCTAGGAGCATCAAAGAGGCCCCGCTGGAATCACTAGAGAGAGGCTTCCCAGGGAGTCCAGTGCTCCTGAGGGTCCCAGTGCCCAGCCCCTCCCTGGGGAGGGGAGGATGAGACCCAGGAGCAGAGAGAAGGGTCTGAGCTCCAGGCTCCACCCCGGTGCTTGGGGGCAGAGAGGGGTGCCCAGGAGCTCCTGTGTGCAGGGAGTCCAGGCCTGAGCTGGCAGAAGCAGTTCTGAAATGGGGTGTAGCCACTTTAAGGGGCAAGGTCAGCTTTTAAAATGCCCCATGAGAATTTATGTCTTTTTTCTCATTTCTGTATTAACCACACAGTTTCGGCATTGACATTGACTGACTCAGCAGCCGAGAACGGGGCTGGAACAGGAGGGAATGTCTGAGTCCCCAGGAGCAGCCCATGTGGAGACCCTTATCACAGGAGTCCGGGGTGCCACAAAGAAGGAGCACCCAGCCAGGGCTGGGCAGCCAGCAGGGACAGAAGGACACAGGACTCCACCCGGCTCCACAACTCACACCTCAGGATTTCACACACGCAAGGAGCTTCCGAGACAGAAGTCACCTGAGGCTGTGCCCATTGGGGTCCCCCTCTTTTTATTTTGCGTTGCAGTCAGCCCCAGGAGTTCCATATTGGAAGCCTCTGCTCAGAGACAGGGTCAGAAAAGTCCGTCGTTGTGGGGTGGGGCCTGGACGCGCACTCCCCAGTGTCGTGAAGCTGCTCTCGGATTCCACGTGCAGCCCTCGTCAGCCCAGCACACCTGCGCCTCACAGTTTCTGGGGCCAAGCGAGTGGTGGGTTTGAAAGTTCCCGGAGATTCTGAGCTATCAAGGGCCAAGACGGGGAACGCGTTGCAGACTTCTAAATGGCTGGTAAAGGGAATTGAAAAGGACTAGGCTGATTCCTCTTCAAGGAACGTGTGGAGCTGCAGCCAGGCCACATGTGCCGCTGAAGTGGCGGGTAACGGGAACAGTCTGCTTGTTCACAGGCTCCGCTGGACACACAAATGAGCACAACAGGTCTGCAGAAGGAAAAGGCTCTTGCCTGTATGTCTCTAACACACGGCGAAGGGGGCCGGAGAAGACTGAGGCATAGTGTGCGTGCTCTGATGGAATCTATAACTGGAAGTATGTAAATCCCTGTGTGTGAGGCAGAAAACCATCAGTCTGGATCTGCCTGGAAATGTTAACTTCTGGGAGCTTAACATCTTTAGCCTATACTAGTGATGTGCCCTGAACTTTGAAATTTATTTCAGAAAATGAGGCCTCTACAAGGAAAATCATCTCAGCTTGAAATGGATCTCTCATCCCACAGAGGCTGCCTCAGTGTCCTGTGACCATATGTGGTAGAGATGGTTCCTAATCAAACATTCAATTTGTTTCTCTTTAAGAATATAAGAAAGTAGGCTGGGTGTGGTAGTTCACACCTGTAATCCCAGCACTTTGGGAGGCTGAGGTGGGTGGATCACCTGAGGTCAGGAGTTCAAGACCAGCCTGGCCAACATGGTAAAACCCTGTCTCGACTAAAAATACAAAAATTAGCCGGGTGTGGTGGCAGGCACCTGTAATCCCAGCTACTCGGGAGACTGAGGCAGGAGAATGGCGTGAAACCAGGAGGCAGAGGTTGCAGTGAGCTGAGATCAAACCACTGCACTCCAGCCTGCTGGACAAGAGCGAGACTTCATCTCAAAAAAGAACAATATAAGAAAGTATAAACAGAGTGAAATTAATTCATTAACATTAGGAAGTAGAAATACACTGTAATGTGACCCACACTAGCATGAGATACTGTGTAACCGAACTGGGTCTGGATCCCCCTGGAAGGGCTTGCAGCCGGACCACCAAAGGGCCTCATGTAGGCCCATCCTCCCCACCATGGGCTCCCAGCACTGGCAAATGCCACTCAGACCACAGCCGCAGGGGCCTCCCCGATCCCGATCCGGATCCCGGGGCTGTTTCTGTAAGAGAGTGTTTTGTCACCACATGATACTTTGTTTCAAGCATTATTTCTAATGAGCAAATATATGCTAAATTAACAGGAATGTAATTAAATAGCACATGGATAGGACACGCGACAGCAGGAGGAGGCGGAGGCCGTGGTGCTTCTGACGCCGCTTCTCTTGAAGGGTGGCTCCAAGGATGTGAGCTGGAGGGACCGTGTCAGACGGTGTGGTGGAGGGCAGGGATGGGGCCACACATAATGCCCACAAGGCCTCGTGATTCACTGGTTTTATTCGTGCAACTATTTCTTTTCCTTCCTTAGTATCTTTCTTCTTAACAAGTTCAAAGAATGAAAGAGGGCACTTAAATTATTTTAAATCAGCAGGATTTTTTGAGACCTCATCATAGATAAGACCCATATTGAGCAAACCAGGCTGGAGAGTTAGTGTTCAGTGGAAGACGGTGAGCGGGCTGTGTCCCCACCAAGTCCCACCCCGTCTCAGGGACCCCACAGCTGCAGGCCTGGCTGTGTCTGGCAATGCCGGGGGAGCCGCGCAGCATGAAACAGACCCTGTGCTCAGTCTTGAGGTCACAGCTCAGCCTCAGTGTGGCTGGGGCCGCACAAACACAGGATGGCGCCCCCCGGCATCTCACAGACACAGGCGGCCCCCGGCATCTCACAGACACAGGACGGCGGCCCCCGGCATCTCACAGACACAGGACGGCGGCTCCCGGCATCTCACAGACACAGGACGGTCCCCCGGCATCTCACAGGCAGAACGGCAGCCCCCGGCATCTCATAGGCACAGGACGGCCGCCCCCAGCATCTCCAGGACACGGTTTTCCATTGTTTCACCAGCCCCTCAGCTTTTCCAGACGTCCCTGGATCCCAGACCCTGCTCCTCACGTCCAGCCACTGGCCAGGGTTCTGCTCCAGACCACAGCGGCCACCCAGGATCCAGATTCTGTGCCCAGCCCCACGGCTTCTGCACCGCAGCTCATCCTCTTGGTGGAGCCCGAGCTGGGCCCCGTGTCCTTGTTGAGTGTGGTTTGAACTGAGGAGCATCTGTACCGGGGCCAGGGCCCAGGTGAGGTGACCCCAGCCCCAGCCCTGCCTGTTATTGCTGCAACTGCCATTATCACTGTGGCTCTGTGAGTTACACCCCCTGCTTCTCAGCTACTGCAACTCACCTGCTTCGGCCAACACTACAAATACATGAGCTGCGGGGAGCGTGGCCTTGTGCGGCCGTCTGGGTGGAGACGCAGAAAGACTTCTTACAGTGGGAGGCTTTGCCTGAACTGAGCTCTCAGAGATGAGGGGGTGGGGGGTGTCCCAGGAACAGGTGATGCCTGTGCAGAGGCCACCTGCAGCCCTGGGTTGTGGGGAATGTGAGGGACAAGAGGAGAGGGAGGGGTGAGGGCACAGAAGCGGGCTTTGGCCTGCGTCCTACATCCCAAGGTCATTGCGGGGTTTGACAGTGGGTACGCAGAGGAGAGTCCAGCCTGGGGCCATGGTGCAGCCGTCAGGGCAGAGGCCGTCAGGACAGAGGCTGTCAGGACAGAGGCCGTCAGGGGCAGAGACCGTCAGGGGCAGAGGCCATCGGGCAGAGGCCGTCAGGACAGAGGCCATCAGGGGCAGAGGCCATCGGGCAGAGGCCGTCAGGGGCAGAGGCCGTCAGGACAGAGGCTGTCAGGACAGAGGCCGTCAGGGGCAGAGGCCGTCAGGGGCTGGGGCCGTCAGGGGCTGGGGCCGTCAGGGGCAGAGGCTGTCAGGGCAGAGGCCGTCAGGGGCAGAGACCATCAGGGGCAGAGGTGGTTAGGGGCTGGGGCTGTCAGGACAGAGGCCATAAGGACAGAGGCCATCAGGACAGAGGCCGTCAGGACAGAGGCCATCAGGGCAGAGGCCGTCAGGGGCTGGGGCTGACTTGCCCACCATGTTGGGGGTAAAATCAGCGCCACGTGCTCATCCTCTGACGTGGCTGTTGCAGCCCCCAAAGCCCACCAGCCAACACCCAGTGATTATGGCAGAAATTGATACAGAAAGGGTATAGGTAAGAAAGACAAAAATAGGGATCCTAGGTCAAGTCTAAGGGAGAGCATAGGAGTTATGTTTTGCTGAATAAAAAGGGAAGAAGCCTGAGCCATTGGGGTCACTGCAATAACCTTCTTCTTCCAAGGCCCTGGTCCTGCCACAAGTGTGGATGCCGTCCTCACTCAGGCTCCCCCACCGCTGGAGCCCCCTCTACAGAGGCGGCTATTCCTAGACGGACGTCGGATCAGATGGTTTTTGCTTACAGTAATTAAATTCCCTCTACCACCCTAAAAAGAATTCTCTGTCCTTGGGATTTCTAGACTTAAAATTCTTAAAGGCATTTATTGCCCTTCCTTAATTGCTGCTTTACCAAGACAAACACACTTAGTTCCTTTCCACTTTTCTCACAAACAAATCCTTCAGTCTCTTAATCATTTATGTTGCTTTTCTCTGAATTTCCTCCAATTTGTTGACATCCTCTGGTTTCTAAGGTTTTAATACCTATATTTGCTTTGTTAGAACACAGCAGGTATTAGGAAAGACTTGGATGCTATTCAAGCCACAGTAATTATAATGGAAAACAAGTTCAAATGCCTTGAAGGAAAGCAGCAGGTAAGAGGGAGGAAACAAGGAAGATAATGGCCAATGCATATAACGCTTTTCTAATTCAGGACAAGACCATGAGAAACCTCATCAGTGATGCCAGCAAAAACCAAATACCTAAATAGATACATAAATGTGTGTGTACACACCCACACGCACACACGCACACACACACACAGAGGATATCATTTTAAAAAGAAGGGAACATACCAGTAATTAGCACAGAACATAAATTTCCCCCACAGGGACGGGTGCAGAGGGACAGCTCTGTGCGGACACAGCCGGAAGGCGCTGCCCGCCAGCCAAGGCGAGAGGCCTCTGGAGGAGCCAGCCCTGCCCACATCCTGATCTCTGACACCCAGCTCCACAGTGGGGAGATGAACTCCTGTTGCTGAAGCTGCCCAGGCTGTAGCGTTTTAGAAAAGACCACTATATCGGCCAACCCTAGTTTCAATAAAACTTTATTTACTAAAACAGGTGGGGCTGTCCACAGGTTGGAATCCACCCGCCTCTGTCCTAGCACGTCTTAAAGTCAAGAATGAGGTGATCTCACAAGGTCCCTGTGGAGAGGCAGTGAAAGGGCTGCTGCTGCTGCCCCGGCTGAACCTGGAAGCCTGACCCCCCCTCCACGAGGCGAGACCCCACACTCCAGCCGGCCTCCTCCCTGAAGGGCCAGACAGGTGACCGTGTCCCCAGAAGCTTTGGTCTTGGGCTTGCCCTGGTAGGAAAGGTTTTCCCAGCCAAGTGCATCCTCTGCTTGTCAGCAACTTCCACAAACGTGGTGAGAGGAGACATTCAGGGATGAATTTAAATTGTGGAACTAAAGAGGCCTCACCCGAGTGCTTTCATTTTACCCAGTGCTGACACTATGGCGTGATGACTCCGTTTCCTACACGGTTCTGAGTGTTTTCCGTCCTTCCTGACGGCCTCCACCACGAGACTTCGGGTCATCCTTTAACGAGGGCCCAAGGAAGCACCCCTACTCTTCAGTTCCATGATTTCCCACGGTAAGTACTGAGTGAAGACTGCTGCAGCCTGTGATGTGTTCATAGCCAAGGCCCCAGTACCCGGGCACTCTGTCTGGGGCAGCCTCTGGCTTTTCACGATGCAGCAAAGCATCAGGCTGCCCATGTCAGAAGCCTTTGCCCCACGGAGGCTTCGGCTGTGAGTCTGGAACGCGCTCTGAGCACCCCGGAGCAGGGCACTGTTGGGTTACTTGAAAAATAGGAAGAAAAATAAGACAATATCCCTGGACCTTAGAAACCTCATCGATCAAGAGTAGCGTTTCCCTCCAAGGTCGCCCAGTTTCACCTTGTTCTGTAGGGGATGGAAGAGCAGCATGGCCCCGGTGAGTCTGAACCCTGTGCACTCCCGGTTGGTCCCCAGTGGGAAACGGGAAAGGGCTTTGTTTTCAGTGTGCATTTATCCCTGATAAACAAAAATCCCAGCATAAAGCAGAACGGTGGCTGCTTTCTTGTGACTCATTATTGATTAACAAGTTTTAAACTCATTCATCTTGGAAAACTCTCAACAATTTAGCATAGAAAACCACTTTAATGAATGCACATAAGCCCATGTCGACAAGGAGTAGCCAGAAGCCAATCCTGGTTTATTTCTCGACATCTTGCTAAAGGAGGAGCTCACCAGATAAGCACCCCAAGACCTGTGTCCCAGGAAACACCGACAGGCAGCTCTCTCGGACCCCAGGCGAGGATCTCCTCTCTCGGGCCCCAGGCTCGGCTCTGCTCTGCTGCCATGGCTGCACTCCGTGGCCAATGCTCCTCCCAACACCTGAGGACATCTTGGCCTCTACTGTGGCTGTGTGTATTTTTCTTTGTGGTAATTAACACACTTAAAAAAATTTCTCTAATCTATAATTTGAAATAACTCAGGTAGAATTTTTCAAACGCACACATTCTGCAGCACTGGCCCATCCACCGCAGAGGAGAAGAGCCAAGGAGCGAGTTCCTTGTGCTCCCTGCTCGTGGTGTCTGACCCGGTCCCGCACTGCCTGGACTACAGTGTTTCCTGAAGCTAAGGAAGACAGTTGTGTAGAGACTCAGCCTGCATTCAGCAGACACACACATTCTTAAGAACCTGTCTTGAAACAAGTAAACAAATCTTCATGCCCAGTTTGTCATCTCCTCCTTACCCTCTCCCCTCGTCAAGCCATTCAGTCACGTCGGTCCCTCCTGAGTCGTGCACACACACGCAGGCACACACATGCAGGCAAACACACAGGGCCTGGCACACACGTGCAGGCACACACACACACAGGCACACACGTGCAGGCACATACGCAGGCACAAACACGCAGGCACACACACGCAGGGTGGTGTGAACATGCCTAGTGCAGCCAGCAAAGCCCCGAGGTGGTGTGAACATGCCCAGTGTACCCAGCAAAGCTATGGGGTGGTGTGAACATGCCTAGTGCAGCCAGCAAAGCCCCGAGGTGGTGTGAACATGCCCAGTGCACCCAGCAAAGCTGCAGGGTGGTAGGGTTCCAAGTCTTCACTGCCATTCAGCACTTGCACATCAGAAATCCAGGCATCTGGATGGCCTGCGCTGACTTAATTGACTGGTCAGTCTGGGCAAACCTGCAGTCGGTTCCTTCCAAGAAGCAAATCAATCAAAACAACATGGGTTCCCCGAGCTGTCCCCTCGGCTGAAATAACCGCCCCGCAGCCCTCTGCAACTTCGAAATCTCTAGTGAAACCAGGCATTTAGGTTTTCAAGAGGAAAAAAATGCCAAAATGATTGCCAAGAAATGCACTGGACATTCCCTGGGCACACAGGGCACCTGTGCAGCTGCAATTCTAGGGACGCTCACTGCCCACGTCCTCCACAAGGTCACAGGCATTTTAAGCCAGGAGTGCATCCTAGGCCCTCCAAGGAGACGACCACCAGGATGTGGCTCCTGACCCCACGGGGCTGACCTAACTAAGAAGCCTTGTGACAAACAGGGAATGGAAGAGAAAACTGCCTTAGGAGCAGGGAGGGGCCGAGGCCGGCCTGGCCATGGCAGGAGCTGACGAAGGCCTTCGGGGGAGGATAAAGCATGAGCAACTTCAGCTGTGCTCTCAACATTGACTTCGACTCCTTTCCACTGCCTGTGTCTGCTACTGCACTTAGAAAAATGTCAAACACACAAGAGGTTTTCAATAAGCGACAAACTTTACCTAAAAAAGATAAAAGGAAAACAGAAACCAAAACAAAGAGACTGAGGGGTCTGCAGAGTCCTCGTCTGCTTGACTGTGGGCGGTGGGTGGTTTGTGACTGTCAGAATGAGCTTTTCTTCTTAGACGGGTCAGCAGGCAGCTGGGCTTTGCAGTGACAGGTGTCCCGAGGAAAGCAGGCAAATGTGCGCTGGACAAAGACACGTGCGGCCCTGTTCTATGAAGGACTTGACCTTTGAGTCTGAAAAACACCCTGTACTTTAGGAGCTCCGAAGAGAAAGGCGTCATTTCAGAGAGTGGGAGAGCCACGCCTCCTTGTCAGTGTGATGGTTGGTAACCAGATTGGCAGGTAAAGCCACAATGCGGTTGATGTACCCTCACCTGCTCTATTACTAAACATCCAAAATACATGGTTAATATTTTAGAAAGCAGACAAAGGCCCCCATGGTATGACACACCTGGATGGGTGTTTGTTCTCGGCCATGCTGAGAGATACCTGACACCCCTGGGTCTCCCCCGGCACCCCCAGCACGGCCGCCTTCCCCAGAAAACAATGTCAGATTTTAGATGCTGAATTGTGCGGCCAACTTGGTTTACTTCGTTAATAGCCCTGTGGGAACACAACTGCTTATACGTGACAAGGCCTAACTCCACACAGAACAAACACGAGTATCAAATAACCTCACTTAAGCTAAAGAAACACACACATATGTGACAACCTTGGGGGAGGATGGCTGGTGTATTTGTATTTCCCTGCTCAGCTTATCAGTTGGATATCGGCAAGTAAGATTTAGAAGCAGAAACATAAAATATTGAACAAAAACTAAAACACTTATAAAAAGGATTCGCCGTGTGGTGTGAAGGCTTTGTGCAGTAATTGACACAAGATCAGAAAGCAAACCCTAAGAAAAGCGGCGCCCACGCTCCCAGCGCCAGGCCAGGGATTAATGAGCCCAGCAGACAATTCCGATCCGGAGTGGGATTTGCTCTTCCGTTTATGTTCTATTGTCCGGGTCTTATTTTTGCTTTCAATTCCTTTTGTAATGGAGGGAGCAGTTGTTATTGACAATTAATAGGGGCTTCAAAGGCAGTCGTGTTTGGAAGGGGCAGCAGCTTCCCTAAGATCCCTCGGCTGCTGCTCAGGTGCAGCCGCTCTGTATGCCAAGCACGGCCCATGCTGGGCCCCATCGAGGCAGCGCAGATATCGATTTAGATGGAAACCGGGGTCGACGCAGAGGGTGGAAGGAGCTCAGTGATCTTCGCGTGCTAATGTATTATTTAGGCTTTGTGGTTTCATCCGGAGTAAGTGCCTATTTAGGAAAAATTACAGAATCAGTATCTCTGCTACTGATATATTTTCCGTAACAGTAATTCACAAGTAAAATACCAGGGATGATGGAACGTATTTGTGCAAAAATTCAGGAGAAGACAGTCTGATCTGATGGGCTGGGCTCATTGGAGGGGACCATAGTAACAAAAAGCAAACAACATCCACCTGGGAAGGTCCATGGGCCGGGGATGGGCACCGAGGCTGCCCTCAGAGGCCAGCAGGACAGCACGGCGTGGATTTTGGTGAAGCTGAGTGATGCATGGTATATGCTCCCTCACTGATCGAAATTATTCTTTTTACTCAAATATTTACAATGTAAGATAATTCCTTGTGTTCGTAGTTCTTATATAATCATACACTAAAACAAATTTTACCAATTAAAGACAAAACCGAGACCCTCTTCCACGTGAGCCGGTGAAGGAGGAAGCTGCAGTGGGCCTGGCTGCGGGGAGCAACCTGGCCACTGTTTCAAAGCTGCCCGCTGAGCCCCGCAGAGGTGCCCTCACCCCACAAAGCACTTCCGCTCAGACATCAGGACACCAGGAAGAAGGCAGAGTGCCCTCCGTGTATCCCGTGATGGGTCAGGTGCAAGGAGGCCCCATCAAGAGGCCTGACCACACGGTCCTGTCCTCTGCAGGGCTCTGTGAACACAGGACACGCAACAGTGACGGTCCAGCCGCCGCTTGGCTCTGGGCACCGCGTCAGTAGGCACTGCCCTGGGTATGCTGATGACAAACGGTTCAAACGACTCTGCTGTCATGACACTCGACCCTTTTGACCGGGGAACTGCCACTCACCGGCACCGCACACCTGCTCCTCCCGTGCTGCACCTCTGTCATCTCTGCCAACCAGGCAGGTCTGGGGTCCTAGAACCAACAGGGCTCACCCACCCCAGCCCCAGGCAGAGCCGGCCCCTGTGGAAAGTGCCCAGCCACAGGCAGGTCTTTACCCACACGCCTAGGCCGGGCCCTGGTCATCCTTCCACAGACACAGGAAAGGGAAATGTAAGTGACAGGAAGTCAAATGGAACTGAAAGCCACCTCATCTCCTGGCTCCCACTCAGAAATGGTGGAGGAAACGCTCTTAAATGAAATCACGTGATCCTGTTTAAATCAATGGAAAATTAAAAGGCAGGGCACTGGCTGACCCTTGATGCCGGGAGGGGCAAATGTGGATTCAGGTGGCTCTCGGCCCCCATGGGCTGGCATTGGGCTTCCTCGGGAGCAACCTGAGAGTGCTCATTCTTGGCCAGATCCTGAGTTTCGGAGGGGAAGAGATTGGACCAAAAACCTTAGTGAGAACCTCGGGGCCAGGGGCGGCGGGAACACGTGGGCGCCCTCCACGATCCCCTATCCTGATGCGAAGCTCCCTTTGCGTCTCCACTGTGTTTTCACTCCCGTATTTTCACAGCTGTGATTCATCCTCAATGCTTCTGACACCCACAAGCCACCCAGCCTCACTTTCTAAAAACATGATTGAGAAAGCAAGACAGAGTTTGGGACAGAGGTCTCCCAGCAGAGCAGAGCCCTGGCACCCTGGGCAACATACTGTGAGTGTTCACAGCTGAGACAGTAAGATGATCGTGACGTCCTTTTCAAAGAGAAAACAGGCCCCACCCCAACACAGCCACCGAGGGAGAATCGCAAGAGGCAGCTCCCCCAAAGCTGGGAGGAGGTCAGGCCTGGGATCCCCCTACCTTCACGGTCTTCAGTCAGAAACGAGAGATTTGCAAACAGCATCGGAAGCCTTCACTTCCTTCTGCAGCCTTAAAGTTTGAACTTTCCTTATATTTTAGACATGAAAAGTCCACCAGGAAAGCCAGCATGGTGAGTTTTAGGCAGAGGCCCTCTTGTGAATAATTCATCTATGATCCGAGACGGCCAGACAAGGATCATGGCCCAAACTTTTCCTCCCCAGCGTCACGGCCACCCTGCTGTCTCCTCTCCAGCTCAGACCAAGATTCTCTGGACATTTTCACGGCTGAAAACCCAACCAGAAAGCTGTCCCTGACAGGACCCTCTCCTCAAGTCCTGAGGACCCGGCTGCGGCCGGCCGGAACGTGAACCACAGCTCGCAGAAGCAGCAGGCACGGAGGCAGCGGAGGCAGAGGCGGGAGAGAGAGTGGGAGCTTGAAACCTTCAAAGAGGGCTTGAAGAACAAGGCCAGGAGAAGCAGCGCCCAGGCCCCACCGGTTTCCTCCTTTCCCTCCTGAATCTGGGCCGGAGCCATTTCAGACGAGAGAGGAAAGAACGAAACGAGCTGCAGGAGAAGCAGCCAGAGCCTGCAAGGCCCAGCCAGAGACGGCAGAGGAGAGAACCGCAAACCAGGAACGAGGAGGAGAGACGCGGACTTCACTAACCAACCCATGCAACCTGGAAGAGGCAGGCGGACTTCACTAACCGACGCCACCTGGAGAAAGTGAAGCTTTAACTGTTAGAAGGAAAACAGTTTGGACAGTAGTGGCCTTAGGAAGAAGGCCCTAATTTTTCAGAACACTGACCGGGGCCATTCTTTACCCAGAGCTGCCGTGTCCTGCACAAGCCAACACCAGCTGGAGCCCAGGAGGGCGGGGCAGCTGCAGACCCTCGGGAGCCTGTGCTGGCTCAGGGGGCTGGGGAGAGTCCAGTGTGCACCAGAGGGAGGGAGGCACCTCTCCTTGCTGCGTTAGGAGACCAGGGTCTCTGAAAGGGTGAGGACCACGGCCAGGCCAGCAGCACCACATCACCGGGCTGAAGACTGGTTAACCCGGTGGAATCAGCTGTCTTCATGTTCAAACCAGGACGTGGGGCTATTTTGCTCTGGTCACCTGGCCTGACATGAGCCACTGAGACTCGAACACCCCTGCTCTGGAGCGAAGAAGAACCCACACCTCTGTCCTGCCCGGCAGCGCCCCCCACCCCCCACCACTCGCTGGGAGCACAGGATCTGTACCCTCTCGCTGGGGGCACGGGATCTGTATCCTCTTGCTGGGGGCACAGGGTCCGTATCCACTCCCTGGGGGCGCGAGGTCCGTACCCACTCGCTGGGGGCATGGGGTCTGTACCCTCTCGCTGGGGGCACAGGGTCTGTATCCTCTCACTGGGGGCACGGGGTCTGTACCCTCTCGCTGGGGGCATGGGGTCCGTGGTCCATACCCTCTCGCTGGGGGCACAGGGTCTGTACCCTCTCGCTGAGGGCACCGGGGTCCCTTCTGTCTCCTCTAAGTCTCCCTTAAACTTAAGGCCAATCCTATGATTTTCTCCTAAAAGCATTCTTCTGGATTCTACCCCAAAGAAACCAGTGACATTTCTCAACATCAGGCTCCCTAATCTCTGCAGCCCGCCTGAAGAAAAAGAAGAGAGATGTGTATGGCCCTGGCATTTGGAAATAAAAGCCTTTAACCGTCTCCTACCTTTAGCTGCTTTTGCCAAGCAGACAAGGTCCAGAAAGCACCTTCAAAAGGGCTGGGAGCTCCGGCCCTGCCCATCCACACAGCAAACACAGCAACCAGAAATAACACGTTCACAGGCTTCCCCTCCCCACTCCCAACGCAGCTGCAAAAGAGCTGATAAAATGAGGATGGGCACTATGGAAGTAAACAGTACTCGATCCACCAGTTTGCGACATCATCAAAGACATGTAGAGAGAAAATACACAGGTAATAATAACAATGATAATTCTAATACTATTTTGTTAGATTAGAAGCATTTTTCCTGAACAGAAGCAACACCACCTGGGGTCCCAGTGGAAAGCACGGGCCGGACGTGCTCCTCATGACCAGGTCAGAGCGCAGAGCCTGCCTGGTGACCTCATTTCCTTAGGGCAATTGCACCTTCCATCTGGAGCCTGGTCCCTCTTAAAGGTAGAAGAGTCAGAAAAGAATTCACCAGAAGCGGCATGGCACATCCCCAGGATGGCTCCTTCACCACACCGAGAACCCGCAGGATGAAGCAGCTCTGTGCAAGCCCCTGACCCCCTGCAGAGCTGAGCTGGCTGCTTGGGGACTGTGTCCCCCAGCAAAGCACAGAGCTGAGCCAGCTGCTCAGGGACTATGTCCCCCAGGAAAGCACGTCTGAGTCCTGGGCTCCAGCTCCTGTGAATGGGATGTGATTTGGAAACGGTCTTCAAAGAGGGAAGCAAGTTAAAGATGAGGCCATTAGAGTGGCTCCTAATCCAGGGACTGGTGTCCCAAAGAAGGAGGCACTGGACAGAGACAGGCGCCGAGTGGGAAGGCGAGGCCAGAATCCCCAGAGAACACCTGGTGACTCAGCAGAGGTGGGAGAGAGGCCCCTGCAAGCCAAGGAATGGCGGGGGTGCCCGAGTCACCAGAGGCTGGAGAAGGCAGCAAGGTGCACGGCCCTGTTGAGACCTTGATCTCAGACTCTGGGGTTGCAGGGCCTGGAGAGCTCCACACCGTTCTAAGCCCGCCGGTGTGCAGGGCTCAGTTGCCGAAGCCCTGGTCACTGCACGGACCATCTCAGACCCTCTGGCCCCGCATAGCCAGAGCTCAGTGACGAACCAGGCCCGCAGCTCTTCCTCAGGACCCACGTGTTTTCTCTCTCCAAGCCTTTTCCTTTCTAAACTGTTGTTGCTAAGTCAGAAAGAGAAGAGAAGAAATCACGTTGAATAATATCCTCAAGTGATAAATCTGCAGAATCTGCTAAAGGTCCACAGATAATGTGTTTAATTAAACAAACCAGGGACAAGAATGAGGAATAAAACACAGCTTGCTAATAAACTGGACCACTGCAGCCTTTAATATTTCCCCAGCCTTCCCGGGTTTTCTAAAATGTAAAAACAGAGCCGAATGTCGGTTCTGGAAGACTGTGTGGTCTGATGGATGACCTTGATCTTGCTGTGATGGAGACATCAACGGTGAGGTCATGAATTTTGCACCTTTCTGGATTTTTTCCAGCATTTCTGCACTCACTCATTTCCAGTGTTCGACATTTGGGGTCTATTTTGTTTTGAGGGAAAGACAGGTCTCACCAGAGGTTGAAGCAACAAATAATAAAGCCACACAAATGCTCCTAATTGTAACAAAGTATTCATTTATAACCAACATGTTTGTGAAAAATGCCGTCAATCTGTGAGAATACAGTGTACCAAGTGAGAGATTTAGAAAGCCCTTTAAGCTGTCTTTTATTTTGTAAATGAAAAATATATAATCATTATGCATACTCAGGAATTGGGAAATTAATGCTTATTAGACTTCAGGAAAAAAAGGAAAAAATAAACAGAGGGCAAGCGCAGGATACCTTCCAGGAACGAAAGCCTCACCCACACTTTCCAGAAGGCATCGTCATCTTCAGTGGATGTTATACTCATTTATATTTAAAAAAAAGAAGAAAGGTTAAGAGCCAGTAAATAAAGTGACAGATAAAGTCAGAAGAACAATTTAAATCGTTGAGTAAAGAAGGTGGGTGGAAATGAGACACGGGCCGTTTGCAGCAGCCGTCTGGAAGCTGCATTAATTACAGTCAAAGACGGTGCCGCTCTGCGGCCGGCGCCCCCGGGGCCCGCGAGCCTCTGAAATCTCTGGGTCTCCTTTGTTTCTTCTTCACGGTGCAGAAGGACATGGTGAGCAGCTCAGCTCTCACTTTCAAGGGACCTTTGGTGGTTTTCTCCAGCACTGCTGAGAAAGAAGAGTGTCCGTTCCGGGGGCTGCTCAGGCCCAGGCTTTCCAGCTGCTGTGTGGAGCCTTCGGCTTCCCTTTCAGAAACCTGCCCCCACGCCTGGCCCTGGCTAAGCAAAAAGCCAAATGGCGTTGCACTCACATCCAATTAACTTCCCATTTTCAGCAATTACTGCTTCGCCGGGAGCAGCAAGATGCCCTCTGTGGGGAAGCAAAGGCCCGGGAAGGGGTGGCTGATGCTCTGACGAAGGCCCCTCCTCTGACCTCTAGGCCAGGGTAGAGAGCGCGCAGCCCCCGGCCCGCTCCTGCCCCTCCTTCCCAGGCTTTGAAAGCAGAGGTGCTGCATTTGGGGCACGTCCCGGTCAGTTCTTGTGGTGGAGAAGAATTAAAATAAAGTTCGGAGGAGGGCAAAGGCAAACTAAATGACAGGAGGAAGGCCGGATGATGTGAGCGGCTCCTCCGCTCGGGAGACAGATGCCAAGAGACCCAAGGCCGATGAAAAGGCGTCTCAGATGTGCAGAGATGTTCTGTATGCGTTAGAGTCAGGCCGGACACCGAGAATCTCGACTGGGTCGATTCAGGGCAAAGGACGCATCGTGCAGCGAGCAGTGAGTTCGTACAACGCTAAATGCAGAGATTCTAAAATGGATCAGACCTAAATTCACAGAGCACCAGGCATTTGGCACCACCGACCACTCAGAGGGACACGTGCAGGATAGACGGGGTTCAACCACATGAGCAGAGCAAACCGGGACCACAACGGCCCCACGTCCAGCACCGTGTGGAGGACGGTGCATCGTCCACACCTCCAGGTTGTCAGGAAAGGAGGTCTCCTGCACCACACTGGGAGAAATGAAAAGGATCAACTTATTATGAAAAGGCATTACTGGAGAGGAAGGGAAAGTCTCATTATCAGAAACCTCACTGAGTTGTTTCTTCGGATGTGCTTACCCAGTAATTTTTTTTTTTTTCCTATAAGTCACTCACTGATGCAATCAGCCAAGTTCCATCTCCCAGGTGCTGTGCTCAGAGAAGAATAATAATTTGCTCTGGAGTAGAATGTTGGGACTAGAGGCATGAATCGGAAGGATGGGTCAGCCTAAGTGGCAGTGGCCACCAAGCCTGACAGAACCATCAGGGGCCAGGAATGAAGCCCTGGTGCCTGGTGGTGGCCACCAAGCCTGACGGAGCCATCGGGGCCACGCATGGAGCTGTGGTGATCACAATGACCACCTGGGCAGTGGAGGAGGCTGAGAGAATGAGGAGGAAACGAGTCGGTGACACCAAGCCTGATGGAGCCATCGGGGCCACGCATGGAGCTGCGGTGATCACAATGACCACCTGGGTAGTGGAGGAGGCTGAGAGAATGAGGAGGAAACGAGTCGGTGATTAGCTGGAATGTTAAGTTGCTGTAGCCATGTTGTGTGGTAAGGAGTATGGCTGGCCTTGGTCCTGGTTCCCGGAAGCAGCCTCTGAGTCCTTGGGGCCTCCTGAGTCACAGGGGTGAGGTCATTTGTGGTGGGCCCCTCGGACCACACCTGACGGTTTATGCAAATGAGGTGAGAGGATGCGGGCTGTCCACACCAAAAAGACCAACAATGTGATGGGTGAGTGGGGGCTCTGAGTCATGGGATATAGTCTGATCTTGGGAGAAGGGAGGGCTGGTGGGTGGGTTAAAGCTTGTGGCCAATGGTTCAATCCTTCGCACCATGTAATGAAACCTCAGTAGAAGCTCTGCACGCTGAGGCCCAGGTGAATGTCCCTTGTCAGCAATGCTCTGTGTGTGGCTGCACACTGAGACCTCAATAGAAACTGCACTCTGAGGCCCGGGCAAGCGTCCCTGGTCAGCAATGCTCTGTGTGTGGCTGGCTGCACGCTGATACCTCAATAGAAACTCTGCACTCTGAGGCTCGGGTGAGCGTCCCTGGCCAGCAATGCTCTGTGTGTGGCTGCACACTGGTATGCTGAGTGTGGACAGCCTGTCCTCACTGCATGGAGAGGACATGGAAGCTTTGAGTTTAGGGCCTCCCGACCCCATCCTGTGGTCTCTGGCTAGTCTAGATCTGCATTGGTTTTTCTTATAATGAAGCTGTGATCACAAACATGTCACATCCCTACACCTGTGACTCGTGCTAGCCAATTCCTCCTTGGGAGCATGGAGTGGGTGCCTTAAACGTACAGCCAGTTGGTTAGAAGGGTGGGTGCCTGGGGGACCATGGAGCGGCTGGTGTGTGGTGTGGGGGGGTGCTGGCTCACTCTGGCTGTGCCGTGAGCTGTGGGGGGGGGGGGGGGGGGGGGGGGGAGCTGACTCACTCTGGCTGTGCTGTGTCAGAACTGTGCTGAAGCCTGAACAGTCTCCATCTGTGGCGTCTGCTGCTCGGGTCATCCCTGCGGAACAGGAGGGGTGGTGAGCACTGCCCATGCACACAGAAACTCAGCCTGCAGCAGAGACCTGAACTAGGGTGGTGATGTGGTCTGGCTGTGTCCCCACCCAAATCTCATCTTGAATTGTAACTGTCACGATTCCCACGCGTCCTGGGAAGACCCCACTGGGAGGTAATTGAATCATGCAGGCAGGTCTTTCCTGTGCTGTTCTTGTGACCGTGAATAAGTTTCACAAGATCTGATGGTTTTATAAGGGGGAGTTTCCCTGCACACGCTCTCTCTTTGCCTGCTGCCATCTATGTAAGACGTGACTTGCTCCTCCTTGCCTTCCGCCACGATTGTGAGGCCTCCCCAGCCACGTGGAACTGTAAGTCCATTAAACCTCTTTATTTTGTAAACTGCCCAGTCTCAGATATGTCTTTATCAACAGTGTGAAAACAAACTGACACAGGCTGGGAGGGGCCCATGCTAGGCCTGGAAATCAGGGCAGCTGTGTGGATGCCTCACCCTGAGTCCAGCACCTCAGCCTCCAAACACAACAGAGCAGAGTCGAGTCCGGCATCGTAGCCAAGGCCTGGGTCTCTTGGGGTGTAAGAGCTGGGAGCTGCTGACAGGAGCAGTAGAGGAGGCTTCAGCTGCCAGAGAGTGGCCTGGGTTCGGACAGAGTGGACTCCGCTCTTCTGGGGTAGGCTTTGTGTGTGCACACAGGAGCCTGTCTGCCGGCCAAAACCCTGTTTGCAATGCTTCCCTGCTATCTGCCCTGAGCAAAACGTTAGAAATCTAGGATCAATTCAGTAATTCTTCTAGGCTCACTCTCCAGCTCTTTAGAACTCCAAATCGGAACACGTGACCTGAGCTTAGGAGGAACAAATTTTGAAATTGTACTGCCCAGAAAACCCAGTATGGATAGTCAATGTGTTTACACGCATCAGCATGGTAGTCAGTGTGTTTACAGGCATCAGCACAACCGTGTATTTACACACATCAGCACAATACTGTGTTTACACGCATCCGCACGAAGGTGTGTTTACATGTATCCGCATGATTGTGTGTTTGCAGCATCAGCACGATAGTGTGTTTACACGCATCAACATGACAACGTATGCACTTTTAAATACTCTCACTTCATAGTCAACAAGTGTCTCAAGTATAAAACTATAAAAAGAGAAGAAAGTCTAGAGATATCCATTTCAAGCACACATTGTAAAAACAGCACAGACCCTGCTCCCAGTCTAATGCATAAATACTCTAAATAAAAGGGGAGAGACACAAATTTTGAAGCATTAGTAAACGCAAAAGAAGGAAGGACAAATCCCAGATGCCAGAACAGAGAAAGCACAGAGCTGGGGTGAAAAGCAGGCAAGGGGGCAGGTGAGTGGGGCGGAGGCAGGCAGGGGGGTCTGTTAGGGCCCAGCAGGCTGAGGCTGGGATCTGTGCCCACAGGAGGGCAGGGGGCAGGTGCTGGCAGTGCACCCCCAAGGACTGTGCACACTTGCCCTGCACAAAAGGGATGCCAACAAACTGTCCACATGCAGGCGGGCAGAAGATCCTCTCTTTCTCAGGCTCTGGATGAAAACACAGATGCCTCTCATTAGAAATAGAAGCCTGAATCTGTATCCCACATGGGTGTCAAATCCTAATACAATAAAATACTCATATATCTAACATAACACACTGATTTGAATCGCTAATTAACATCTCTCTGGAGGAACATTTCCAACAATGAGAGGTCTTGGGACTTCGACAGGCTTCTCAGAAGAAAAGAAAGACATCAAAGACAAGCACGCAATAAAAAATTATAAACCACATAGAAAACAATCTATAATGAGAAAGTGTTAGCAAAATGTAAAAGAAAACGCAAACTAGAGAATTAACCCCATCTGACCTGGAGATAAAATAACCTGAGACTTAATGGCAGAAATTAACAAACAGGAAAACGGTAGAGAGCGCAGACACAAGCGGAGGTGACTCTTTGAAAATACTAAGGAAACACAAAGACATCTGTAAAAATTATCCAGAAAGGAAAAATGCAAAATAAATGACACCAGAAATGAATTCGGGGTGTCACAACATATGCAGAGAGATTTGCAAAATCACACGAAAATGCAATGCACAATAGAAACGTAATTGGAAGACATTAGTGAAATGAATCATTTTTAGGAAAAAACCACAAAATGCCGAAATTGAATTGAAAGGAATGGTATCTGACTATACTTGTAACCATTAGTTAAATCAGTATTCAAAAATCAACTCTCATAAAAAGCAGTTAAAGCCAGGTGACTTAAATACTGTTAAAGCTTCAAGCAACAGCTATTTCCTGTTATGCGGATTTTAGATTTTTCAGTCTAGGACACAACTTACTTTATAGGATGAGTAGTACTTCGATACTAGCACTGAAAAAAAGTAACACAACGAAAGTAAGGGAATTCCATTTCTCAAAAAATAATAGCAACCAAATACAACAGAGGGAAATCAGTAAAACAGAACGTTGTGACCAAAAAGGTATATCCCAAAAATGCAAAACTTGTTCCACTCCATGTAATTCACTTTACTAAGAGATTAAAGGGAGAAAAAGCCCAGTAATATCTTAGCGATTCAAGAATAAGCATTTGGTCCATTCAGAATTTTTAAAATTTTAAGAAACTAGGAATAAAGCATCCTGAATCCAACAAAAGTTATTTACTAAAATCTTTCAGAAACAATCATCCTTTAACAAGATAAAATGTCAAAGACATTTTCTTAATGCTTGGGATAGATAATGACGCCTGCCATGACCCCTTTGATTCAACACTATATGGAACACCCTAGATAGTCAATAAAATGAAAAATTTTAAGATACATAGAAAGGAAGAAAGCTGCAGATGACATATTGTCTACATGGACAATCTAAGAGAACTGCCAATCAAGCAATTATAACGAATATAAGATTCCTTCAAAGATACAGGTCACAAGGTCAAAATACAAAACAATGTGCCTATATGCCAGCAACAACCCATTATATAATATCTTGAAATAATTAGAAGTTAATTTTAAAATAATCCTGATCATGTTAAGCTACTTCGAAAAATCTTAATAAAATATTTTAAGAACTTTGTATTTAAAAATACGAAAAGTTCATTGAATGACAAAGGAATATCTCAACCCGTGAAGACACATGTCATGTAAGCACAGAAGTGGATGGGAAGACCAAACGTCGTAAATACACTCACACGTCTCCTAACCATGGGGACACGTTCTGAGAAATGCATCATTAGCTGATGTGCCAACATCACAGAGTGCACTTACACACACCCAGATGGCACAGCCCACTGCACACCCACCACCTGCACAGCATATCCTGTATTGAATTAACATGAGCAGCTGTAATAATGGTATGGCTGTACCTAGCACCAAACACTGTTACTGTTCGAATACTGTGAATTCTGTAACCAATGGTATGTATTTGTGTACCTAACCTGCACAGCTTACTGTTACTGTTCCGGATACTGTAGACTACTGTAACAAATGGTATGTATTTGTGTACCTAACCTGCACAGCTTACTGTTACTGTTCCGAATACTGTAGATAACTGTAACAAATGGTATGTATTTGTGTATCTAACCTGCACAGCGTGTTACTGTCCAGAATACCGTAGGCAACTGTAACACAATGGTATGTATTTGTGTCTAAACACATCTAACGAAAAAGGTACAGTTACAAGTATGTGATTACAATCTTATGAGACCACCCTCATATATGCGCTCAGTAGTTGACTGAAACATTGTTATGTGGCAATGATTGTGCTTTTGTACAGTTTTGTCCAAACTAAGCTATATATTAAATTGAAATTCAACAAAAAAAACCAGTCTTTTTTCATAAATTTGACAAGCTCATCTGAAAAATGATTTTAGAATAAGGGACATGTAGATAATTTGGGGAAAGAATGGGGGAGGGTTGCAATTCACCTTGTCAGAAAGGTTTCACATGCTCAGAAAGATTGAGACACCAAGTGTCTACTCTGTACCAGAGTAGGTGAGTATCACAGCTGTATGCTGAGTTAGAGAAGCCAGACACACGGAGTGCACGACGTCTGAATCCGCTAACCTTCTGCTTTGGGTATGACGTGGGAGGAGTTGCTGAGGGGAGGGTCTGGGCTGCCAAGGGCTCTGTCTGGAGCTGGATGGTGACTACACAGTCAATGGACTCTGCACTGAGATGTGCACGCTTTGTATATGTTACACTCCAATAGAAATTTACATGTAAAATAAGATGAGAAAGTTGAATTGAGAAAAAGAAAATCATCAAGGTTTTCGAAACACTGACAAACAGAACCAGTGGAATAAAACTGAGTAGCGAGAAACGTAAGTACACACATGGAGACTGGATAGACAACCAAGGTGAAGTCACACACTGCAGGAGAAAGGGTGTTTCAATGATTAAATACAGGGGCCAGGACAGCTCCCTATCTAAGTAGAAAAAGATGAAACTCAATCCCTGTCTCACAACAACAAAAATTCCTGACAGATTAAAGATTCTAAAATTTCAGAAGAAAATAAGGGCAAATATTTTTATGAAATCATTAGAGAAAGATGCCATGATGAAACCCAGACTTCAAATGGAAAACACTGATTAAAAAGACAGCATAATAAAGATAAAAGATACGCTATATCTCTATTTTTGTAACATATATAATGTACTGACAAAGAACTAGTATCCAAATATAATTACATATATTTTATAATAAAATACTATGCTATATATAACACATATAGCATTTCTATATAAATATGGTTTATATATGTGTTTATATGTAACATGTATATTTATATTATATAATATGTAGTATTTATATCAGATAAAGTATAAAATATAGAAATACAATTTTATCATATATAATATATAAAATATGTATTTCTAGAATAATGATGCAGATATTAAGAACCCTTACATTCTAATAATAAAATAACAACAACAACAAAAAAAAACACACCATGAAAATTGAAGTGTTCAAACAAGCAGTTCACTAATGAGGAAATGTGAATGGCTAACAGCTACAGAAAGCTGCTCCACCTTATTTGTCCACCTTACAGATAAAAGAACTGCACATCTCAGACTTTATTTAAGGAGAAGTCTCTAGGGAAACCCAAGGAAAACTAGGGAGATAAAACAAGCACACCAGAGGAAATTTTAGCCTCTGACAACTACAGCTCCAGCAAACAGTATTTAAAGTATTTAAAATGTTAAAGTATTTAAAATGTTAAAAGAAAGTATTTAAAATGTTAAAAGCAAAGTATTTAAAATGTTAAAAGAAAACACCCAACTTAGAATTCTGTGTCCATTGAAACAATAATTCAAAACTAAAGAAGAAATAAAGACTTTTTAGGTAAACAAAAATTAAGGGAATTTGCCAGCAGTTGACCTGCCCTTCTTTTCTTCTTCTTTTTTTTTTTTTTTTTTTTTGAGATGGAGTCTCACTCTATTGCCCGGGCTAGAGTGCAGTGGCACAATCTCGGCTCACTGCAACCTCCGCCTTCCAGGTTCAAGTGATTCTCCTGCCTCAGCCTCCCGAGTAGCTGGGATTACAGGCGTGTACCACCATGCCTGGCTAATTTTTGTATTTTGAGTAGAGATGGGTTTTCACCATGTTGACCAGGCTGGTCTCAAACTCCTGACCTCGTGATCTGCCCGCCTCGGCCTCCCAAAGTGCTGGGATTAGAGGCATGAGCCACCGTGCCCGGTCCACCCGCCTTTCAAGTAGTGTTAAAAGAAGCTCTTCAGACAGAAGGAAAGTGACAGGTCTGACACTCGGATCTACACAAGACACTGCAGATTCCAGGGAAAGCATTCCAGGTACTGCCAGAAAGAGCCACTGCAAAGGCCCTGGAGAAATCTTGCTTGGCATGTTTGAGGAACAGCAGGGAAGCCGGGGTACTTGGAAGAGATCTACTGGTTATAAAGGGAAGTTCATAGCAAGAATAAAAATGCATTATCTGTATTATCAGTAATAGTTTATTGCTTTTTTTTCTAAGTAGTTCTTAATAACATTACCATAAAGAAACAATTGAGGCTGGGTGTGTTGGCTCACGCCCATAATCCCAGCACCTTGGGAGGCCGAGGTGGGCGGGATCACTTGAAGTCATGAGTTTGAGACCATCCTGGCCAACATGGTAAACCCCTGTTTCCACTAAAAATACAAAAATTAGCTGGGGGTGGTGATGCACACCTGTAGTCCCAGCTACTCAGGAGGCTGAGGCAGGAGAATCACTTGAACCTGGGAGGCAGAGGTTTCAGTGAGCCGAGATCTTGCCACTGCACCCCAGCCTGGGTGACAGGCTAAGCAAGAGAGAGAGAGACTATGTCTCAAAAAAAAAAAAAAAAGCCAGGCATGGTGGCTCACACCTGTAATTCCAGCACTTTGGGAGGCTGAGGTGGGCGGACCACGAGGTCAGGAGATTGAGACCATCCTGGCTAACACGGTGAAACCCCGTTTCTACTAAAAATATAAAAAATTAGCTGGGCGTGGTGGTGGCGCCTGTAGTCCCAGCTACTCGGGAAGCTGAGGCAGGAGAATGGCGTGAACCCGGGAGGCGGAGCTTGCAGTGAGCCGAGATCACACCACTGCACTCCAGCCTGGGCGACAGAGCAAGACTTCATCTCAAAAAAAAAAAAAAAGAAAAGAAACAATTGAAGGCTACAAATAGTCAATATTAAGTCTCTTGAAAAAATCTATGGCCAAAGAGATACCTGCGTGCTTGGGTCCAAAAAAGCGAAGCAAGGCTTGCATGATCTTGGCGGTTCTGAGGCCAGCTCTGAGTCTTTGCTGTCATTGTCACGTGACCCTTTCCAATCACACTTCTTCCTACCCATGGCTGAGTTTGTTGTGAAAGGACAGACTTCCTTCAGCCATGTTTGGCTCCTTTACTAATTCTTGTCTCTTGCAACATTCTTAGTAATCACATAATTCTGAATTCTTTATGTAAAAAACTGCCTGTTTTAAGCCTCAGCAAAGACCAATGTCAAAAGAAAGATGTCTGTATTATGGGAACCATTACAGCCCCAATAGATCCGGTGGCTGGACACGCACTTTCTGCCCATGAAGCAGCCTGTGAGGGGCCTCCATCTCGTGATGCACCAAGATGCTACAGGCACTGAAACACCGGCTTTTGGGTGCACACTTTATACCCACATAAACCAGAGAATGGATTTCCAAACCTCCAGAAAAAAGAAGTCAGGGGAGTGAAACGCAGAGACCAGGAGCTCAACCTACTGCCCCATCACACTTGACTCTTTGCCCAGCAGAAGCGTCAGGAGTTCCGGTGGATTCAATGTTCCTATCAACGGTGAGCCACTTCAGGGCAAAGCCAAACGCAGCCTAGAACCGCACAAGGTCAGGCACTAGACATAGGGTAGGATCCATGTTACTCTTTGCAGCACGGGGTGACGCACTCTCTACCAAACGCGTGAGTCATTCATTCGGAAAGAGATGAAAGATCATGGAACCGTGAACTAATCCTGAATATAACGTTTCCATTTACTTCCCCCGCACTTAACACCTTCCCAGTATCCCGTCGTGGCTGAGTTCACGTTTTTGCCGTGTGCTGCTGGTATCCTGCCTGCACGCGTCTGGAGGACAGGGGCGTGCCAGGCCCAGGGCTTCCTGAGGGACCTGGCCGTCCTCAGCCACAGCCGGCTGATGGACACCATAGTGAAGAATCCGACGGGTCTCTGTGACCATGTCTCAGGGCCAGGGTGAGGAGCATCTGCTTTCCACTGTGCCAGGGAAGAAAGGGAGTGCTGGCTTGCAGAGACTTATGGCTAAAACTACTAGAAGACAGGTTTTATGAACTGCCTCTGAATTTATTTGTATTATGCTGTTTTCATAATTAAAAGAAAAGCTTGTAACAGTTTCCTCATTTATAAATTCCATATTTCGATACAAGCAAAACACTTGTGGAGGTTCTGGAGTCCTTCGGTGTGCAACGCATCTGTCATTTCAAGACAGAGACCAAAGAAAAGTGGAGGGACGTTTGGGCGAAGTTACAGTGAAAAGCTCCTGATGGGTGTGGTGGCCACGCCCCGAGTTCCAGCTACTCGGGATGCTGAGGCAGGAGGATTACTTGAGCTCAGGAGTTCAACACCAGCCTCAGCAATATAGCAAGACTCCATCTCTTGGAAAAAAATACCAAAAAAAGTTCCCAGTGATAAAAGTAATGTGCCACGTGGAGGGGAACACTTTCTGCTAATCTAAGGGAACAAATCCCGGGTTTTAATCCCATGGACACGAAAAAGTGTCATCTTTACTAACAACATTCTTACCTATTAGTTAAATCAGAGATGTGTCCTGGGTGTAGACATGACCAGGGACAGGAGGATCGGGGGACTCTCATTCTTGTTGCCTGACTTTAAAGGGTTGCGAAGTTTTTCAACAAAAATACTCACCAACAATATCTCCCCAACACCAAGCTCCTGCAGGACAGAACGGCATTTGGGTGGCAGACACGGCTGAGAACGGGAAGGAGAAGGGCCTGACCTCATTGCAAGGCCGTCTGCATTAAAGAGGCCAATTTCTGAACACAAGGCAAGTGGCCAGGGAATGCAGCTTGACATTTACAAACCTACTCGCCAGCCTTTGTTCTCAGTACCCGGCTAAGCAAGTCTTCCTTCCCGGCACCGCGGACACTTCTGAAAAGACCCGCCATTGCTTCAGAAAGGACGCTTCGCAGTGTGGCGAGAGGGGAGAGGCACACAGACCATCCCACACAGCTGGCTCAGCATTTAGCAATAACATAAAATGTGTGAGACGGATTGTCATTCGCTCCAAAAACGTGTTGAGCACTGAATGGACGCTGACCACATCACTGGACACGGCAGAGGGAGCAAAGCATAAAGAGAAAGGCCACACACCGAAGCCATGATGAACGGTGACAAAATGTAAATCTTAAGCTTATGGACTACGTCCTGGCACACACGATTTTCATAACAGTCATTAACTCCCAGGGTAACCCTGCAGGGTGTTTCAGATAAAAAAGTTTAAAATAGCTTTATCTGAGTTATATGATTTTAAAAGCCAGCAACTGAAGAAATGTCCAGAAAGTCTTGGTTAAATAAAAAACACTTAAGTGGCACAGAGGCAGGAGCGGGAATCCCGAAGCCGGTGCGTCCGGGGAGCTCACCTCCGGAGGAGACAATTGAATGAGCAGAATGCGGGCGGCCGCAGCCCTGAGGCGGGGGCGGGGGGCATCCTCACCGCTGCTGAATCTGTGCAGGACCCTGGGGCCCCTTCTCCCCGCACACCCTGCACCTGCACAGAAATTCATAAAAACAAAGCAAGCACTCCAGTGTGTGTGTTTTTCTTTCTCCTACTAAATGGGAACGTGCTAGAGCTTGGTCTAAATTATCTGCATCCCCAAACAGAGGACAGTCTCCAGGGCTCAGGTAGGGTCAGCCTCGGGCTCTCAGGCAGGCACAGAGAGCTTGGGGCCTCGGTTGTTTGTAAAGACTCTGCTGCAACCAAACTCACCAGCAGAGGACAGGCTGCAGGAGGCTGCGAGGGGCAAGGAGAGCCCACACTGAGGAAACCACAGGCTGGTCCCAGGGGACCAAGATGGGAGCTCGTCCTCAGAAACAGTGCCCAGGGCTCGAGAGGCCCAGGTTACCGTCTTCTCTGCTACTAGGAGACAAGATCCTTTCCTGCACCATAGGCCGACAGGGGCCAGCTCGGTGATGACTAAGTACAGAAGAGTGTGCTGCAGGAGCGACATTTAATTCTCAACAAGAGCACCTGGAGGATACCAGGAGGAGCATCACAGACAGGAAAAATTATGAGCAGTGAAGGGCAGCCCAAAACAATAACAGCAACTTCTCTTCCTCAGACACCCTTGAGAGTTACGTCAATAACCACTGCTCGGTTATATTTTACAGAAAGCCTTTCTAAATTAAAATATGGTGCGATCCACTTAAACCCTACTGGGCTGAACTCACACATATGTATCATATTGACCCCTGAATTGATCAGACATTGATGCTGAAACCACCCACAGTTTAAAGCATGGCTGGAGGCTGGAGATCTGACCCAGCTTTAAAGAAAGCTGGTGGCTTCGGGCAAGCAGTCACACCGCGCAGGGCAGCCCGTTCTTTGTTTCCAGCAGGGACCAACGAATCCGTGAGGCCGAGCTAGTTCCTCTGTCAGGAAGCTCCACATGGCTGGAGAAATAAATTTTTTATTAAAAAAGTAATTGGAAAGATGTTTACCCTAATCAGATTTCCAATGTTTCACTTTTTCATGGTAAAGATCCCAGCTATCCAGATAAATGGCACTCAGAGCACCCACATCTCCTGGTGGTCTCGGCCCTGTGTCAGCATTTCAAATATTCACATCCATAGCAAGACACGAGAAGCAGGAAGGAGAGGAAAGAGGAATCAGAGAGGTGTGCCCCAGCATGCGGGCACAGCTGGCACATTCAGAGACGGTCTCTGAATTGCAGATTTCAGAGGTTGTTTAGCACAGACGTCCTTTTTATCATTTGAAACCTAAGGAATAGAGAGCGCACAGGGCTTGCCAGTCGTTGCCTACCTAGTCGGTGAGAGACCCAGGAGCAGAACCTGCAATCCTGGTGTCCTGACACTGCCTTGTTCTATGTGCTGCCCTTCAGGGACTGAGGCAATCTCGTGATTTCTCACGTGGCAGGTTCTCAGCCCCACGCCTTCCACCATGACCTGAGGCCCAGCTGGTCTCTAAGAACGCACTGCGTTATGCGGCCGCTCCGGGACTAAAGGATGTTGAGACTTTAAAATACTGTGGCTGCGGGAACCAGGAGAGGATGCCAGGCTGGGTGTCAGAACAGAGGGAAAAGCCGTCCCTGTTAGCCACCTTGGCACGCTCTTGAGTTTCCTGAAGCAGATTTTCCTAACCTGACATTTTGGAGACGGCGGGACGGGTTTCTCGCAATAATCCCTCATCTGCCATTGAGGCGCTGAGCTCTTGTCTTCCTTCCCGGTGTGTGTACCGCTAGCTCTGCACCAGTTCCACCCACTCGCCAAAAAGTCCATCTAAATCCGTCCATGCTTATTTTTAATTTAACCTTAATCCTGCAGGATCAGGAGAGGGGCAGGCAATCCGGTTTACACAAGGGAGGCGAGCGGCTGCTGGGGAGGCCTGGCCTGAAAACGCCCCCACCTCTCGCCCCAGAATGGAGCCTCCAGATACATTCAACTCAAACCACATCCCATTCCTCTCTCGTGAAAACTCATCTGGTCACAGAGCAATTGCCGAGTGCAGACTCTGTGTGTGACACACACTGCTGCTTTCTGAGGAACACACAGATGAATACAACAGTCCCCACGGGCAGGTTTAGCAGGGAAGAAGCACGGTCACCGAAGTCCAAAAAAGCAGGCTGGAGTCCATGCGCCGTGCTGGACAGGCCAGGAGCCGAGGGCAGGTCACTCAGTTCCCTTCTCTCAGGGAGCTTTCAGCTCAGGAGAATAAACGAGGAGTATACACACACCATGTCCAAAGGCAATCTCAGTAACCACAACCAAAGGGGCTGGAGCCACTGCAGACCTCAGGGAAGGAGCAGCCCTTAGGCTGTGCAAAGCCTGCCTACAGTCACTGTGCGTGGGCGAGGAGGCGTGGCATGTCCGGCATTTCAGAGCCAACGGCATGCTAGAGGCCGCCAGGGAGGGGCAGCTCCTGGGCATAGCTGGTGCATGGGAAGAAGCCGAGGTCCATCCTGCAAAGGAGAGCTGAGGCCAGGTGGTACAGCAAAGCACAGAGCAACACACAGCTGGGCTCTTCTCAGTGCAAAACAGGCAAGCCGGAAGCTCTCAAGTGAGTCAGCGAACCACCAACGTGGCATTACAGGAGGATGAACAGGGCAGTGCAAGGCAACCTGGGGGCAGGAGTACTGAGCACATGGAACACGCGTAAGGCAGGTCAGGCAAGAGGCAGGAAGAGCCAGAATGGGGCCAAAGGATTCAGAGAAACAGGGACAGGAGGCCCAATGGTTATAGAAGGTGGCCAAGAATGGTGCATACGCACTTTCTTCTAAGGACACTTTCTCTCTGTCTAGATAGAAATGCATACGTGAATAGACATATGTACACACATACACACAGGTCAGTACCATCCTTTCAACTTTTCTGTTTGTATATTTTCATCATAAAATATTGGGGAAATGGTGCCTTTTCATCTCTGCAACGTAAGAGCTCTATAACATCAGAAACTCTGCTTCTCTTACAGACCATGTAGAAACATGTGGGGAAAAGTACTACATGCATCTATAAATCACCAGGTCCTGCTAACCACAGGCATCTCCTCTTGGTCCTCATGTTACATTTTCTTAGACTTAAGTTTTCTTCATAGCAGGGGAACATGACTTTGGCACCGTGTGTCTTCCATTCTTCCCTGTCCTTCATCCACCTTCCTCCACCATCCTTCCTTTATCCCTGTCCATATCCACCACTCCTTCCACATCCACTATCATCATCATCACTATCATCATCCATCCACCTCCACCACTACCACCATCACCACCATCATCACCACCATCATCTCATCACCATCACCATCATCACCATCATCACTATCACTATCACATCACAACCACCATCCACCATCATCATTACCATCATATCACCACCATCACCATCACTATCACCAACACCATCATCACCCTCACCATTATCACTATTATCCACCACTACCATCATCACCATCACTATCATCATATCATTGTCAATCACATCACCACTACCACCATCACCACCATCATCAGCACCATCATTGCATCACGTGACATCACCATAATTTCCGTCATCACTCACCATTACATCACAACCACCATCACCATCATCACCATATCACCACCATCACTACTATCACCCAACCCATCCATCCACCCCTCACCATCCATCCCTATCCATCCACCATCCATCCATCCACCATTATCCACCATCCACCATCCACCATCATCCACCATCCACTATCCATCCACTACCATCTTTCTTCCTTCATCCATCCACCACTACCATCCATCCACCATCCATCCATCCATCCATTATCCACCATCTTTCCATTATCATCCTGTCCACCATTACATCCATCCATCCACCATCCATCCACCATCCATATCCACCACCATCATCACCATCCATCATCCACCATCCACCATCCATCCACTATCACCAACTTGTCATCATCCACTATCGTCCACCACCGTCATCATCATCACTGTCATCACGTCATCACCGTCCGTCACCTGCCACCGTCATGTCATTCACTATCACCACATCACTGTCGTAACTGCCATCATCTGCCATCGGTGCTGTCGTCCACCACTGCCATCGTCCGCCATCGCCGTCGTCGCCATTGCCGTCGTCGTAATCCTGCCATGCCGTCGTCATTGTCCATTCCATCTATTATCCATCATCCACCATCCACCATCCACCATCCACCCATCCATCCACTATCCATCCACCATCCACCATCCACTATCCACCACCACCATCCACCATCCACTATCCACCATCCACCATCATCCACCCTCCACCATCATCCACTATCGTCCACCGATGCATCATCACCATCTTTATCATCATTGTCACCATTGTCACCGTCCGTCACCGCCACGTTGTCCGCCGCACCAGTCACCGTTGCATCCACCAGCCACCATTGCCATCATCACTTCCATGTCGTCACCCATCGTCACCGTCATGTCATCACCATCACTTCATCAAATCATCGCCGACTTCATCACGTCCGCTGTCATCCCCACTACCGTCGTCGTTCGCTATCCGTCATCCGCGTCACGTTACTGCCATGCCGTCGTCATGTCATATCCTGGCCTGCCACCACCGTCGTATGACCGCGCTGTCGCCGTCCGCATCGCCAGCGCCGTCATCTTCGCCGTCGTCGCTAATCGTCCACCACTGCCGTCGTCAATCACGTCCTGCGTGTCATTCCGCCGTCCCATCCACCATCCATCCACCATCCACCATCCATCCTTCCACCATCCATCCATCCACTATCCACCATCCACTATCATCCATCATCCATCATCCACCATTTCCATCCATCTTCCTTCATTCCTTCCACCATTCCTTCCACCATCAATATCATCACCATCATATTACCACCATCACCATCATTATCCACCATCCACCATCATCCACTATCCTGCTTCCATCATCACTATCCCCATCCACTACTGCGTCATCACCATCATGTCTTCACCATCATCACCATCACTGTCACCATCATCAACCTGCATCATCACTGTCACCATTGCATCTGGCCATGTGGCATCATCACCATCATATTGCCACCATCCACCATCGTCACTGTCACCAGCACTTGTCGCTGTCATCCCGCCGCTACCATCGTCACCGTCACTGTCATCATTTGTCGTCACCATTGTCGCCATCATGCATTGCCATCGTCACTTTCGTCGCCGTGCGTCACCTGCCACCGCCGTCGTCGTAATCCTTACCATCCACCATCATCATCCACATCCACCATCCATCGTATCCATCCATTATTCCACTATTATCATCATCCACCATTCCATCCACCACCACTTCCATCCATCCACCATCCACCATCATTGTCCATCCACCTCCATTTATATCCCTCCACCATCCATCCTTCCATCCACCATCCATATCCACTACCATCCATCATGTCTTCCACCATCATCCACCATCCACCATCATCCACTGCTGTCCATACCAACATCCATATCATCCATTCCATCCACCATAATTACTATCACGTCATTGCTATCATCACCATTACCATCATCATTCCGATCATCATTACCACCATTGCCATCATCAGCATCACTATCATCATCATCATAATCACCATCACATCATCACCATCACCATCATCACCATCATTACTACCATTGCCATCATCAGCATCACTATCATTATTATCATCATCACCATCATCACCATCATCACTGCCACCATTATCCATCCATCCATTATCCTCCACCATTATCATTATTTATCCACCTATCCATTATCCTCCACCATCCATCATTATCCACTACCATTGTCCTTCCTCCTTTATCCCTCCATCCATCCACATCCACTATCCATCCACCATCCACCATACCATATCCATCACAATCATTATCATCATATCATCACCGTCACCATCATCACCATTATCACTGCCACCATTGTCATCATCAACATCACTATCATCATCATCGCCGTCATCACCATCACCATTATCATCACTGTCGTCAGCATCTCCATCTGACTCGTGGCCCTGGAACTCCTCCTTTATCCCTTCAGTTGGGCATCTCCCATTATTTCTCCAGCCATCTCCAGTCTCGATTCTCTGTGCCATCTTCCTCTACATGTTCAGCCTTCTCTGCTGCACTAGTGGCCAACTCTCACTCAGACACCACATGTTCTGTCCTGTCTTCCTTCCTTTCATGGCTCTTTGTGCTTATCTCACCTCCTGAACTGCTGCATAAGCATCCATAGGCCTGAAACCAGGACTTACTCTTTTGAACCGACCCTCAGCTGATCCTTGAGTTAAGTTCCTTGAGGAACTCAGCCCAACATTATATTTTTCCATGGCACCAGCCTCACAGCTGATCCCACAGGGTCCTCAAAGAATGCAACCTGAGACTGGGTGTGGGGGCTCACACCTGTAATCCCAGCACTTTGGGAGGCCAAGGCGGGTGGATCACCTGAGGTCAGGGGTTCAAGACCAGCCTGGCCAACATGGTGAAACACTGTCTCTACTAAAAAATACAAAAAATGAGCTGGGCATAGTGGTGGGCGCCTATAATCCCAGCTACTGGGGAGGTTGAGGCAGAAGAATTGCTTGAACCTAGGAGGCAGAGGTTGTAGTGAACCAAGATCATGCCATTGCACTCCAACCTGGGTGACACAGCAAGATTCCGTCTCAAAAAAAAAAAAAATGCAACCTGATAGAAGTTTGGTGCTCCGTACTCTCCGTACTCTGTACAATGTAGCTATTACCTTTGATTCCTGTAGGAGTTGAAAGAGGCAGGGAATGATGCAGGCACACATTAATTCACTGCTAGTGACCCCCATTTTATTAGGAAAAAAATAAAATACAGGTAGGGCACATCGTGATTTATACAACAAGCATGTTCCTGAAAAGGAACATCTAAGTCAGAATGCTTTTGAAGTGGCCTCAGAAAGGTTACTCTTTAAAACACTGTTATTAGAATTACTTTAAAGAGTGAAAATATTCAGGGAATGCAGGCTTTTGTAGATTATTCATGTTCTAAAGTGATCAGGCTTATATTTTTACCTTCTGTTAGAATCAATGAAAAACATAATTCATAATTCTACTAAGCTACATTTGGAGAATATCTCGGGTGCAATTTTCGTTCACAAGTGTCCTCCAGATTTACCAGTGAAAACAGTCACAGCAACCTCGATGCCTAACTTCTACTGATTCCCATGTGCAGAGCCTCAAGCCAACCCCCTCTGGAAACTCTGCCAGCTGTTCTTACAAGTCTTCCAGGCATCCGGTTCTCTCTGAGCTTCCCCAAGACACATGAGCCACCCGGCTTGCATCCCACGGCCTCCCAGCTTCCCTCAGCTTCACATCCTCCCAGGTGCCAGGAGTGCAGCTCGGGCCCCGCTCTCCCCGGTCACACTGAGCTCTGTGCTGGGGTGGGTAGGGGGAAGGCCTCCTTCTCTGCAGAAGACTCAGGCCAGGCCAGATTCCCACACCATTCGGTCCCCCACAAGACTCTTCCATGCCAGTCTCCAGCTCCTCAAGTACCTGCCTACCAAGAAAATAAGTCCTGTTCCTTCCTCTGTGCACAGCTCTTCATACAAAGGGACACCTGAAGCACAGAGGCCTCAGCAGCCCCGTCTGGGTGCTGGCTGCACAGGAGCCTCCACTCCCTCCCGTGCTCCACTCAGGGATGCTCGCCCCTCCCACTGGAAGTGCCCTCCCCGTGGCAGGAGTGAGGGGCACCGAGACAACAGCCACCTGGAGTGGGAGGTCAACCGGGGTATGCCATGGGGGTGGAGACACCCCGGGGATTTCTTCCTCCTTTGCCAGTCTCTGGCCAAAAGATGAAATGCAGAGATGTGGTGCGCAGATCTGAGAAGCCACAGAAGCTGGCAGTGCCCGTGGGCGGCATCTGCAGGGGGCGTCTGTTGGGAGTGTGGAGGGCACTGTGCTGTCCCCAAGGGTCCCGTCGAGCACAGAGCAGTGTCAGCCAGCTCTCAGCAGCCTCACTTGGTGGACCTCACATGTCTGCCTCGTGTCAGGTGCACCAAGGTTCCTGGCTGATCAGCACCAAGGAGGGCGAAAGCAGGCCCTCTGCAGTAGCTGTGTGTGTGTGTGTCTGTCTGTCTGTCTCGGGAAGCTGGAAAAGTGGCTGACTGAATTACGTCCATGTCATGCTCCCCCGGCAAGCGCCCTTCCCATTTTGGTGACATGCAGCACCGATTACAAAGTGTCTCAGCTGGTAATACGCTCACTTCATTTTTTTTCACGTGTGTTTTTTATTCATTTCACAGATGAATCCAATTAGCATATCACTGTGACTGATTAAATATGCCTCATGTAAATTTACATGTCAAAATACACACTGTACTTAAACCAGTAGGTCCGGCTGCCAGGCATCGGTAAACAGCTTTGCAGGCTCGGCCAGCTCGAAACACAAAAGCTAAGATTTAAATGTGCGGTGACTACCTGGGAGAGAGCGAGGAAGAGGGAAAAGGTAGTGTTATCACGCATGAGGGGAGGGAATGAATATAGACATTTGTCTCTCTTTGTCTCTGAAGGGAGAGCATTGACAAGAGAGTCCCCATCTGCATAGGAGGCTGCCACATCCAATTAGCTCACCAGGTGATGGAAATTTGGCCTCTGATCCAGAAAAGTCCCTGTGCACTAAAGTCAAGACTGTTTCAAAGAGATTATATTATCTTAGACAGCAGGATTAAATTAATATGGCAATGACTTCTACTAGAGGAAATTTTTGTGAAACGTGCTCATGTTTATTTGGCATTTTCCATCATAAGTGATCTTCTTTGATGTTCTATTCATTTGTTGATTCATTTCCAACTTTCTTTTAGAAGGGAGCAAAGAAGCCCACGTATGAAAATTGGATTGTGAAAGTTAAAGACATAGACAGAAAGCCTTAATTAGATTCCTCCAGAAGCAGTGACTACTGGTTTTGTGGGTTATTGGGGGAAGTTCTTGAAATGAGGAAATAAAATTAAGTGTGGTTTGGCCACCAACAGCATCAGCACCAAAGGCTCCGGCCTCCTGGGGAAGCCTGAGTCTCCGCTGTGTGGACGGTAGATGGGGGCGGCCACTGCTTTGCCTTGTGGGGGCCGCGGAGGGGTGCCCTTCAGATCTGTTGGAGACGCCTGGCCACAGCTCCCAGCCCCTTGGGGTCCATCACGTTCCCTTGAGGCCAGACTCCACCCGGGCTGTTCCCAGCCTAGGACGAAGCTCCCTGGGCTACAGGGACAGCCCTCCTTGGCCAGTGTCACCCTTCTGCGATCTGCACCTCGGGGGCTCCTGCCAGGGTCTGAGGCTCTGCCGCCTTCCCCCTGCCCAAGCTGGCCCCCATCGATCTCACCCTGGCATCTGCTTCCCAAGCACCCGGCGGGCACACCCCCCAGAAGCCCACTCAGTCTGTCTTAGTCCTGGGAAGGGACTTTTTTCAATTTCAAGTAATGTCAATAAAAGTGATTTTCATAAACTAACCTAGAGCAATTTTTATGGCTGGGGAGACACGGGCTTGCCTGGGAATTTCTGAGTGTGCCTTCATGGCTGGGCCATCTGCAGCTGGGAACCGAAAGGGGCTTTAAAAACGACTGACACTGTAGGAAAACCTCACAACTGGGGCAGATGAGCCGTAGTGACTGAGGGAGAAACACGAGCTGGATGAGAAACGAGGGCCTGTAGGCGCCGCTGGAGGGGCCCGGCACCCTCTCACAGCACAACGGACTCCGACGTGGCTCTGACTGTTTAATTAACGTGCAGCTAAAGATCACAGAAGAGGGGAAAACAGCCAGGCAAAGAAGGAAAAGGAAATCATTCAGGACCAGCTTTAGCTTCTGATTTTATGGGAAATTCGGAAGAGGAATGAATGCTATGACAAAATGGAAAGACAAATTTTCCTGGTATGTTTTATAAAAACACGTAAAGAGGTTCAATGGGTTTAATGTGGTACAAGGAGATGTATGTAAACATGGCAGGCATTTCCCTGAAGCTGCGTGTAAATAAGCCATGGGACAGCCACTGTGGAAGATGCAGAGACCCCAGAGATGCAGAGACCCCAAAGATGCAGACCCCAGAGATGCAGAGACCCCAAAGATGCAGACCCCAGAGATGCAGAGACCCCAGAGAGCATGGGGGGGCCTAGAGAGAAGTCACTACCAAACAGACTGTGGCTAACAGTTACTATTCTGATTTAGGGCCCATGTGAAGTTGGACTGTGCCTGTGGGGTGTGATGTAAACACAGTGCTCAGAAATGTCCCGTGCGTGGGCTGATTCGACTGTGCTCTCGTCCTGAGACCAAGAAGAAAACTGCTGAAGTCCCCCAGTGGGACAGGGTGGAGGACAGGACACTCCTCAGAAATGAAAGGCCACACCCTTTCTGCAGACGCTCAACAAGACTTCTGTGTGGGATGAGGACAGAATAAGAGAGGAAGACACGAGGGAAAAACACACATTTACGGGCCGTTCTTGTCTGTGAGTCGAGTCTATGAAACATGCCGTGAGATTATTTTCTGCGATTGATTATTCATGCAACAAACACATCAGAACACCTTCATGTAGTCCGTGGGTGAGGCCTTGCAGGAAGCAGCCTCCTCTCCAGAATCTGGCGACCAGGAGAGGCACCTCGGCGGGTCCAGTAACGGGGGCGCACGCACCTCTCTGCCTGTCCCACACCTCCACACGGCTGCTCTCAGGCACCACAGCCTCCACATACCCCAAAACAAGCCCTGCCCACAGTGTGCCCTGCAGCCTCGTCAGCCTCACCTTCCATGATCGCAGCCGACGTGCCTGGGGGCACAGGCACCATTCATTCCTGACTCTTCCCATCAGTCCAATCCATCACCAAATACTACTGCTGGCACCTCCAAGACACCTGCAGACTCTGCAGCACGCACACCAGTGCCCGTGGTCAGGCCAGGTGGCCTCTGCCTGCTCCCTGTCCTTCATGCTCTGCCCAGCCGTCCCCTTCACTGCAGTCAGAGCAACATTTCTAACGGGACCCTGTTCCAGACCCCACTGTCTGTGGATGGAGCCCCGGCCAAGGCCCCTTCCTCTCTGTCTGGTTCTTGTGCTTTTTTCAGTCTGGAATCTTCGGAGGCTCTTGCTCTGCTCTAATGCAGACCTTCTCCCACACACTCCCTCCACCTGGAAGCTCCTCCTGCCTTCATATTAGCCTCGGTAACTCCCTCAGGTCCTGCTAATCTCACCTCAAAGGTCACCTCCACCAAGGAGTGTCACCCTGCCCCTCGACAAGGTCAGATCTCCTTAGTGGATGCCCCGAGCCATCACAGCGGGGCCACCCAAGCACTCCCCGGGACCTCACCCAGACAGTGGCCAGGAGCAGGCGGGCACACCCGGCTTGTTCTCTGTCCCCAGGGGGGCAGCAGGCACTGGATTCGGTGCTGAAACAGTGGGTTCTCTCTCAGTCCTCCCATGAGCCCAGGGGAAAGTGTTGGGAAAAACACATCTACAAAAGTCACTTTTGCATGCATTTTCCAACAGAACGAAATACTTCTATGTGCCTGGGTTTAGGATGGGCAGGAGAAGCCCCTGAAAGGGTGCTCGGTTCGACGATGGGACGTTGTCGTGTGCACCCCGTCACCGGCCACAGCAGACCCATTCTCCACAAAGCTCGGTCAGCTGCTGGAGCAGGACTGTGCTGACTCCTGCTGCTGCTTCTCCAGTCTCCAGTGAGGCCTATTTCTTACAGCTACATTTTGCCAACGCTGCTTTTTTTTTTTGAGGCCGGTCTCACTGTGTCTCCAGGCTGGAGTGCAGTGCCTCGGCTCACTGGCTCAGCCCGGGTTCACGCCATTCTCCGCCTCGAGCCTCCCAAGTAGCTGGGACTACAGGCCAGCTACCCAGCCCGGCTAGTTTGTATTTTTTTAGTAGAGGCGGGGTTTCACCATGTTAGCCAGGATGGTCTCGATCTCCTGACCTCGTGATCCACCCGTCTTACAGCCTCCCAAAGATGCTGGGATTACAGGCTTGAGCCACAGCGCCCAGCATGTAGCTGCTTTGAGTGATTCTTGCTCAGTGCCTACAATCAGCACAGCAGGACAGTGGCTCTCCCTGGCAGCGCCTCTCGCTGACCCCCTTCTCGCTGACAGAAGCTACTCGTTAAGTCCCACGCATCATCCCAGGTGAGGGGACAGTGAGTGGCTGCCCAGCATGGTGGAAGCAGGTGCAGCTACGCTGCCCACGTTGGGACACAGGCTCTGCTCACCAGCTGTGCCACCCACATCGGGATGCGTGTTCCACTCACAGCATTCCAGGCTCACAATGTCATCCTTATCGGATGATCAGGCACCTCGGATGTGTGTCCATCAAGCTTTTAAAATTCACAAACAAAAACAAAAGATGCACCAGACCCACCCAGCGACCCCGAGGTCACGCCCTCTGTGGTTATTGGCAACTTGGGCTGCTGCCCAGCTCCTGATTCTACTCAGCACCCGTGGGCACGGGAGCATCTACCATCAATCCTTTGAATTCTATTCTACGATAAATACAGAAATGACCCTTAACCCACCTTTCCCTCCTTTTTGCTGCTTTTTCCTATCGACGCCTGCCCAGCCCATCTGCCTCTCGGCAACCACAGAACGAACCAGAAACTCTGCTCTTCTGCTGTGCCTGCAGGAAAGTGAATCTCCCGACAGCCTCACATGACTCTTCTGCTAGAACCGTCAAACTTGGGGAAAAACGATTTGAGATGAACTTCCACATTACAGGCAGCAAAGCCCAATGACGACGGTTCTTTCAGGACAAGCATTTGGATTCCATAACACAGTCAGTCACAGACTGAGCAGGTGCACCCGAGGAAGATCCCCTGCAGTCTCGCCTGCCGGCCCCACAACTGAGTTCTGGATTCTTTCTTGGCCTGTGTCTGGGAGACACACGTAACACTGTGGCCTGGAGTGGGTGAGGCAGACGGCCGGCCGCCCTCCCCTCCTGAGCAAAGGGAAGCGGGTGTGTGGAGGTCCCCCAGAGAGCCCAGGCCCCGCTTCCCCATGAGGAAAAGGACCACAGTAAAGTCTCCAAGAACCCAGCCTCAGCACCCCGCCGCTCCCCAAGTGTGGCTGCTTGGGGCCCCTCATCTGCCTCCATCTGCCGCGTCCATGTGCACAAGGTCCACAGCGGCAGCCAGACCACACCTGGAAAGACACGCGGCGAAAGCTTCCAAGGAACACGGGCCGTGAAGGAGTTAAAGTCCTCAGATCTACGGACACGACATCTTTTCTTCCTTGTTTCCTGCTAATCTGTTTAACGGGAAAGTCTCCCTCCCCACAACCCACAGAGAGAACGCTTCCTTAGTTGCCGGCTTTACAAATAGTTACCTAGAAATAAGTACAACGATCTATTGTAAGTAAATCTGCATAAAGAAGAGTTTTCTTTTCTTCCATGGAAACCTAGCCACTTACTGCAGAATCGCCACACTCCATCTGCGCACGGCGACACATCACTGCAGGGCAGAAACGCCCCGTCTCCCGTGCGGCCCGCAGCGGCCGCCATCACGGGTCTCGCCGTCTCGCCGTGTGTGTAGCCGGCTTTCTCCCGAGCTCCTGAGGCTGTGGCCGCACCGCTCGTCTCCGTCTCGCCGTGTGTGTAGCCGGCTTTCTCCCGAGCTCCCCAGGCTGTGGCCGCACCGCTCGTCTCTGCCTGTCTGCACGAGGCCGCTCCCTGTGTCTGTGCCTTCTCGAGGTGTTCCCCTCTTCTTCTAAGGACACAGTCACGTTGGATTGGGACCCACCCTCATGCAGTCTGACCTCCTCTTAATGACATCTGCAAAGATCCTAATTCCAAATAAGGCCACATCCACAGGTAGCAGGGGTTAGGTCTTGACCACAACTTTCTGGAGGTCTCATTATCCCCACAGCAGGCATCACCCAGCGATGGTTGACAGAGCGTCCACCGCACACCAGGCAGCCTGCTAGAGACATTGCATTCATTACCTTTGCATATTTATGAACATGAAAGGTTTTGCAAAGCGATGAACGGCATGGAAAGAGGCCACGTCGGCCCTGCTAAGAAGGACGGCCTGGAGGGATGAAGAAGGACCTTTCAAGGCTTTTTGTTTGAACCGAAAGTTTCCTTTATTAAGTTATTTTATAAAGTGAGCTTGTATCAAGGCTGAGCTTTCAGCGCAGTATTTATGAGCTGCATTTCTTTCAAAACATTCTATCAAACTGACATTTCCTTAAATCAAACTGACCTTACAAAATACGGAATAAATCAGGTGGTTTAACTCTACTGACTAAAGCGTGTTTTCCCCAACCCTGAGACAGGTGGCTTTGTCCCTGTCGCTCAGCCACCAGCTCAGTGACGGGTGGTCGTGGCAGAGCGGGCAGTCGTCGGGCGATGAGTGATTATGATCATCTGTCGCGATGCAAATTAAAGGGACAAGCCCAGTCAAGCTGCTCTGCTCAGAGTGTTCGTCCCGCCTCTGCAATTACTGACGTGCACAAAGGACCCAGGGACCACTTGAAACAAGGAGAGGACTGAGTCCACGCAGGGATGAAGCCACAGGCACGGTCCCCACGCTCTTGACAGCCACCCTGCAACCCACCTGCCCCAGACACCTGTTCTGGGAGAATCTCTCCCGTCCACGTGCTGCTGTGGCTCAGACCTCAGGCACAAAACAAGCGCCTGGCAGAGAAACGGACTGTGCCACCAATGCACTCGGTGCTGAACCATCATTCGGGAGAGATCGGCCGCCGCTGTGGCCCCCGGGGCTGCAGTGTAAACAGTCATGGTGGCCAAGTGGTGTCCACAATTACGTGTGTTGTCCGTGGGCACACTGCCTGTGGACGGAGGAAGCCTGTGGCTCCGGGGTTGTTATTTAAGTGCCGCTGCCCGTGGCCCAAGAGCCGTAGCTGAGACGCGATGGGAGTGTCCTTCGTCACTGGTCCCCAGGACCACACCGGAAGGACCTGACAATGATCCTGATGAGACGGTTGTTAACCTGTCAAAGCATCAAGACAAAACATCACACAAGCCGCTCTGAGCAGGAACCCACTAGTGACAGCGCCCTTCGATCCATGTGGAAGCACGTAACGCCACTTTTTTGATGAGCAGAAATGGCAGTTAATAATTTAAGGCAAAAAATGAACACAATCCAGTATGACAGCTGTTGCCCAACCAGAGGGAGTGCCCATGCATGGTGCCCCATGAAGGCGGAGTTGGCATGAGCACGGCCACGGTCTTGCTGCCAGAGTGACCTCATTCCATGGGGGTGAGCATCTCGCACCTTGGTGTGGAAGCCCAGGCCCCAGGCCGACTTCTGCAACAGCCTCAGTACAGCGACGGGGCGACAGCCATGGCACGGAGCACCCAGCACACAGTTATCCGAGGTGGCCTCGCATCAGCTCACAGTGGAGCGTCGGCCCAGTTCACAGATAGAAGAAACGAGGCTGGAGGAGACCAATGTGTCCAACATCACACGGAAGTCAAGGCGGTGGGACTGAAACTCAGTCCTGTGGACACCAGCCAGGGCTGCAGGTGCTGGCTCTGTTCCTGCTGTAACACTCGAGGCACACGTGTCCACCTGTTGGGGGGGGCCCTACAGTTTTCCAGTAACACTCGATGCACATGTGTGCACGTGTGTGGCGGGCTCTGCAGTTTCCCAGGCACTGTCAGTGGCAGGTCAGGGAATGGGGTGCCCTACACAGTTTCCAGAAGGCAACCATGACAAAACCTAATACCACTGAGCTAATGACCATTCTGCACAGTTACACACGTGCGTATGTGCTCAGAAAGTGAGACACACACAGAGACACACAGTACACACACTCTCACACACACACACAGTGAGACATGGGCTCACACAGCAAGACACACACACACGCTCAGTGAGACACCACAATTCCACCAGCAGGGACCATCTCAGCAGAATGTGGCCATGCAGGGCCCTGTGTCTGCTGCTAGAGGCGATGAGGTCCCAGCCTCCAAGTATAAACCTTCCCACATACAAGGAAAGAGAGAGACCTGGAGTGAATTCCACATAGTTCACCTAAAAAACAGGCACCCCAAGCAAGTTGGGGTTTAACCACATTGACTCTGGCAACTTGAACATGTACTGGGTGTCCAAGTCCAGGGGTCGGCAGCAGCTGGAGAGCTCGGGACACACACAGCATTCTCCTGGGTACTTCTCTCAGGACCTGCTACCCAGACGACCAAGACGAGGTGCCCAGGACAGCTGCAGCCCTCGGGACAGCATGGGAGGTGCATGAGGGAGCTGTGGGGCCAGAGGCTGAGGCCACAGCCACGGGGGAGCCTGGGGAGCCCAGTGCCATGAGGTTGCTTGGACGCATCGGTCACGTGGGACACTGCCCCATGGTTTCCTGTCCAGCTATTTGCTGGAATCTGGCTAAAAAGACGGCCATCTACACACTGTGTCTGAGGGACGCCAAGGACTCCTTCCTCCCCAGATGCTCCTTTTTCTTCTCCTCAAGGCCTCCATCATCTCCCATTCACTGAAGCCCTCCCTGTGCCAGTGATTTCCAGAAGTTGACTGCAGGGGAGAAAAGAGAAAGGGTCACCTTCCCTACAACAGAACTGACTCCTGGTTCAACCCCATTCTCCTCCAAGTCACGGTATGGCTCTGTGATGACTGCCCTGGGCTGTCGGGTGTCCCTGGGGAAAGGAGTGCCAGGGCCTCCTCGGGACGGGGCACAGAGTGGCCAATTTTATGGATGACGGATGCTTCACCTGCTTCCAAAGGGGCTGCAGGCAGCTCAGGTATAAACACTCAGCTTCATAAAGACCAAGGCTGAGAAATAATCCAGGGGAAGGAAGGCAGAAAGGTGGTGCCGCGCACCTGGTAACAGACGTAATCCGGCACTCCTCTGGGTGAGAGAAGCCAGGCAGGTGAGCACATAATCTGCAGCGAGATTCCCAGCTCCGGACAGGAGACGTGTGACACGGGAAGTGACTCCGACTGCCTGGTGGCCGGAACCATGTGGTTCACCAGGGACACCAACTTCTCTCCTGGCCCTGGGCCCCAAGATGGACTCAGGCGTGTTCTGGCTGAGAGACTTGGAGAAGCCTCCTCAGCAGCTCCAGGTGAGTTTTCTCAGCGAGTTTCTTACCTCACACCCCTCATGAAAACCGAGGACATAAGATCACAGGGGAGTCCCGTAAGGTCTACTGAAGACTCACCCCAAAATGCAACGTGCAGAATTCTGCAATGAGCAGGGGCACGGTGCGCGCAATACGGGCCTCCAGAAGCAGCTGTGTTCTCGTGGTCGTCTGACCAAGTCAGAGCCAAGTCTCAGGTCTGTGCCAAAGGGCCCTGGGCTAACGGGCTGTGGCCGGAAAGACAGTGGCTGGCGGGGCGGATGGAGCCAGCAGACCCGGCGGGAGGGCGGGGGCTGCCACCACCACACGGCCCCCACGGGTCAGATCAAGGTTTGTGTTTCTCAACCAGTGGGCAATGAGTTGAGTCGTTCACTCAACTGACGCTCAGAACTCTTACTCATTTTCAGAACGATAAAGTCAAAACTCCACGAGGACCTTCAAAAAATAGCATATTCTGGATTTAATTACAGATAAAAGAAATCTGACTTCTATTAAAAGAGGAGAAATTGCATATTTAAAATGGAAATTACCCCAGAGCATGGGAACGGCACTGTCTTTCTGTGTTATTCTAGAATAGAAACTATGTGGCCATTCAATCCTTGAAGAAAATGTTTTTAAAAGGGAAGAGGTGGATGGGCAGGACTGCGTGCAGAGTCTCATTCAGGGAAAGGTCCTGCCCTGGCTCTCTAACCTTATGCAGGGATGGGCTTTCGCTCCCTGCCTCAGTTTACCTATGTGTCCCACGTCCCTCTGACACGAAGTTGTATGTTTCCATTTGTTTCCTCTGGAAATCACATAATAATGCTGCTTTGTTTCTCTAGCAAGGAACAGCTGTGAGCTTGGGGGTCTTCAGGCTTGGAGGCATCACACAAAAATAAGACTCCATCAGCAAGCGGGTGTGCCCCCTCTGCCTCCCTCTCCGTTCCCAACCACCAGCCTGGGATGGCACCTTCCATGATGTGGATGAGTCCCCTCCGTTCAAGGCCTTCTCTAGAAACAGCCACCTTCTGGCTTCAGGATGAAACGAGGCTCTAAATATGGGCCGTACCCTATGGGGCTGCCAGGCTCAGGGCCAGGGCCGACAGGCACACCGACCTGCAGGGTGGCTACCCCAGGTTCTCTCTGGTGGTTTTGCCACAGAATGTGTTCTAAGCTGTGCTGTGCTGCTTCCTTTGCAAAACCTTCAACCACCTCCCAACTCTTCAGAATGGAAGGGCTCTGGGCGCTCCAAGGAACACGCCTTTTCAGCTGGCATCACAAGAGGTTTACAAAATGCCGTGGAGAAATTCCAAAACCAGGCACTGTGGAGAGACAGAAAGTCGTTTTCCCTACAGGAGCACGTTAATGCTAAGATCAGCTTTAGCAAACACACACCTGAGTTGCGGCATCTCTCACCTGGTGAAGTCCCCTGCGAATACATCCTTACCCAGATTGTACGCTTTATGGGGAAAGAAATAATGCCAAGGAGACGGCAAGGCTGGCAGGTGAGCCTGGACCTCAGGATGTGACACAAAGGACTGGTCCTTGTGACGTGAGCACATCCCTGGGACATAAGGGGTGGCTGAGGCCTCTGCAGCGAGAGCCCTCCCTCTGTGGGGCCCTAGGCCTGTCAAGCAGGAAATAAAGACAAAATCTCAAGCAGATTTTCAACCACCTTCCTTCAATATCAGCAAATCCCACAAAAATTATAGTAGGGAGTAGTTAGTTATAGGTTGAAAGCTCAGAGATGGGGAGAAAAATAGGCTATATTTTCCTGTTTTCCTGAAATTTCTCCTCTTACACCTAGCAGCTAAGCAGCCTGCTGCTGTAGTTACTGTCCACGTTGCCTCGGCCACAGGAGGGCTGAGGAGGTATGTTAGATGGGTGGAGGGCAAGTGTAGAGTTGAGATGAAATTCTTATTTCCACACATGTGATAACGCAATTGCCATGCTTTTCAGCGAAGCCTCCTCCCACACCCAGGGTGTCTCCTGAGGCAGAGGGGCCGCTTCCAAGGCCTGCAGTCCTCTACCTCCCCTGCCACCGCTCCGGCCAGCAGGCGTTTGTGAGTGTGTACTGCAGAGGAGCTCCCGGCTGGCGGGGCCGGGGTTTGTCTTCAGGAGCTCTTGGGCTGCCGCTGTGAGTGGTGCTCAGCCCCAGTGCCATCAAGGTCCCTGGAGGCTGCTCCCAACGGCTTGCTGGCCTTGCCTCCAGGACGTGTTCTGAACCTCTGGGGTGGGGCCCAAGAGTCTGCATTTTTAACAACCTCCAGCTGATGCTCAGGGGCCCCGTTGGGAGAACCACTGTTCTACAACCTTCAGAAAAGGTTTCTGTGAGGGGCTGGAGAGCGAATGTTGGAGGCTTCGTGGGCCAGGCAGTCTCCACCATGACCACGCAGCTCTGCCCGTGGGGAAAGCTGCCAGAGACGAGGCACGAAGGAGCGAGCGAGCACCGTTCCCACCAGCGCTTCCTTCCCAGAGCAGCATACTGGGTCAGGCCGGGCCACGGGTTGCTTAGAATTTGGTGAGGCGGCAGGGTCAGGGCAGACGGGGTGGGGTCTGAGGATGGCTGCCGAGGCCCTTCCTGCGGGGTGGCACGGACCTTGCAGCTGGGAGTTGGCAGGACTGGGTATGGGGAAAGGACGGAGGAAGGCAGGCATGCTGGGCTGGAGGAAAGCCGGGCCCGGGTGGGCGCCACGACTTGGTGGGGGCCCAGGCTGTGCAGTCCCCCGGGGAGAGCGGCCCATGACAGCGGCCCTGACTGAGCACAGCAGGCTGGAGTGTGGGGACTCCATCCCTCGCTGTCCCTCACTGTCCCTGTCACTCCCTCAACATGAAGGAGAAAGCCAAGAAACAGCACAGGTGACTGTGTGATCGGGCCCACCGGGCTCTGAGCTTGCTGTCCCTGTGGGGTGCTCATGCTCATGGCAGCCGAGGGTATGGTGCAGTGCACAGGAGGCCCAGACTGCAGCTCCCACACCAGGACCATTAGGGACCCAGTGCAGTGGCTGGGCTGCAGCTGGGGCAGGAGCTGCTGGGGATGTGCGTGCCCAGCACCATCCTTGCGCTCGGCACCATCTTTGCGCTCAGCAGAACAGATGCAGCATCCCCAGGGAAGCATGGCCAGCACTGGCACAGCTTCACTTTAAAAATGCATCGTTAAACCCCACAAACCACTGGAACTGGGTGCCTATTGAATGTGAGCACTCAGCCCAAATCGTCACTGTGAAACTAAGATATCTACACCTGCTTCATTCTAAACAGAAATGCAGATCTCTCCAAGCAAGAAGCACCTTAAGCTCCTGCCACCAGCATTTGTTGGGAGATGTCATTTTGGTCGGTCAACAGCTGTGAAGCTGACGGGACTTTCGATTTGTATCATTTTATACCACGTGAGGAAATTGTGTAATTACTTTTGCCAACGACTTTTCATTCTTAACTTGGTTTCTCATGGTTTGCAACTGTAATAAGACAAGGTGTTGATAGAGTGCGAACCGTCTTCAAATTTAAAAGGTATAATTGTACATCCACCTTTAATCAGTGCTAAAATATCAACACAGATTAAAACTTCCCTTCCCAAGCTGCCTGCCAGAGGATGTGATAACCCTGCTGCCGACACCATCTTCACGTGCTCTCCGTAACCGTGGGATTTGCGTGATACAAATCATCGCATCTCGTTAGTGAAGCGGCCTCATCTTGACATCGAAGACAGTCCAGTAAGGAGGGAGTAGCACTGCAAAAAGGTGTCTTAGTGCCGGATGTGGGTGGGTCTGATCAGCTCAAGATCTTCTCCCATTCTTTATTTAAACAAAATTTTTAGAGATAAGGTCTCGCTCTATCACCCAAGCTCAGAGGCTGTGGCATGGTCACAGGTCACCGCAGCCTGGAACTCCTGGGCTCAAGAGATCCTCCCACTTCATCTTCCTGTGTGGGACTTACAGGTGCACCACCATGCTTGGCTAAATTTTTAAATATTTTTGTGGAGATGGGGTCTTACTATGTTGCCCAGTCTGGTCTCAAACTGCTGGTAAGTGACCCTCCAGCCTTGGCCTCCCACAGTGCTGGGATGACAGGCATGGCCACCATGCCCCACCTCCTCCATTCTTTACCCACGATTATTGCTATTCTTCTAACCCTATGAAATCCTACTGTCCGTCTGCAGCCAAGTAAAGAACACAACCGAAAAGAGAGTTCTTCGTGAGGATTTGCCGTGGCATCTTTCCCACTCCAGGCATTCGTGGGATGCCCAGGCACGCAAGGCCAATGGACATCTCAAGTGAGCAATGGCAACCAACGACTTATAAAGTGCTCAAACTTTACATTTTGCTCTCACATCAAATTATTTCCACTTCATTTGATCCTAATGCAGCCTCGTGGAGCGTAACTATTGGCCCTGGCTGACAGAGAAGGCACCTTGAAGTCTGGAAACAGTCAATGAGTTGTCCAAAGTCACAAAACAAGCAAGTAAAGCAAGTAGCCAGGAGGCTGCTGTGAACTCAAGTTCTGAACTCCAAGTTCCCCTTCTCCCCTCTTTCATTTCGCCAGCCTCAGCTGTTATGAGATGGCAAAGAACATCCAGGCAGGGCTGGAGAGGCTGACGCCTGACCTAGACTGGAGCCTAATCCATGGGGCACTGAATACGGCCAACACAGCAGACATCCAAAAGCAGGGACTGACCTAGAGTTAGGAGGCTCCATCGCCCTCAGCTTCACTAGGTAAAGCAGCCAATTGCTGTGGAGGCGCTCGTGGTGATGGGGGCGCTTGTGGGGGGGGGGGCGCTCCTGGTGGGGGGGGGGGGGGTGGCGCGGGGGGGGGGGGGCGCTCGTGGGGGGGGAGTCGCTCGTGGTGATGGAGGCGCTCGTGGCGGGGGAGGCGCTCGTGGTGATGGAGGCGCTCGTGGCGGGGGAGGCGCTTGTGGTGATGGAGGCCCTGGTGGCGAGGGAAGTGCTCCTGGTGGGGGAGGTGCTCATGGCGGGGGAGGTGCTCATGTAGGATCTAAATGCCATTCATTTGAACCCTTTTGGTTCTACTGACCAGCGTGCATTTAGCCAACTCATCATCACCCAATGACTTTTTCCACTAATGCAAAAACCTAGAATGCCGTCCTGGCCAGTAAGTCAGAGGCCTGGTGGTTTGCAGCACCCTCCTTATTAAGAGTGACTACAGGGCCAGGGGACTCAGGTGCTACCCTTGCCGTGTGAATTAACAGGTAAATTTTCAAGAATGGGCCTTCAGAGCTTTGGCATTCCCATGCTGGGAGGAAAAGTGCAAAGAATCAGACGCAAGGCCCGAGAGCCCAGTGGCCTCGGGTGGGTGTTGACCAGGTAAGACCTGCCTGTGACAAGCGTCCCCAGCAGACCAGCTTCTGAGCAATTGTTTCCCACGTGCTGAATATCCTCGTGCTGGTCCCAAGTGCTCAGGGACCCATCCCTTCCCATCCCAGGCAGCTCTCAGTCCTGAGACTTCGCTGAACCTCCCCTGCCTTTCAACCAAGAGCTGCCTCTCCAGAGTCCTGGTGTCAGGAGGAACCTCCCCGGGCTCACCAAGCTGACGCTATGCTAGTCTGATCAACTGTGCACTCACAGAGCCACCAACTGCCAAGGGGGTTGTGCCACACACTTCAGCTGCTGTCTAGCCCTGTAGGGTCCCCAAAGCACAAAGAGACAAGGGGAGAGTTTCAGATGCCAATGGACTGGTGGAACATAATTTTTAAAATAATTGAGCCTTTCAGAGTCTCTCAAGTCATAACATTTGGACAATTCATGTCTCAAGACCTGAGCTTGTCCCAAGGGGCCCGTAAGCATGGCAGAGCAGGGGAAACCCTCCGCCCTGCCCGAGATGGCCCAGGCTTGTGACCTAGTGTAGCTGCAGGGCAGGACTCCTGGGCTGACCATCAGGGACCCAGGCAGTGGCTCAGCTGCAGCTGGGGCAGGAGCTGCTGGGGAGGTGGGTGCCCAGCACCACCTTTGCACTCAGCACCACCTTTGCACTCAGCACCATCTCTGCTCCTCTGCCCCTACTGCTTCTGTCAAGTTGCCATGGGAACTGGTATTGGTAGAAGAACTCCCTAGAAGTGGCTTCTGGCAGACATCGGCCTCCCCTCAGCGCAGGGACAGCCTGTGAGCTGCGGTTGCAGGAGGAGGGAGCGTGGTGGCTGCAAGTCATGTCTCCAGGTGCCCGGGGGAGGGTGTGGGCCCACGCATTGTCTTCAGGGCCGTCCTGGCCTCTCCCTGCAGGCTCCAAGTGCACCTTCCTCGGGCACCCCTTGTTTTCCTCCTTCAGGTCTCAAAGTGATGCCACGCCAAGCTGCTCTGCGGGGCACAGCCCTGAATTAAAATGAGCCACTTTCTACTCAGGTATGAAGACACTGCCCTTTCTATGCGGAGGTGAGGGAAAGAGTGGAAACAGCATTCGCTTATGGACAAAGAGCAAAAGAAGAGGCTGTGAAAACAGACACGGCGGCCTCGCGTCGTGGAAAGACCAGGGCTTCAACACTCAGCAAAACAGAGCGCCAGACGGACAGCAGGCTCCTCCAGCAAAACCTGAGTCCTCGTCCCCCAGGCCCACAGCCCAGCGGCATCTCCGCCAGCAGACGCGGCTCCCCTGGGACTCCCGCCAAGTACAGCTCACCTCCAGTGGGCTAGGACGGCTACCACAGGAGGACACGCGTGCCCTGGCCACGGCCGCCAGCCATCCTGCCGTCCTCCCATCAGTCTAACCCTACAGGGCCCAGGGCAGTGAAGAGAGAAACCCACGTGCAAGGAAGAGAAACACTTGGGAAACTCAGCAACTCCCACAGTGTGCTCCGTGACCCCCAAACAGCCAGCAGAACCCCCTCCTGCACATCCAGGGTGCAGGGCCTTCTGCTGGATTTCACCTCCCCCGGCAGCTGACTGCACCTGCATCAGAGCCTCTCCCCCAGATCTCTCTGCGGGGACGCTGGGCGTTCCGTGGAGAGAACAGCTGGGACCCCCTCGGCAGCCTCCCAGGCATCAGAGGGTGCAGGAAGGTGGCGGTGATTCACTGTTTCTAACAGGTCCTCTGGCCGCGGAAGCCTCCTGCACATGTGAAAGCCTACAGAGAATCCCACGCACTTCCAAACTCTCACTCGTGTTTTTCAGAAGTGGGTTTTACAAGTTTTGGTGCGTAAAGGTCTTAGTGGAATTTCTATGGGTGTTTACCTAGGCTGCCCCCAAACCCCAGCCAACTAGGGGTGAGCTCCCGCGGCCACCTGTAACAGTCGGTCCCTCGCAGTGCACGTGCTGATGCGGTTCCTGAGGTAGAGGGGAAGCTGGAGGGCCCCGGGGGTCCTTCTCCCTGCGCAGGGTGTGAATTCTAAATGAACCTGAATGTGAGGACGAAATGGAACCTGCTCTCCCCAGCAGTGAGTTGGAGGGGGGCCAGGCGCTCCCCAGCAGTGAGTTGGAGGTGGGGCCAGGCGCTCCCCAGCAGTGAGTTGGAGGTGGGACCAGGCGCCACCCTCTTCCAGCAGGATCAGCATTGCTTGGTCATTTGCAGGTGAGAACGAGCTGCTCCCATTAACCGTGTTTCCAGTGCATAAACCCCCTCTGTATAAAAACGAACGCAGAAACGTGGCTGCCGAGCGAGGCGGTTTCCCAGCCTTTGTTTAGCAGCATCCTCGAGTGTCCCCCGAACGCGGCTCCTGGAGTTCCATGCGGGTAGCCCTGTCAATGATGGCGATGCAATTACTTTCCACCACAGTGTTGTCTGCGCTCGGGGTAAAGCCATGATGAAGGCGGCTTTCAGGACTTGTAATTACAGAGCCACGGGTGGCCTCTCTCCTCGCAGCCGGGAAGGTCAGCACAGGTCCTGGGTGCTGCCGGCCCCGAGCTCTACTCCTGCAAACGCTTGTCAAAATGCCAGAAGTAATTACCTGGCTGTTCAGAATGGAGTCACGGGGTGCAGCTCCGACCATCCGATTCCCTAAAGCCTCCGTCCAAACTGAAACTTGTTTAAAACCTCCTGGGCTGCAGCCACGGGGCACCTGCTCTTCGGCAGGCAGAGCCTCACCACAGTCCTTCCCTGTGCTCCGGTCGGCCGGTCCCTGCTGCAGCCCGGGGGAGGCGCTCCCAGGCAGACAGTCCTCACCTGTGCTCCCACTGGCCGGTCTCTGCTGCAGCCCGCGGGAGGCGCTCCCAGGCAGGCAGGAGTTCTTGTTCCGTGTCCAGCCCACATGGCCCTGGACACAAGTGGGGCCTGGTTCACACACTGCAGCCCCTCGCCCACCCACCCCCGACACAGCAGGTCCAGCAGGGAGACGGGCCCTTGGCACTGAGCCTGCAGGGCCTGCTGTGCAGACCCTACCAGCCCCACCGGCCCACCCTTCCCACACCGCACCCTCCGCTCCTTCGTCTGTTTCTCCTGGAGTCTCCTCTTTTTAGTTACTCCTCATCGCCTGTGTCTGTGCCGCGAGTCCTAGAGCAGGACTTCCCCCCAAGCCTCTCTCTCACCCTCCCTGGGTGACACCCCAGCCGGGCAAGCTGTGGGATCCTCAACCTTGTGGCTGTGGAGCGGCAGGGTGAGCGCGAGCCCTGCACCAGCCACAGCCAAAGCCCAGGAGCCCCCAGCCACGCGGATCCTGGTGGCAGCTCAGCTCCAACGAGGACATGACACATTGGCCCATGCACAGCGGAACGCGGGGCCAGGCCGCCCAGGCCACACCTCCAGCCTCACTGCTCTGGTGCTGTTTCCTCAGCTGCGCCCTGGGGGTCTGGCGAAGGGGAGCGCTAGGATCCCCGTGCCTGGAAGACCCTCCAAGGACAGTGCGGGTCCTTGGAGAGTCACTCTCATCAGTTTGACAGGTGTCTCATTCACCTGCACGTGGAGGCAATTTTCTCAGCAAGTGGCTTTTTTGAACATTTCCGAAGCATCCTCCTTCATTTCTAGTAAGTGCAACTGGCACCACTCAAGACTCAGGTTCTTATGCCAATCCTCACCAATGGCAGGGGAATTGAGCCGGGCGTGGATGAGGCAGACCTCACCCGACGCTGCATCCACCAGTGGCTCTAGAGGTGGGTGTGTGGGAGCGTGGATGACCGGACACCAGCATGCAGCCACTGGCCTCCCACAGGAGTGGGGTGCTTGGGAGCGTGTGGGTGGCTGGGGCCCCACCAGCACATAGCAAGCTCACACAGTGGCCTCCTGAGGGGCAGAGGTGTGTGGGAGCGTGGATGGCTTCGGGCCCCACCAGCACACAGCTCCACCTGGCGTGGCCTCCCTGGGGAGTGGGTGTGTGGGAGCGTGGATGGCTTCGGGCCCCACCAGCACATAGCTCCACCTGGCGTGGCCTCCCTGGGGAGCGGGTGTGTGGGAGTCAGATGAGGGATGTCTGCTGCTCGTGGACCAGTGCTGTGGTGAGCGCCCCTCCCCCTCCCCTGAGGCCACCTCAGCGGAGCTGAACCGACCAGCTGCAGCAAAATGCAGGCCAAGTCCTTCTTAGTGGCTGCTGAAGATGAAGTTCCCGCACTAGAAGAGTCCGATTCTGAATTCCCCTTGCCAGCCTCTTCCTGGCATGTCGCCCAGCAGCCTGGACCCACCCAGGCAGCACCCTGGACCCCACACAGGCGCTGCCTGGACTACACCCAGGCGCACCTGAGACCCCTGCCGGGCGCACCCTGGGACCCCCACACCAGGCACGCACCCTGGACCCCACACCCAGGCCGCACCCTGGACCCCCACGCCGGGCGCGCCTGGATCCCACCCAGGCTGCTGTTCTCAGACCTCACCTTCGGTCCTGGGATTACACCAGTCCCCGTGCTCTGCCCAAAGGCCAGATTCTCTGTGAAGCCTCGTCTAAGCCCTGCCCTGCCCTCCCCGATGTGCCATCCACTGCCCCAAAGAGCTGCTGTCTAAGCAGCCCTGGCACCGCGGCGGGGGGTCCAGGAGGGCAGGGCCACTGACTTCCAGAGTGATATCACCTTAGGAAGGTGCGATGCATTGCCCAAGACAGAATCTGCACAGGGTGGACCAGACCATGAAGCACCGATGCCTGCCTGGGGTCGATGGTTCAGGCTGGCTGGATTGTAAGTATGTGTTACAGAGGAATTCACTTCACTTCGCCATTACGCTTTTCAAAATAAACACGTTTTGTCTGCTTTACCAGAGGCCAGAAGCCTGGGCAGCCCTTGCTCCAGCAGAGGCCTGTGGCTAACGCAGAACACCGCGGGCTGTGGGGTCCAGGCCTCGGCAGAGTCCAGTTCCGAGCCGGGATTCAAGAGAGGCTCACAAGAGAGGAAGGGAGCCTCTCCCTCCATGTGGACACGCTACGTATGAGGCGCGAAACACAGAGCAGCATAGCAGTCACCACCCTGCTCTGACACTCACCTGCTTCACAAAGATGCTGAACAGGCAGAAGCAGGAGGACGTCACAGAAAGTCACCGTACCTCTGAATACAGAGGCGCTGCTACTGAAATGACACAGGGCGCCTCCCCAACAGGCTGAAAAACAATGGCAGCTGAATGCTGTGTCTTAGAGGCTGTCAGGTGGAGGATACTGAGGTCAAAGGGGAACCTGCTCAGGACAGGAGCCCTCATGAGCCTCACTCCACCACGCAAGGCTGAGTGCCAGAAACACACCCTCCATGGTGCCCGAGAGGGAATGCTTGAAGAAACAGCCTGAACTCAGCCTGAAGGAAACTCGGCCAAGCACGGAGGGGATTCCTGGCAATAAGCCGATAAACCACAGGCAGCCCCACAGGTCACCAGGCAGAGATCTCTGCAGACTGGGAGCCAGCAAAAGCAAACACTGTTTCTAAAGAATGATTAATTACCTTTTCTGTGAAAGGAGCAATACGAAAATTGATCAGAAATATACTATTTAAGAAGAAACTACCAAGGAAATGAAGAATAAAAAGGATTTTTCTGTTCTGCCAGTTCGACTACATAACTGAGCCACGGAGATTAGAAGTAGCTACCAGTCATTTCTACGTACTTTGTGGTAGAGTAAGTGCCTCCTTGAGCAAAACCCACTTATTTTTAATATTCACTAATACCCTGTGCTCATACCCAAGGTCATAAATTAGCAGAACTCCCAGGAAAGCATTGCCTAGGATAAAGAAGAGACGCTGAATAATGAAAAGCAGCTGCACTTCTCATTCGGCATCAATACCACATGACGTTTGATGGGGACTAATGTGGGATTAACTACACCCCTATTCATTAGGTTTTGTATCATTTTGTATAAAATTAGCAAAATGAATGCCCTTTGAATTCTACCGCCAGGGTGATCTCCCTGCATTAATAACAGTAGAAGATGTCTGCAGCCTCCAGTCCTCAGGCCCTTGAGGGAACCAGACACAAGCAGCCACTGGGCTTCCAGGCAGCACCCAGCACTCCCAAGTAATTTCAACAGCAGGCTCTTGAGTTCCGTATGTTGATGACAAACACAGGCACCACCACACATCCTTCCAAAGGTGTCTGCCCATCACCGTAGGGCATTTGTGATGACGCTATTAGGATTCCACATCACCTTTTAAAACTAGAAACCACAAGAAACTCCTTTTGAGTTTGAAACTCTTCCCTGCTATCACGTCAGCCTGTCTATGTCTCACCTGAAACTTGGTAAGAGGCTCCTCTTCACCGTGCTAAGCCCTTTCCCAAGGCCAATGGGCCAGTCACCGTGCTAAGTGCTTTCCCGAGGCCAACTGGCCAGTCACCGTGCTAAGCACTCTCCTGAGGCCGATGGGCCAGTCACCATGCTAAGCACTCTCCCAAGGCCAAATGGGCCAGCACCACACGTGGGCATGTCCACTGCCTAACTGCAAGATCTTTGTGGTCACAGAATTCATTTTTATAATCTCTTGGTTTTTTTGTTTTTTGTTTGTTTTTGAGACAGGGTCTCCCTCTGTGGCCCAGGCTGGAGTCCAGTGCTGCAATCTTGGCTCACTGCAATCTCTGCCTCTTGGGTTCAACCGATTCTCCCACCTCAGCCTCCCAAGTAGCTGAGATTACAGGTTCGTGCCACCACATCCAGCTAATTTTTTTGTATTTTTAGTAGAGATGGGGTCTCACCATATTGGTCAGGCTGGTCTCGAACTCCCTACCTCAAGTGATCCACCCACCTTGGCCTCCTAAAGTGCTAGGTTTACAGGCGTGAGCCACTGCGCCCGGTCAATCTGTTTCTTATATAGCATCAGGCACATTCATGACACCATAGAATTATTCAAAAATAGTTAAAAAACTAATTCTTTAAAAATTTTGCATGAATGTAAACAATTTTGCACACGTTCAACAAGCAAGAAACATTCTGACTTGCACAGCCACAGGAGTTAACATGGACGCACTGGTGCAAGTTAGCAAATTCAGGTGTTTAGAAAGTTGTCGATATGAGACACAAACTCAAACGTACATTTCCTGTGTGACTCCCCCTTGGTGCAGCACTTCGATAAATAACATGAACACATTAGAAATGACCGAGAAACTACCTTTCAAATAATCAACCTCATTTTCTCTAGACAGCCATAAAATAAATCAAAGGTCCTCGTCTGTGAGTACATTGTTACGGTGTTTAAAAAGATAACAAGATTGCCATTCCTAGCATCCTTGAGGTCCAGCAAACCTAATTTCAGTGGCGTTGCTCCCCGGTACTGGAGAAACTGCCAATCATGGGATAATTATCAATGCATTTTTGCATAATACCTGATCATGGATTTGGTCTTAAATATCTCCAATAATCAATCCTGACGGGGAACTGGGGCAAGCAAAACAGATGCCGTGGAGGGAGGGAGCTCCGGCAGCCACGAGGTGCTGAAGCCGTTGCTGGGATCCCCGTTCCTTCTTGCGCGGGAGTGTTTGGCATGGATCCCGCTGACTTTCTGCGCCGGGACCGCACTGGACCGCCCAGCTGGAGTAAGGATGCTGGGCTGCTTTACCGAGCTGCACCCCAGCTCCTCAAGCCTCACAGCAAAGTATGGCAACAAAATGAGACTGGGGGTTCAACTCTCCACGAACCTTACATCAGACTGCAGAAGTTTAGTACAACTTTGCAAAGCATTGTATTTCAACCACAAATTCTCAGCCCCCTAAATCACCACCTTGAGCAAAGGAGTTACTGAGGGCACGAGGATATCCCATAAACAAATCCACAGCAGCCAAAACAGATAGGACCAGCGACGTGCTCTATCCCGTAGAACATGGCGGCTACTTCCCGCCTTGGGAAAACTCTCATGGGAAAAAGAAACTTCCAAGTTTACAGGGCGCCAGTGCAGTGACGCCTCAATCAATGAGAGCTAAGTATCGAAATCCCGAAACAAACCAGAGTATTCTGCTGCATTTTACACTGGGAAAAAAAAGACATAAATTTAAGCAAAAAAAAAAAAAAAAAGTAAGTTCATAGATTTAGCAATCTAAAGGACTGGCTAAAAGCAGGAGTCATTTCCTGCTGTGGCTGGGTCCGTGGGTTCAGCCCCGTCTTATCAATGATTACAGACCGGGAGTGCCCTGGGCGCGGAGCGGCCCTAATGCACTGAAAGCCGCCAGGCTGAGGTTCTGTTACGCTTCCTGTGTTTTTCTTACTAGGCAGGAAGATTAAACAATACAAGAGTTTTCAACAAGCTAAAAAAAAAAAAAAAAAAGCCAGGTTGACGAAAATACAACATTGTGTCCACCACCCCATTTTGTTCTTCAAGACTCTGGTGAGTAAAGCGTAGTGTATTTCACTTAATGACAATTATTAATCATATAACAAAGATCACTCAAGCTCTATCTGTAAGTACATCTCAAAAATGTGTGATTCGCAGTGCCCAGAACCCTGGGCTGTGAACAGTGAAACTGTCTGGAAGTCAGCCGGTTTTTATTGAAACCTCCCGGATCCTTTGTGGTACCTGCCCACCACAGTCAGGAGCAGGGCCAGTGTGTGCTCCTGGTCTGGTACAAAACAAAAAACCTCAAAGCAAAATTGCACGTGCTCTGCACACACTGGGGTTACTACAAACACGAAATCTTCCTTTTCTAAAAGCCGGACTTGTTCTCGGTCACTTGCAGCCCTGTGTGTCCTGCCTTCTATCTGAGACAGTTCCACGCATCAGGGCAACCCATCCCTCCCCAGACGGCGAAATCCCAGACAGTGCCCACGGACAGCCACATTGCCCTGCGACTGCCCCCTCGTCCCCGTCACTACACACCAGCTTTCCACGGAAACTGTGACCTTCCTTTGGGTTGCTCCCCGTGGGTACTGTGAGTCTCTCTCTGCCCTGGCTGTGCGTGTACGTTTGCGTGCATGTGTGTGCGCGCGCACGTGTGTGTGCATGTACACGTGTGTGTGGAAAGCACCTCACCTGTGGCCTTCTCCACATCCGCAGTGGTCACGTTCTGGACATTGGCGCCCACTTTGAAGGTCACTGCTGGTCCGAGAACCCTGGAAGGGATAATTTAAAATAAGTTCGTAACGAAGTCAATGTGCCACACTGCTTTTCTGAAAACGACATGGAAAACACTGGTGTGTTTTTAAAAACACAAATATCCGAGGCCACTGCGGCTCCAGGCACAAACTCCACTGGACATCGGTTTTCTTTCACACCATGACCTTTGTTTCCGTTTGCCAAGAATTCTGTTTTTGGGCTTCGCTTCTCCAAAACACACATCACAGTGTAATATGCTATCCTAAAAAATTCAAATCAGGCCGGGCGCGGTGGCTCAAGCCTGTAATCCCAGCACTTTGGGAGGCCGAGATGGGCGGATCACGAGGTCAGGAGATCGAGACCATCCTGGCGAACACAGTGAAACCCCGTCTCTACTAAGAAATACAAAAAATAGCCGGGCGAGATGGCGGGCGCCTGTAGTCCCAGCTACTCGGGAGGCTGAGGCCGGAGAATGGCGTGAACCCAGGAGGCGGAGCTTGCAGTGAGCTGAGATCCGGCCACTGCACTCCAGCCTGGGCTACAGAGCGAGACTCCGTCTCAAAAAAAAAAAAAAAAAAAAAAAAAATTCAAATCAGCCTCCAAACCCGACAGTAGCAAGCAGACATTCTAGCTAGGGAAAAAGAAAAGTTGTTATTGAAACAGATTTTAGTCTTTGGTGCCCAAGGGAGATGTATGAATCAAGAGCAGAGAGGAAAGAGACTAGTATTTTTAAAATTCTTTTGACAGGAACCATTTAAAAAACTACCAAAGTCATTAAGAACTACTCTGTATAAAAACAACTGGCAGGGAATTGCTAGACAGGAATTATCAAAATTGTCTGAAGCTTCCTAAATGCTATGTCAACCATAATTTTGAAAAAATACATTACTTTTTAAACCATCTAATTCATCTGAAGACCCCACATGCAGTAGGAACTGGTTATTGTGCCTACAGCCATCGCAAAATGAATTAGGAGTCCAGCGTCCGTTCCCAAAGACAGATGGACCGACCCCATGTCCACAGACAACAGCCGTAGACAGCTCTTCCCGGAACGGACCCCTTACATGTCTTCTAAGGAGTAAATCCCCAGAACCGACAGGAAATGCGAAGAGGACCCAATTGAGGTGGGAGACGGCAGCTAAGACTGTTGCCTCCTGGTCCCTGGGAGGTGCCTGCACTCCCATCTAAGCCGTTAAACTGTGGGTACCGTGTGGCCCAGGGTCGCTTGCTGTCCCCACTGCAGCCACACACCCTTGCTGACGGGTACAAGCCCAGCTGGTCAGAAGTGCCACAGGTTGGCCGCCTCCCCTCCCTCCCCTGCGCCCGCCTCCCCTCCCTCCCTCCACCACAGGCTCATCCCAAGGCAGCATATGACACCTAAGGCCATGGACGTTGCACCCAAAATCCTTTCAACCTCACATGTATTTGTGATTCAAATATCTGCGCTCATGATACCTTAGTCCCAACCTCTGGTCTTCCTCCCTGGGATTTTTGCTCATTCTCCCGGCCAGGGGCAGCTCCCCCGTGTGCAAGCGCTTGGTGGAGGGGAGAGGGGACTGCTGCGCCATCGCGAGGCAGCACAGTTACCATCCTAACACCACGGCCATGGCTGAACATTCCACGTGGAAGTCTCAGCATCACTTTGAACTCAGCGAGGTCTGCCTTGAATCAGCGCCTGTTCTGAGGAGCAAACAGCGTTCTAACCTTACGGATATTCCCTTCGGCTTCCTTATGCCAGAAATATCCAGCTAGTCACCAAATTCTGCGGAAACCCTTGGAAAACGCACCACATCCACCACTGTCTCTTGGTTCCCACTGGGATCCTTCTAGCCCCAGCCTGTGCCCTATCACAGCAGAGCGGAGTGACTTCCTGCGTCCAGCTCTACTGCACGCAAAATGTCCCTGGAAGTCGCCTCCAGGGCTGACCACAGAGCAGGAGCTGGTGTCTTCTCGAGCCCAGGCTAAAGTCTCAGCCGCAGGCCCCAGGCCTGTCTATGGTGCCTCGGCTGGGCCCTCTGCTGGTCCCCACTATGGGCCCCCAGATAGGAGGAGGCCACTCCCTCCCTGGACTGCAGCTCTCCTGCCAACGACGTCCTGCTCGCTCATGAGTGCCGAGTTCTGCCCCCTCTCAAAGCCCTACTCCCGAGTGAGGACTGTGAGAGTGGCCGATTCTCCCTGTCTCCAAAATCTTCCACAAGGGCCCTGAGTGCCTGACACTTGTACTCAAATGGCACATCAGATGTTTATAGATGTTTCCTTCTTTCCGAGCAGAGGATGGGCTCTTTGAGGCATGATTCCTGCCAGGGCCTCACCCACGCAGGAGACGATCGATTCATATTTGTGACCGGTTCGACATTTCGGTTGAATGGTTTTCTAAAATTAAGAGGAAGTCCTCATTAACACAAGCAGCTCTCACGTACCCCCGAAACAGCACTGAGGACAGACAGCTCAGCCACAGGGCTTCCAGCTTACACACAGCCTCTGTGAAACTGTGAGTCTGGACCACAAACAACGCTGAGGACAGAGAGCTCAGCCACAGGGCTTCCAGCTCACACACAGCTTCTGTGAAACTGAGTCTTGACCACAAACAACGCTGAGGACAGACAGCTCAGCCACAGGGCTTCCAGCTTACACACAGCCTCTGTGAAACTGTGAGTCTGGACCACATCTGGATTCCCTGACAGATGGGATTGGAATTCCCTAAACCTAATTTTTCCCTCAGGTGCTGAAAGTTTCCTCTAAAGGGTATGAGGAGGAGGTTCTTGGTTTCTCAGAGTCCAAAAACCCAGCTGCCTATGCTATGAAGAAGCATGTGACTGATATGTGGCCCCGTATTTCCTGGTGGGGGCCACAGGAGAGAGCCACACAGTCCGTGTCCTTCCTCACATGCAAGCTGAGCGTCACCATCGCGTGGGGCCGCGGTGGTCGCCAGGGAGTGCTCCTGACACCCTCGGGGCATATCTCGCAGGTGGTGAGCACTCAGTGACCTTCGCTGTCAGCACCAGCGAGACCAGGTGCCTGTGGCCACGATGCGCTGAGCCCTGGCTCCGGCCCTTGTGCTCTCAGGAACCCTGCAGGAGGACAGGGCATGAGGAGCCATCTCCAGAGGAGACTCAGAGGGTCGGTAGCGTGACCCCACCTGCACAACCTTCCCTAACCGGATACATGCAGGCTCCTCCCTAAAACCCACAGCGGCTGCTCTGATGTGGGAAGACGTCTCTATCCCGAGGCCCCGCTGCAGGTCGAATTCCGTGAGTCACTGTTCTGTGGCCCTCCTGGGCCTTTCCGCTGGGCCTCAGTTTACTCAGCTGTCAAGTGCAGCAAGACCCACAGGTCCTCTTGGACTTGCTCTGCCTAGAAGACTCTGGTTTTCAATAAACTCTGGTGCCCAGGCCCAGCGGGTCTGCAGTAAACAGGGGCGACACTGGGCGCTCCAGAGCTGAGCTGCTGGCTCTGTCCCCAGCACCATCAGCAGCAGAGATTCCTCCCAGCAGGAAGAACTTGCCCAGCGTTTGTTACCACCACCCCCCCCCCCCCCCCCCCACCCCCCCACCGTCTGCTCTGCAGGTGGCAGATGGCTGAGTGCTGTGTGGTCAAGGTGAGAGGCTTCTGGGGAGGGAGTAAGGTCAGCCTTCCCACCAACTTCTTTCTAACCAGGGAGCCTTGGTCGTCTCTGCTATCTTGTTTAGCTTTCTGTCTCTTTAGACATTTGGGAAAAATTGAGTAAATCCCATGTGCGTATTGCTGGCCTAAAAAGGGGAATTTCTGTACTAATCGGGAAATAAAAAGGAAAACACAGATGCCCAGAGCCCTGCAGAGTCTCTTAGGAGCCAGTATCGCACCTGAGGTTACAGCTCTCGGGGAGAAAGCAAGTTTTTCTTGAGCACGTTTGCTTCCTGACAAGCGGCGTTTGTCACACATGGCATGTCAGGCATACGCGTACCAGATCTACTGCGGTTAAAGCAGCAGCAAAGAATTAGGGTTACGATCCGGTAAAAGTTATCAAAGCAGACATATGGAAACCCAGACATTAAGTTATACGGAAACATCTAGGTTTAACGAAGAAACAGTTACTAATTTTGACTTTCACATTTTCATTCAGATTCAACAAATAATGACTGAGAATACCACACTCAGTTCTCATTCTTCCAGGCAGCTGTGTTCTCCAAAGTCATCAGAAAGCAGATACTGAGCTATTGTTCCTACGGGAAACAGAGGGTGAGGCTCCTGTGAGCCTCTGGACACAAGTGTTTTTGTCAACTGATGGGCGTATTACCTTGTTTTATGTGTGTTTCTACTCAAAGTAGATTCATTGAATGTATGTGGTTGAGTTATGAATGCTGAGCTCACAGCATGCCCCCACGACGCCCATCCACACCCTCGAGGCCCATCCACACCGACGACGCCCATCCACACCCACGACGCCCACCCACACCCTCGAGGCCCATCCACACCGACGCTCACCCACGCCCACGACGCCCACCCACGCCCACGACGCCCACCCACGCCCATGACACCCACCCACACCTGCAACACCCACCCACACGCAGGACGCCCATCCACACCCATGACGACTCCCGTCCACACGCACGACGCCCGTCCACATGCACGACGCCCGTCCATGCCTGCAACGCCCGTCCATGCCCGCGACTCCTGTCCACGCGCACGATGCCCATCCACACAGGTGTCTTCTCCATCAGGCATGTTGTCACCATGTGTCCCAGCCTCACACACAATTAGCACACTTCCTTCCCATTACTGCTTTGGCTTTGAAGCATACTGTGAAATTCTTCATGGCCCCTTCTCCACCAGGCCCTCCTTACACAGTGCTCACCTATCTAATTACGGACCTGCTTAAAAACTCCAGGGGCCAATTTTCAAACAGAACAGGCAGAGAGACCCAGCTGCAGAATCCTCTGCTGAGTGGGAGTTAGGAACAGGTAGCCCACCACTCCCAGACTGAAGTCACAATGACACAAACGAGGCCTCCGCACATGATGAGATAACCATCAGAAAGACACACAGCCCGGCGTCCTCCTGCACTACACACAGTTCCACGCCTTTTCCTCCTTAAACCCCTCACTCAGCCAAAAAGGGGGAATGACCTGTTAAAGGCATGAGCCTGGCCATTCCCTAACTGCCAGCATTTGAGTAATAACTGCTTTCCTCCGCCCACACCTCACTCTCACGTTTTCGGCCTCTGAGTGGCAAATAGCGGACTTGAGCCAGTTACAGCACTAGGAACAGAGTCAGCATTCAGCACTGTGCTGGGGCCACTTAAACAACAAAACCACCAACGAAATGCACAAAAATTGTGGAAAATGTGGCACTCAATAGACCCTGAAGAGGAGCCGTGTTTTACGGTATGAGCTGAAACGAGAAGGCAGGGCTCTCCTCTCCTACCAGAGCATGGGCGCCTCAGGCAACCTGAACCTCACGGCTCTGTGTGTGTCCAGGAATGACTTCGGCATTAGCATTGATTTGGGGATTACAAATTAATCACAAATACAGAATCTGCGAATGATCAGGATCATCTACCACCTAGCATCTGTGTTGAAACGCTTTCACACACATCAACAACCTTATTATTTTCTTCACATTTTACAGTTTTATACTGTAGAGAGGATGGGAGCACTGGAGCTTACAAGACTTATGATCCAATTGTTTGTTTAGCCACCACTTCCTCGTGGGGCAATTTTGCGTGTTACATTATTTACCCTGCAAAATCAGGGGAACAAGACAAACCTTGCAGGGCTGTTGGAGGATCGGGCAGGATAGCTGACATGTGACAGGGTTCCTCTGAACCACAGCTGTCGGTCTGTGCCCTGCTCAGGAGGGGTCTGCTCCTCCTCTGAATTCTTCCATAAAATCTACTCTCTAAATTGACTGCACCTTGTGTGGGTTCACGCAGTCCCCGTACACTGTACTGCTTTCTGGGGGAGCCTGGTTGCTTTCCTTCTGGAAGGACGTGGTTGAGACAAGGGAGGAGATTGTCTCTTTCCAGACTCTGGACAGTGGAGTGCAGATCTCACGAGGAATCTGTAAATGGCCACTTCAGGGTAGATCTTGAGAGTGTCATCCCGACGGTTGTGCCAGGCACACCTATGGTAAGGAGCATCTGATCTAAGAGCATGTGGAATTTCTGAGTCATTGTTCCTGGGAGAACCATCCACCTTTTGACATTCAAATTCACATATTGTGAAAGGTGACTCCTATTTATGGTGGAAGAAATGCCAAAAAGGAATGCCGCCCACTCAGGTCACAGAGCCCATGCTTCCCTAGAAGAGAGTCTTCACACACATCCTTCTTCCCCTGACAAAGAGAGTGCTACATCCTTCTTCCCCTGACAAAGAGGGAGTCTTCACACACATCCTTGTTCCTGACGAAGAGGGGAGTCTTCACACACACATCCTTCTTCCCTGACAGAAGGGAGTCTTCACACACTCCTTCTTCCCCTGACAAAGAGGGGAGTCTTCACACATCCTTCTTCCCTGACGAAGAGTCTTCACACACATCCTTCTTCCCTGACGAAGAGTCTTCACACATCATTAGCCCTGACGAGAAGTCTTCACACATCCTTCTTCCCTGGCCGAAGAGGTCTTCACACATCCTTCTTCCCTGACGAGAAGAGGAGTCTTCACACACATCCTTCTTCCTGACAAAGGGAGTCTTCACACATCCCTTCTTCCACTGACAAAGAGGAGTCTTCACACACATCCTTCTTCCCTGATGAAAGAGGGAGTCTTCACACATCCTTCTTTACCTGATGACAAAGGGGTCTTCACGCATCCACTTCTTCACCTGACGAAGGAGGTCTTCACACGCATGTGCTTCCCTGACGAAGGAGGAGTCTTCACACACATCCAGCCTTGGCACAGTGAAGGGTCAGCTACACATCCTTCTTCCCCTGATGAAAGAGTCTTCACACACATCTGCAGCCTAGAGCCCTCAGAGGTGTGATACTTGAACAATGTGTTCACATGGGTCCTATGAAGAATATATTAGGAGAAACAAAAGCTATTTATTGCCACTAGGAGTCATCTCCCAATTGGGCTGGAAATAACATGAAAAAGTATATCCCTGAGATTCTACAGAATTCACTGACTTAAAACTACCTTTAACCAAAATAAGCAAACCATATATGTTGTGCATAGATAAGAGATCATTTCGTCACTGTAATTTTAGCTATAGTTACCTCTATTTTAAATATCATTCCATTTATTCCTGAGTTATCACTCAGTGGTTCTACTTGATAGTTTACTACATATTGATAATTGCTCATTTCTTTTTATGGTCATAAAACATGCCAACAAAGAAGAGAAGTGGCATCTAGCATTTTAACACTGATTTTATTGCTTGTGTTCTAGGATACTCCTACCACTCAAGACTTATGAGGCAAACATATCAGCCCTCCACCAACCAGACTATTGAGTATAAGAGTTCTGCGTAAAAGGCCTTTTCTTAACTAAGGACTATTTGGAAATCTCTTTTTCCCCTACTTTTATGAGTGAAATAATTTAAAAACACATATAATTATCTGCCTTTAGAACATCAATATACTGATGTACCGATATTTGTCATCTTAGCAATCATGCACCTCAAGGTGATTTTCTGAATATTAGTTTTCAGGACATGACACTTTAACCACAGAAAACACTGAGCTCCATCTGTTCTTAGACCAGCCGTTCAGTTGAGAATGCAGAAGATGAACAAATCTCTGACAAAAGCTTCCACGTTTCGGAAATGGTTTTCCATAAGAACCGAGGCTTCCGTTTGGTTGTGTTAGTCATTATTTCTCTCTAGTAATGACTTAGACATAACACAGGCTTATTTGTATCAAGTCAACCTATAAGGGCTACAATAAATGTAACACATTTGACTAGAGTTTTCCAAATAGATACTGCCTAAGCAGCAGTGAAGAAGTTTGTCATCAGTTTAAATAAAGACAAGCCTCAGGTACTAGATTCCCTTGACTTTTTGTGGATAAAAAGAAGACAGCCAAGGCGCATATGGCAAGAAATATAGTTTTAAAGTTAACCATTTAATGTTGATGCTTCACAACCAACATAAAAGTAAATCCTTCTCTTTTCAACTGGTGAATTTTCTTGAAAGTTGTTTAGAAATGAAAAAAAAGAAAACTTCCGTAGACTGTTTTTTGTTTGTTAATTTTACTAGCATGCTCTCTGTTGGCTTGACAGACTGACCTGTGCTTTGTCTATTTGACACCTGGATTTGGGGTGAAGCCTATAAGGATGAGAAATGGACAAGGGTGGTGAGGGATGAAAGGATAGGAGATGGGTGGTGGTGGATGGATGGTGGATGGAAGGGTGGATGGATGGTGGTGGTGGATGGAATGGTGGGTGGTGGTGGATGGATAGGGAGGATGAAGGGGACAGGCGGATGACGAACGGGCAGAAAGATTTCAGTGGGTGGGGGGTGAGTGGGTGAGGGATAGGTGAGGATGGATGGGTAGAGGATGGAAGGGAAGGGGTGGAGGGATAGGTGGATGGATGGAGACAAATGGGTGGAAGGATAGATGGAGGAGATGGAAGGTGGTGGATGGATGGATGGAGATGGTGGTGGACAGATGGAAGGAGATGGATATGGATGGATGGGTGAGATGGGTGGTGGTGGATGGGTGGATAGGTGGATAATGGACAGAGATGGTGGTGGAATGGATGGACAGTGGTGGTGGTGGACAGTGGATGGATGGTAGATGGTGGTGGAGGGACAGGATGAACAGATGGAGGGATGGAAGATGGATGGGTAGAGAGATGGGTGGGTGGGTGGGTGGGTGAGGGATAGGTGATGGATGGGTAGAGAGATGGTTGGGTGAGTGGGTGGATGGATGAGTAGATGGGTGAATGGGTTGGTGGATATATAGAGATATATATATGAGAGAGATATATATATATGATATATATATATGAGTTGGTGAGTGGGTGGGAGAGAGGAGTGGGTGGATGGATGGGTGGATAGATGAGTGGGTGGATGGGTGGCTGGGTAGGTGAGTGGATGGATGAATGGGTGGGTGGAGAGCTGGATAAGTGGACAGATGTATGGGTGGATGGCTGGATGGATGCATGAGGAGGTAGACGGATGAAAAATTGATGGGTGGGTGGTTTGGTGGAGATATGTATGTATTTATTGCTTATATTAATTCAAACATAATTAGAGACTTTCTCAAAATACTGTCTATAGCTTAAGAATCATTTTGCATTAAACTCTTCTCATCTTGTGGACTATACATTTAGTGAATTGCTCATTCCATTTTTTTACTCAGTACTATGTTCAGAGAAACATAGTGCTAATAAAGATCTCAAAATTATCAAACAAAATCATAATGATTTAAGAGACTTACTATATCTGGCTGAACATAATTTGAGGCCAGGTAAAACCTGGCAGAGCTCGCTACACACAGTACATGTTTTAGGGGCTCCCTAAAGCCAGCCCCTCAGCCTCGAGGCAGAGGCACAGGGGAACTGCCAAGAAGCCGGCCCTGTGTCTGGCCTTGAGTGGGTGCAAACCGAGACAGCACGCTGCTGTGGTGCTAACAACTGCAAAATTTAGACCTAAGGCAATTTGTTTGGCAATGCCCTATTTCATAGATGAATAAGTTGAAACCCTTGGAGTTTTAGGTACTAGCTCCAAACAGTCCAGTTTTAATATCAATGCCGCCACTGCAATCACGACTTCGGCATTCTCGGCTGAGAGCCTTCTGCGAGGCACGAGGATAAGTGAGAGACCCCCACACAGGCCTGCACCACAGCCCTTTCCTGACTCCATCGCTGGACCGACCCCAACACCGTAGACCCCCACACAGGCCTGCACCACAGCCCTTTCCTGACTGTCACGGGACTGACCCCACACCGTAGACCCCCACGCAGGCCTGCACCACTGCCCTTTCCTGCTCTCTCGCTGGACCGACCCCCACACTGTTTCTGCTTTTGCTCCCCAAATTACTCCTGATGAAACTTGCCTCCTCCGGTCTTGTTCCTTGTTCACTGGCGTCCCTCACTCTAGGGAAACCCACAGCTTGGTGCTGGGCTAATCCAAGCTGCCCACAGAAAACCAATAAAAAATGAGCTCATGTCTGGCTGCTACAGAATTTTCTTTGCATGCCTCATTCCATCTATGTCTTCTTACAGAGGAGACACCGGGACCATAAAACTCCGGAATTCCATGTGGATAGCACAATGCATGCCTACTTCCCTAACACACACTTTTCATTTATCACATTTCCTGCACAACTGTATATTCCTGCCTCCCATACATGAGGCAATAACTTCCCAAAACATCTAGCCTGAGAGCTTACAAAGGAGGAAGAACAGAGAACCAATTCCTATTTGAATGTATGCGGAGACAAAGACACATAAAGTTATTGCAAGATAATTTAACATCATGCAAGCCTTAATGAAAACATAATTATTGATGATGCTTTATTTTCTTAAAGCATTCAGCAACTGCATTACTGTGCAGATTGTCTCTCGTTTGCAATTGCTTTGCCATTACATGGGATTTGGGAAATCCTTTCTGTGCCAGGGAATGTCTTGCCCCATAGTTTTCTCATAGAGTATCTGGAAGGAAACAGATTGTTCAACATGTATGCTTTGCCTCTGAACTTTAGACACATTTGCCTCATTTGAAATTCTACTGCAGCCTGTTACACCTGCTGGGTGGCATGACTGGTACCAAGAGAAGACCCTTGTTCCCCCAGCACAGGGGTGGGCCGGGTCTCACAGGAGCAGCAGAAAGTTCACCATTCCTAAAGGACCAGAGCCGCCTCATCTGTGTTTTTTTGTTTTGTTTTGTTTTTGTTTTGAGACGGAGTCTCGTACTGTCACCCAGGCCGCAGTGCAATGGCGTCATCTCAGCTCACTGCAACCTCTGACTCCCGGGTTCAAGCAATTCTCCTGCCTCAGCCTCCTGAGTAGCTGGGATTACAGGCGCCCGGCACCATGCCCAGCTAATTTTTTTTTTTTTTTTGTATTTTCAGTAGAGACGGGGTTTCACTATGTTGGTCAGGCTGGTCTTGAACTCCTGAGCTTGTGGTCTGCCCACCTCGGCCTCCCAAACTGCTGGGATTACAGGCATGAGCCACTGTGCCCAGCCCCCATCTGTGCTTTCTGTTGCAGCTTCGCTCTCATGATGCTTAAGGATTAATGAGCTACACAAACAAATGACTGAATTATTAGTGACTAACATTTAGAAATAGAAGCATTCACCCAAGAATTAGGACCAAGGCTTTTCCCCGAAGCCTCAGCAGCTTGGCCACAGCCTTTGGTGCCTGCTGTAGGACAGACAGCAAAGGTGAGAACCGCTCCCCCGAGAGTGCTCCTGGGGGCTCCACTGCACAGTCCCCACCATCCCTCAGGGTCTCCTGGGCACCGTGGCTCACTCTGGTTTTGTTTCTTGTTTTACTTCTGTTTCTCTGGATGCTCAGGCTGCTCACTCCCGAAGGCAGCTGCCAGCCTTCACACAACTCCAGCTTGCATCCCAAATGAAATGTAATGCACACTCATGGGCCAGCATCCGTGGTGGGAGGAGCCGCTGGGTCCTGTAACTGGGGCGGGTTTATATTCCTCCCTGCCCTGGGCTGCAGGTCTCAGTCTTTCCTGCAGGAGGTGAGTCCAGAATAACCTGCCCCGCCCATTTGCCCCGAAGCCTCCTGCAATCAGCTCGTCCACAGCTTCTCTGACTGGAGAGACACATTCAGAAGAGTGAAGAGATTTTTGTTTGGTCCTGGTGAGAAAAAGAAGCATCATGCCAAGCAGGGGTATCTAGTATTGGCGGCGTAGGTCATAAGTAAAATGCATATTTTACCACAGTGTTTGGTGTCATTTCGATATAAATCTAACTTGTTCCTGTGTTTACATATTTCTTGGCTTAGACATTGTATTATTTTAATAATGTATCTGGAAAACTACCCTTTATTTGGTGCTAAGTATCTGCACAGGCAGAGCATTTAATTCTCACAACTCTAACGGAGACATTGTCTCTGCTCCCGGAGGAGCACGCTGAGGCCGGAAATCTGCCCAGGGTCTCACGGCAAGTGGAGAAAAATGGAGTCAAACCCACGTGCCTTTGAATCCAGAGCCTGTCCATTCTGTCACGGAATCATTCCTTCACTCATTCAACAAACAAGCCCGTTATGGGCCAGACACTGTTCTAGTCGCTGATGACACATAATTGGGCAATACAGATCGAGGCCCTGCCTTCAAGGAGCGTAGGAGTGTACACTTTCTGGTTCTGGTTTTGCAGAGACGAGGTCTTGCTCTGTTGCCCTGGCTGGTCTCAAACTCCTGGCCTCCAGTGATCCTCCCACTTCGGCCCCCAAAGTACTGGGATTACAGGCATGAGCCACTGCACCCGGCCAGGTGATGAAGATTCAAGTCCTATGGGTGTCATTACAAGAAAGCTCATAGCTGCCTGGGAAACTCCTCGTTACCTGATATCCAGTACCCAAATCCAGCATTTACCCGATGCTTCACACTTGAAGTGCATTGAAAAGTCTAGAGAAAAGAATGGGTTCTTCTTGCCAATCTGATTCCACTAACAGTAGAAATTAGAGTGTTTTTTTTTTCGTAACGACAATGGAAGAGTGCAATTGTCCAGCTAACATGTATTGCAAACCTCCACAGCAGGCACTATTCTAGTTTTTCCCAGAGTCTCTCCAACCCTGTCACGGCCTGACGATCATAGACATCATTTGTGGGGTCCTTTGTTGAAGAATTGTAAGAGTCTCAAGATGATACCAGCAAAGTATGAACCATGTGTGGAGCCTCTAAGAGCCGGGTCCCAGCCACACGCCCAGGCCACCTGCATCCTTGTGGGGAAACTGAGGCTCAGGAAAATAAGGAACCTGCTCTCCTCCTAAATGGTCACATCATTTTCACACTAGGAAACAAGGCTCCATCAATATTTTAAACACAAATATCTTCAATCAAATCATGGGGTTCATTTAACCTGAGAAATGCCATCTTTCACTCAAACAGAATTATTATTTGCAAATCCACAGTGGTCTTCCCTTGTTGTCTCATCTTAAAGACGGGATGGGGGAGTTTTGACGTACTGTGACATTTCCTTGACATTCCTTATTTCCAGGAAAACCTCATGTCGCTGTCTCGAGCCACTAGCTTGCACCTTTGCAATTGCTTGCAGTATTCAGACAGGGCACTGAAGATGAAGCCTGGGCTCCGTTTGGGAAGGAATTACATAACATGAGGTCCCATTCCCCTCCTTCCTCGCTTGGCAAATCCAGAACACAGGTGGAACAGGTGGCAACACTGCCAGTGAGGGCCGGAGTCTGCAGCTGGTGGATACGCCACATCGAGATGCAAATGCCATTTACCCTCCCCTGGGGCTCCTGGGAGTCTCTCACTGCTGGGGCCTCTTGGCTTTGAGTGATATTACTAACCCACAGCACTGTCGCTGCAGTTGTTAATCTGCGCTGCCCTGATGTGTAGACAAAATTATCCAGGGCTTCACAGTCATAGAGGCTACGGGGAAAACCAGAGGGCCAACCCAGGGAATGAAGGACCAGTCTCACCCCTCACAGGATTCCTGCTGCCTACAACGTCTTGGTAAATCTCATGCACGGGGACAAGACTAGCGGCAAAACAATCACAATTCTGCCCCTGGAAACTGAAACATACTTTCCAGAAGTTTCCCTGCAAACCCCAGAGACTCCTCCCACTGGCGGGGGGAGGGGGCAAGCATGGGGAAGGATCTGGAGGGGCCGGGGCAGCACTGGGGTCGCCGCAGGATGGAGCAGGCACAGGCGTCTCCCGTGCCCTGTGCACAGAGAAGACCCCAACGAGAAGCATCAGGGTTGAGAATTCCCACGGCTGCCTCTTCGGTAATGACACCGTATTCATCAATCCAGTAAATCACGCAGATGAGAAAGTAAATGCTTCTCGCACCAGGAGAGCCCATGAAGATTGACACAGAATCAGGCTGCGTGCCCCGAATGCCCCGGCAGATCCAGGACCGCACGTGGCTGATGTCGGGGCTCAGCCAAAGCCATCTGGGAAAGAATTGACACAGAGCCCGTCTCACTGTGGACTCAGGGGCTCCTGGGAATGTGTCTTTGGCATTCTTTTTCCCGGGAGTGCTGCCCACCTTACCGAGATTCTGCAGGAGGCGGCCTGGCATCAATCACCGCCGCCGCAGACAGCCACGATCGCGTCGTAAAACCCGGCTGCGGTCACTGCGGGTCTGCTGGCATAATTACATCACATGCTAATGCAGTTTTAATGGTCTCTAATGATGTCATAAGAAATAATGGGATTTATTTGACAGCTACATAACCACTAACAAAACATATTCAGCGTAACTAGCACTTCCACAAAACCACAGGAGAGTCTGAGAGTGGCAGCTCGCGCATCCTGTCTGTCTCTTTTCCTTTCCTGGAACACTGAGCAGCTCTGAGAACATGCTCCGACAGCAGCAAGGCGTGACTGTGTCGGCGCCCGTCAGAGCTGCTCCCCTCCCCAAGACACCAACGAGGCACAGCCCACACCCCCGTCCATCCCTCAAGCTGGTGCATTTGCCAAGTGTGTGCCTGGGGCTGCTGGGCCGGGTGAGGCACAGGACACTGAGGTAAGGCTTGTGCGCTCCACTGCACCTGAGCACACACGCACACAGGCACCAGAACGCAAGACCCAGGTGTGGGGCAGCCTCCGCCTGGCCAGGACTGGGGACCTTGGAGAAGGTGCTGGACACAGCAAGGATCAGACTTCAGCTCTGATATGTGGGCAGGGGGACCAGCAAAGGATCCTGCAGGTGAGGCCACCAGGGAGGCTCCCTGGGGAAGAGGCGGAGAGGTCCAGATTCTCGAAGGCTCTCAGGGACGGGCGGCGGGACTCGGGTTTGACTCTGTAGGAAAGAGGGGGCCGCCGTGTCCTGAGGCGGGAGATTCGTGGAGAGTGATGTGTACCAAGGACTGCATCTGGCGAAGCCCAGCCTGCTCCCGGAGAGTGGAGAAGCCCTGTGTGCTCAGAATCCATCCTGCGACAGTGAAGGCGGTGGCTGGGAGGGCCAGGCGCAAGGAGCGGGCCAGGCGAGGCCCACCTGCTCTGTGAAGCCAGAGGCTCCCCAGGCAGCACCTCCTCCGCCCGCCCCAGCCTGGTGTCTGCCAACCCCATCATTCTGCTGAGACTGTGAAGGTGAATGGTGTGCTTGGTCTCCGTGACTGGAAGAAGGACGTTTATTTCGTGAACACACGACGCTCCTTACGGGAGAGGAGTGGGAGAGGTGAAGCAAAGCGTGACCAACGAGGAGCTGGGGAGAAAGAGAAAGTAAGGAAGCAGTGGGGGAGGGGAGCGGGGCTGGGGGGAGGGCTGAAGAGAGAAGATGGTAGAAGGTGACAGTGCGGGATTCCTGGGTCCTCGAGGGGAACCGAGCTTCTCAGCCTTGAAGACCCACTTCTTCTCTGGCCTTATCCCCGGGTTCCACATCTCCAGCTGCCTCCCCTTCCTCCCCCCACATCCCCGGCTGCCTCCTCTTCCTACCCCCACATCCCTGGCTGCCTCCCCTGCCCCCCTCCACATCCCCGGCTGCCTCCCCTTCCCCCCTCAACATCCCTCCTGCCTCCCCTTCCTCCCCCCACATCCCCGACTGCCTCCCCTTCCTACCCCCACATCCCTGGCTGCCTCCCCACACATCCTGGCTTCCTCCCCTTCCTCCCCGCTCTCCTCCCACATCCCCGGCTGCCTCCCTTTCCTCCCCTTCAACATCCCTGGCTTCCTCCCCTTCCTCCCCCTACATCCCAGCTGCCTCCCCTTCCTTCCCTGACATCCCCTTCTTTCCCCGGCTCCCATCAGTGGTCATGCTTCACTTCCTCTCCCCACTCCTCCCTCATAAGGATCATTGTGTTCATGAAATAAACTCATTCCTTATTTTATTTTATATCTTCCATAGGTTTTGGGGAACAGGCAGTGTTTGGTTACATGAATAAGTTATCTAGTGGTGATGTGTGAGATTTGGTGCACCCGTCACCCAAGCAGTGTGCACTGAATCCAGTGTGTGGTCTTCTATCCCTCACCCTCCTGCCACCCATTTCCCCAAGTCCCCTAAGTCCACTGTGTCATTCTTAAGCCTTAGCATCCTCACAGCTTAGCTCCCACTTATGAGTGAGAACATGCGATGTTTGGTTTTCCATTCCCAAGTTACTTCATTTAGAATAATGGTCCCCAGTTCCATCCAGGTTGATGGGCATTTGGGTTGGTTCCATATTTTTGCAATTGCGAATTGTGCTGCTATAAACACGTGTGCAAGTATTTTTCTCATATAATGACTTCTTGTCCTCCAGGAGGACACCCATAAGTGGGATTGCTGGGTCAAATGGTAGTTCTACTTTTAGTTCTTTAAGGAATCTCCACACTGTTTTCCATAGTGGCTGTACTAGTTTACATTCCCGCCAGCAGTGTAGAAGTGTTCCCTGTTCACCACGTCCACACCAGCATCTACTGTTTTTTGATTTTTTGATTATATCCATTCTTACAGGAGTAAGGTGGTATCACATTGTGGTTTTGATTTGAATTTCCCTGATCATTAGTGATGTTGAGCATTTTTCCCTGTGTTTGTTGGCCATCTGTATATCTTCTTTTGAGAATTTTCTATTCATGTCTTTAGCCCATTGTTTGATGGGATTGTTTCTTGCTAATGTGAGTTCTTTATAGAGTCTGGATATTAGTCTTTTGTCAGATATATACATCATGAAGATTTTTTCTCACTCTTTGGGTTGTCTGTTTACTGCTGAAAGAAATCACAGATGATGCAAACAAATGGAAACACACCCATGCTCATGGATGGGTAGAATCAATATTGTGAAAATGACCATCCTGCCAAAAGCAACCTACAAATTCAATCCAATCACCATCAAAATGCCACCATCATTCTTCACAGAACCAGAAAAAGACAATCCTAAAATTCTTATGGAACCAAAAAAGAGCCTGCACAGAAAAAGCAAGACTAAGCAAAAAGAACAATCTGGAGGCATCACATTACCTGACTTCAAACTATTCTATAAGGCCATAATCACCAAAACAGCATGGTACTGGTATAAAAATAGGCACATAGACCAATGGAACAGAATAGAGAACCCAGAAATAAACCCAAATACTTAACAGCCAACTGATCTTCGACAAAGCAAACAAAAACATAAAGTGGGGAAAGGACACTCTATTCAAAAATGGTGCTGGGATAATCGGGATAATTTGCAGCCACATGTAGGAGAATAAAACTGGATCCTCATCTCTTCCCTTATCCAAAGATCAACTCCAGATGGATCAAGGACTTAAATCTAAGACCTGAAGCCATAAAATTTCTAGAAAATAACATTGGAAAAACTCTTCTAGACATTGGCTTAGGCAAAGACTTCATGACCAAGAACCCAATAGCAAATGTGACAAAAACAAAGATAAATAGTTGGGACTTAATTAAACTAAAAAGGTTCTGCACAGCAAAAGAAACAATCAGCAGAGTGAACTCATTCCTTCTTCCAGTCTTCCAGCCCAAACAATCCCATTGTATATAAAGAGCTCACATCTTCCATTGCACCAAAAGAGTTTAAAACCCAGCTCACCGCCAAAGCTATCGAGACTTTAAAAGAAGTCCCACCTTGTGTTTAAGAAAATCTCACTCATGTATTCCCAGCACAACAGTGCGCCCGCCGGCCTCAGGTCTGCTCCAGTCAGTGTGGACAGTAAAGCCCCTGGCCACCCTGACCGTCCAGTTGTTGGCCACGGGGCCAACCGCTCCTCCATGCTTCATTCTGGTCCACTCTGTCCCAAGGGATGTTACTGGGGGAGGGCAGAGATGGCCAAAGCAGTGAGCAGAGGCAGGCCCACCTCTGCCCGTCACTACACCACGGTGGGCCCTGAGGTCCCAGTATCCGCTCACACTGAGCAGCTACAGAGCTTGCAGCTGACCCTGTGGCCCCTCTCCTATCCTGAGGATGAAGTGGTTCCTCTCCCAAGCCCCAGATCACAAACTGGACCCATGTGGCAGGCACTGAGCCCAGATGCCAGGCAGCCCCTAGCCCACGCCTTCACCCTGGAGCCATGACGCTAACCGTGCGTGGCAGCCATCGGCAGCAGGGTGGCCGGGAGGGAACCTTCAGAAAACACTGAGCCCCTGTGCGGCTGAGCCACGGCCTTCTGTGTGTGGACAGCCACCACAGAAGGGCTTTGCCAGAGGAAAATACAGTAAACTCAATGCACGCGTCCCGAGCTGGCCCGAGGACGTTTTATTCCAAAGCCATCTCTTGTGACGCCTGCCCTCTGCCCGATTATCTCAGTTATGTGTCCGTGCGATAGCCTCCTCCCTCCCATGGCTCCAGGCCACCCTGCTGCGCACGGAGGCGCCTCTCACAGTACCCAGGCTGCTGCTTCTCCATGACCCCCAGATGTCCCCGATGACAATTTCACTTTTAACTAAGGAGGCATCCACACCTCCACGCATCCACGCGTTCATCAGTATTGGGGGCCTTGGCAGCAACAGGTGAGTTTCCCAGGGCTGCAGAACCACAGAGCATGCCCCATGTATTTGACATATGGAGAGAGGCAGGAGGGGGTGTGGGACGGGCCCGCAGCTTTGCGGGTGTTGGAGGGATGAGGCCTTTGTTGTTCAAGGACTCATTGCATTGTTCAGGACACAGACAGGCACTAAGGAGCTGATGGTCTGGGGAGAAAGACAGCACACGGCTAATGTGCTGGGGGCCACGGTGCTGGGAAGGCACTGCAGACCCGGGAGGACATGCCCCCAGGACAGCACCTCGTGCTTCTCAGCGGCATCAGAGCTGAGTCTTGGACAGGGAGCCTGACGGGACAGGAGCTGGGGCATCAGTGCATGGGGAACCCCTCCTTGTGAAATAAGCCATCAGTAGGACCTGGAAAGGCCTGGGTGTCCAGACAAGCACCGGTCCCTGTCTGACAGCACAAGCAGGTGTGAGCACCTAGAACAAAGGGCCTGTGGTCACCAGCTGCAGTCAGTGTGAGGCTCCCACTCACCACCTTTGGCCTCATCCTTCCTGTGCTTGTGGCCTGGGCCCGGGGTGAGTTCCTGAGTCCTAAACCCAGGTGCCTTCCTGGGGGCCATATTCCTGGAGGGAGAGTGCCAAAGATACAGGCCTGGGATGGAATCCTTCGTGGAAAGGAATGCAGTTTGAACCATTCAGGACACTTGATGGCAGGTGGTTCCTTCCAATTCAAAGTAAGAGGTAAATCCTTAAAATAACAGCAGTAGGGAAAAGAACGTGAGAAGCTCTGCACACAGGTGAGACTCAAAGACCATCAGGAAATGCACTTTCTGGACTAACACTGCTGTGCCCAGGGAGCGGCGTCTGGACTAACACTGCTGTGCCCAGGGAGCGGCGATGTCCGAGGCAGGGCCCACTCTCTGGACCCCGGGAGATTCCCCTCCTCTGCAGCCTCACTTCCCTAGCCTGAGATGTACTCAGAATGTCTGAGGTCATTGGCAGTTCTCGAACCTTCTCTAGCACTGTCCAACTTGTTTGTCTCATGACCCAGGCTTCAAACAGCTCAGGGACAGGGATGAGTGTTCCCCTTCTTACATGTCCTGCTCTGTGCCAGGTCACTGCATGCCCCCCACTTGATGTGATGGACATCAACGGTGTCGGGGGTCACAGCACACTGCTCTTTGTAACGCCCATGCAGTTAGATCGTCCCACTCAGCCCATAATGGTTAACAGCCTGGACACGTTTCCTTCTGGTTCTTAGAGACAGATTTTTTTTTTTTTAAAGATGGAGTCTTGCTCTGTCGCCCAGGCTGGAGTGTAGTGGTGCTATCTCAGCTCACTGCAAGCTCTGCCTCCCAGGTTCAAGCAATTCTCTGCCTCAACCTCCCAAGTAGCTGGGATTACAGGCACCCGCCACCACGCCTGGCTAATTTTTGTATTTTTAGTAGAGCTGGGGTTTCACCATCTTGGCCAGGCTGGTCCTGAACTCCTGAACTCGTGATCCACCCGCCTCAGCCTCCCAAAGTGCTGGGATTACAGGCGTGAGCCACTGTGCCCAGCCTAGAGACAGATTTAAGGCAATGGAGCATCGGGGCATCTCTCCCTGGGATTTCTTTTCTGTGCTTCCTCACTACGCCCTCCTCGGAGCAGTCTGAGGCATCAGGAGGCCTGAGGAAGGCCAGGATGAAGACAGTGGAGGTCAGGTGAATCTCAGGCTCAGAGACTCCCAAGAAAGGCCCTGGGAGACACATCAGGATCAACACGACTGAAGAGCAAAGCTACTGCTGTGAAAATCAGGGATTTGTGGATGGATAAAAAAGTCATAGATAAGGAAATAGTAAGACACCAAGATCAGCAGCAGGACCCCTCACAAAATGAAAGAGGAGATGAAGACTACAGGGCTCACCTAGACAGGGACAGAAAGAGGAGAACAGAAGGGAGAAGAGAGCGTGAGAAGAGGATGGATGGAGGCCTTGTCAGCAGTGGAGGAGAGCTTGAGGAACAGCCAGCAACCACCCATGATCACAACCATCCCAGCTCCATCCCGAAATCCATCCCAGCTCCATCCCCAAATCCATCCCAGCTCCATCCCCAAATCCATCCCAGCTCCATCCCGAAATCCATCCCAGCTCCATCCCAGCTCCATCCCCAAATCCATCCCAGCTCCATCCCAGCTCCATCCAGCACCAACCACAGCTCCATCCTCAGTTCCACCCTCAGCTCCATGATAACTCCATCCCAGTTCCACCCTCAGCTTTATCTCAACTCCACTCAGTTCCATCAAACTCAATCCCAGCTCCACCCTCAGCTCCATCCCAACTCCACTAAGCTCCATCAAACTCATCCTAGCTTCACTCTCATCCCAGCTCCATCCCACTTCCACTCAGCTACATCAAATTCCATCCCAGCTCTACCCCAGGTACACCCAAGGCTTCATCCCCAGCTCCATGAACCTCTATCCAGCTCCATTCCTACTCCATCCCAGCTCCATCCCAAGCTGAACCAAGCTCCATAGACTTTCATCCAGATTCATAAACTCTATCCCAGATTATGGAGCTCCATCCAGCTCCATCCATCTCATCTCCATCCACAGATCCATCCCAGCTCTATCCATCTCCATCCAGATGCATGCCCTGCTCTATCCCTACCTCCATCAGTTTCCATCCTAGCTCCATCTTACTTCATGCAGCCCCATCCAGCTCCACTGCAGCTCCATCCACTCTATCCCATCTCCACAGTACTCTATCCCCAGCTCCATCCAGCTCCATCCCAGCTCCACAGCACTCTATCCCCAGCTCCATCTAGCTCCATCTCCACACCCAGGCCCATCCTCAGCTCCATCTAGCTTCCCCCAGCTCCATTTCTGCTCTATCTCATTTTTATCCTTACGCCTTCCAAGTGGCATCTCCAGCTCCTTTCTGAGCTCCATCCCAGCTCATCCCCCTCTCTATCAAGTTCCACCCCAACCTCTATCTCTGCTCCCTCCCAGCTCTAGCCTAGTTTCCTCCAGAGCTCCACCATCACCTCCATCCTTGACTCCAGCTTCTTTCTTAGCTCCCTCCCTGCCTCCACACACACACACTTCTGTGTCATCTGGAAGAAGCCATTTCCACCTTTTCTGAGTCACTGTTTATCACTACTCAAAAATGTGCCACTGTGGGAATCCCCAAAACACTGATAAAGAGGATGTCTCCAGGGGCTGATGAAATGAGCCTCTCCACACAGACACCTGCTGTGGGGTCTGCCCTTGGGATATAACCCTGCCACACTGTCTGTGCCCTGGGGTGATGAGATGAGCCTCTCCACACAGACACCTGCTGTGGGGTCCGCCCTTGGGATATAACCCTGCCACACTACCTGTGCCCTGCTCCCCAAAGGTGATAGAGTGCCTGTTACATGATTTTCACTAGTGTCCCAGGTCACAGGTTCACAGAAGATTAATCCTTGAATAATCACTAAAGATCAAGTAGGCGAACCCCTCTAATTTTCAAAATATAAAACTATGGCCCAGAGAGGAAAAGTCACTTCCCTGGGATCCCATAAAACCAGATTATCTAATTCTCCTTCAGCATAAAGAGGAACATTTTAAGATCCTGGAAGCATCTCAGTTCTTTCGGGTCTTGGGAGCTTCTATTTTCAACTTCTGTGAAATCTGTCCTGTGTGGTTTCCCTGGAGTTAATATTTCTTCCCTAGGAACCCAAAACACTGACTGGAAGCTACCTCACAAGAAACCAAGGTGGTGCCAACACACACGCTTGTCTCTGTTCTCACATACACCTAAGGGCCACATGCCCCACATCGCTGCTGCCCCCCTTCTCTTCCCTTACCTCCATCTCCTGATCCCATCAGAAACCGGGACCTTGCTGTCCACTGTACATTAAGGTTATGGCATCTACACCTGCCGAGATCTGTCCCCTAAGTCACCTGGACAGCACCCCTTAGAAGTCATCCAGGTACCTGAAACAAACCTGTCTATCAATCAAACCCATTAGGAAGCTCCCTCAAACACTCTCCCTTCCTAAGTCCCTGGTGTGCTGAAAGCCACCCCATACATTTCCAGCACCTCAGTCACACCAGAAGTTAAAACACGGAAGTATTTCCTACCAGGTGGGAAACAGCTGCAGCCCCAGCCTACCCGCCACCTCCAGAACTCCAGGGGCCCCAATATCCCAGGCCACTCTGGGAACCAGAGGCTCTCCCCGTGGTGAGCCACATGGAAAACGCGTGACTGCCTGAGGCCCCGCCTGCCTGTGTTTCCATGGGCAGGCGTCACACTGTGCAGGTCAACACACACTTTGCACTCAGATCTACCCTCATCCCTGAAGCTGCCTTTCTACAATTCTTCAAATCCTGTCTCCCAGGCAGAAGTCACTCAGTGGTCACCCACTGCACTCAACGCTGTACCTGCTCTCTTCCCTCACCTGTATCTCCTCGTGTCCCCTGCCCACAGCAGCCCATGAACATGTCCCCTCTCTCATGTGGATATCTGCCTCTGCCCTGCACCTGCTCCCTCTCACACTTGGATCCCTGCCCACAGCAGGCCCATGCAACTGCCCTCTCTCTCACTTGGATCTGGGAAAGTCCCCTGCCCACGGCAGCCTGGTGCACCTGCCCCCTCTCACACATGGATCCCTGCACATCCCCTGCCTACTGCAGGCCCATACACCTGCCCCCTAAACACCTGCATCTCAGCATAGCCCCTTCTACTGCATTCACCCTGCGCCTGGTCCCACTCTCCCCTGGATCTCTGCAAACCACCTGCCCACTGTAGCCCAAGTACGTGCCCCTTTGCTCACCTGGATGTCTGCACAAGGCTGCCAATTAAAGCCCCATGCACCTGCCACCTCTCACCTGGATCTCTGCAGCCCACTTGCCCACTATAGCCCCATGAACAGCACCCCCCCACACCAGGATCTCTGTGCTCTCATTGCCACCACACCCGCCTGGCACCGGCTCCCTCCCTCACCTTCCCCAGGTGGCCTCAGAGCTGCTGTATCTCAGCTCTAGTCAGACCATCTCCCTGTGTTCACCCTATAGGGTCCTCTCACTGTACATACCGGGTCCCTAAATGGCCTCTCTGTCCCTGCTGAGCAGTCCTATCTGGCCTGCCCACCAGACCACCCTATTTCAAGGAAACCCCCAGCCTGTATGGGGCCCCCCGTGTCCCTCCACGTCTTTCCTGTCCATGGACATTTCCTTGAACATGCTCATTGCCTGTGTCTGTGCCCTGGGAATGGTGTGGGCAGCAGTGAGCAGTCCGGAGTTGCATGTCACATCTCGCTCTGGGACACCTCCATGTGCCCTTCAGATTTCTACTTCTAGAAGTCTCTGGTATCAGGCTGGCTGGAGTGCTTCTCATGCATGTCCCCTAGTGCCCTCCATGCTAATGACCCATACACTCTTCTGTCTTTTCCTGATAAGTGGCAGATTTGAGGCAGGGCCCATGTGTCTCAAAGGTGATGCCCAGTTCCTGGTGTGAGGCTGGGTTGCTGCAGGTGCCCAGTGAGCATCTGCTGTGAGGAACCACTGAGTGAACAAGGTCACCCCTGTGTGAAGGGGCCAGTGAGTGAACGAGGTCACCCCTGTGTGAAGAGTCAGCGAGTGAATGACATCACCCATGTGTGAGGGAGCCAGTGAGTGAATGACGTCATCCTGTGTGAAGGAAGCAGTGAGTGAATGACGTCACTCTGTGTGAAGAATCAGTGAGTGAATGACGTTACCCCATGTGTGAAAGAGACAGTGAGTGAATGACATCACCCCTGTGTAAAGAGTCAGTGAGTGAATGAAGTCAACCCTGTGTGAAGGAGTCAGTGAGGGAATGACATCACCCCTGTGTGAAGGAGCCTGTGAGTGAATGACGTCATCCCTGTGTGAAGAGTCAGTGAGTGAATGACGTCACCCCTGTGTGAAAGAGACAGTGAGTGAATGACATCACCCCTGTGTGAAGGAGACAGTGAGTGAATGACGTCACCCTGTATAAAGGAGTCAGTGAGTGAATGAAGTCAATGCTGTGTGAGGGAGCCAGTGAGGGAATGACATCACCCCTGTGTGAAGAGTCAGTGAATGATGTCACCCCTGTGTGAAGAGTGAGTGAATGACGTCACCCTGTGTGAAGAGCCAGTAAGTGAATGACGTCATACCTATATGAAGAGTGAGTGAATGATGTCACCCCTATGTGAAGGAGCCAGTGAGTGAATGACATCACCCTTGTGTGATGAAGCCAGTGAGTGATTGATGTCATCCCCATGTGAAGAGTCAGTGAATGAATGACGTCAACCCTTGTGTGAAGGGCCCCGTGAGTGAATGACATCACCCTTGTGTGAAGAGTGAGTGAATGACGTCATCCTGTATGAAACAGACAGTGAATGAATGACATCACCCCTGTGTGAGTCAGTGAGTGAATGACATAACCCGTGTGAAGAGTCAGTGAGTCCCCCCATGTGAAGGACCCAGTAAGTGAATGACATCATCCTGTGTGAAGAGTAAGAGTGAATGACGTCTCCCTACTGTGTGAAGAGTCAGTGAGTGAATGACATCACCCCTGTGTGAAGAGTCAGTGAGTGAATGACATCACCCCTGTGTGAAGAGTGAATGATGTCATCCCTGTGTGATGAGTGAGTGAATGACATCACCTGTGTGTGAAAGGCCCAGTGAGTGAATGATGTAACCCTTGTGTGAAGAAGACAGTGAGTGAATGACATCACCCCATGTGAAGGAAACAGTGAGTGAATGACGTCATCCCGTGTGAGAGTAGACCAGCGTACCTCTGTGTGAAAGGCCCATGAGTGAATGACGTCACCCCTGTGTGAAGGACCCAGTGAGTGAATGACGTCACCCCTGTGTGAAGGACCCAGTGAGTGAATGATGTCACCTCTGTGTGAAGGACCCAGTGAGTGAACGTCACCCCTGTGAGGAGTCAGTGAGTGAATGACGTCACCCCTGTCTGACAAGTCAATGAGTTAATGACGTCACTCTTGTGTGAAGAGTGTGAGTGATGACATCACCCTGTGTGAAAGAGACAGTGAGTGAATGACGTCATCCCTGTGTGATGAGTCAGTGAGGGAATGACATCACCCCTGTGTGAAGGGGCAGTGAGTGAACAACATGTGTAGGCAGGCACCCCTCGATCCACAGGCAGGTGGGCACATAGCCTGGGCGGGCCTCTTGTCTCAGGTCCTCCGTGGATGTCACTCTACCCTCCCTCTTCTCTCTGACCTTCTTTCCACACCCGGCTGTGCCCTGTGGGAGCTCCTGCAGCTTCTGCACTCAGCCATCTCTGCTCTAAGATTCACATATGCACGCATGGTTCCTCCTCAAGCACTTGTTGTGAGACAGGAAAGAGGCTGCCTCTGTGTGTACTCACACACCAGCCCTGCATGCCTCGTGCCCACAACTCTCTAAACCAGGTCACGCTAAGACCAGGGCCACGCCTGCTGTGGGAGCTGCAGAGGCTCGGGATCCAAAGCCAGGTCTCCGCAGGGCAGCACGTTTTCCTGACAGCCAGGGACAGGGCCGTGTCCACAGCAGGTGCTCATGAATGCGGCCGCAGCGTTCTCTGGGGTGGGCCATCCAGAGGCTCCCACACATTGGCACAGGGCATGTGCAGAATGTTCTAGAGCCTTGGGTGGTTCCAGCACCACAGGTTTGACACTTGGCTGCAGCGACAACATCCTTCAGGAGATTTTCATCCTTCCCCTTAAACACTGGTTTCCACTGCCTCTAAATACCTTACCAAAGCTGCTGAAATCACCTTTTCACTTCTCTAAACAGGTTCCCTCGTGTAATTAACAAGAGCCACGGGCTCGCAGCTCCTTCCCTCCCATCCAGTCTCTGCGTCCGAGCAACAGGAGCCAAACAGACACCCAGGGCCCCGGACTTACTCCACATCGGCGAATGCGCTGCTGGGCATCTGCAGGAGGCGGGCGACGTCCTCCACCAGCTGCCTTCCTTCCTCGGGGCGCAGGGGGCTGCGGACGACAGCAGGGATGGGGAGCAGTCACCACAGAGCCAGCAGTCCTGGAGAACTAAAGCCCCGTGGCCCCACAGCCCCGCTCCCTGGTCCCCACACACACCCTGCTCTCCTGGCCTGGGGTCAGCTGCCCCCTCAGGCACGAGGGGTCACCTGAGTTTCAAGCAACCAGACAAACAGTGCAGTGCAGACGGGGCTGTGGGAAGCGCAAGTGTCTGACCGTGCGGAGACTGGCTCCTCTCGGCCTTCAGTAAAAATACAATAAAGGGGAGAAGGGCAAAGGGACGGACAGGTGCGGCGAATGCTGGGACTCTGACTGAAGACGGGGCAGATCCATGGAGAAAGCACCTGTTTTTAATGGGCTCTGATGTGAACAAGGACCCAATGAGGGGCGATTTAACTACCCAGTGGAAGGGTAAGCGTGGAAACCAGGCAGCCAGCCCACTGGCAGCAACTCAGGGCAGCGGGCGGGGACACTCGCAGAAGCCACTGTGGCCGCAGACTTCTTACAAGGCCGCCTGGCTGGGGACCTGTTCTGTCAAGAGGCACGAGCATCACCAGGGTGGTTTGCAGCTTGATGGCTCATCCTGAAGGCTAGCATTCAGGTTCAAAGTCATGAGTTGCCTGTGAAATCCTGTTAGTACCACTTTAACGGAGTATTAAGTTACACTGTTATGTAAAAGCATGTTGTACTGCAAAGGCTTTCACCCCAGCAGACCGAAACGCCTGCATTCCTCATCCAGTGAGCATGCAGGATGCCAGCAGGGCGCCAGGAGCTGCTTCCTAATGCAGCAATGAACAGCAAGACCAGCCCTGCTCTCAAGGGGTCCACGTTCTAGAGATGCTGTAGAAATCAATCATACTACGATGGGTTGAATTATGTCACCTAAAAATTCATATGTTGAAACCCTAAAGCCCAAATGTGAACTGATTTGGAAATAGGGCCATCGTAGATTCAGTTAAGCTGGGGTCAATAGGGTGAACCCTAAGCCAATATCACTGGTGTCCATATGAAAGGCAGGTTCAGACTCAGAGACAAACACACACAGCACAGGGCAGCATGAAGACACGGGGAGAAAAGCCCGACAAGCCGAGGTCCTCTCAGGCCAGTGGCAGGAGGGGCGAGGCCGGGAGCAGACCCTCCTCAGCCTCAGGGGAACCAGCCCTGCCCACACCTGGGTCTTGGACTTCCAGCCTCCGGGACAGAGAGAAGATGGATTTCCCACTCTGGAAGTGTGTGCCAGCAGCCCAGGCAGACTAGCTCCTGTCGGCTGACAGTGAGTTCTCTGGGGGAGACAGCTGGGTAGAGAAGTGGCGTGCAGGGCTGGGGAGGGAAGGGCACAGAGGAGAGACTGTCTTGTAAAGTGGGCTGTAGGAGGCCTCTCCACTGGGGCCCTGTTTGAACAGAGGCGAGGGAGCTGGAAACAGGGTAGCAGACAGTGAGCAGAGAAGGCGAGGGGGCCGCGGTGCCCCATGGTGAGGAAGTGAAGTCACAGAGCATCTGGGTAGGCTTTGGCTACTGCACCACGCACTTCTCCCTGCACATGGGCACAAGTTCTCACTCCATAAGCAGATTCTACCTTGGCATTAACTGCATGAATGAATGAACACAAAAATGTCAAAAACAGCAAAAAGTCCAACAGTTTTAAAATCACTAAAATGTAAACTATTAAATGAACCCCACTCAATTTACAAAGTTTCTGTAAAACTGAAGTAAAGCGGGAATGAGTTTTGGGAAGATGGTGAGTAGGAAGCACCAGGAATCCGTCTCCCACCTGACAACACTGTGCTAGTAGGATCTGTCTGATGTAACCAATCCTTGAACTCTGAAGCCTAATGAAGGCCTCCAACTTCTAGGGGAAGGTCTGGATACACCTTGCGTCAATGTCAGCTTTCATCACAGTAGGAGCTACCCCTACCTCACCTCCAGCCCTATGGCAGGTAGCTGTGTACATGTTCCTGGAGCAGCCTGCACACACTGGCAGGAGCCAGAACAGGCAATACAGATGTTGTCCTCCAAATATTGGGAATCTGTAATCTCACTGCTGATTGCTGCTTCTCATCACAGAGGTGCAGGCAAGGAGGAAGGCACCATTGTTTGGCCACCTCCTCGTTGTTGCTGCTCCTCCCCCTCTGGCCAAAGTGACTTACAGGGGATTTAAAATGCTAATACCCATTTTTTCCACCTTCATTTTTCTCTTTTTCCGCTTTTGGGAGCCAGAAATTAAAGACAAGAATATTCAAAAGTAACTGAATATACAGGGAAAATTAGAAAGTCATCACACAAGCTCAGGGAAAGGCTCAGACAAGACCATAAGTTTATACCTCAGGCTGATCCTTGGCACAGAGACAGCCTACAACAAATTTAAAAGAAAGACAAACAAAAAATAGCAAACCTATGGAAAGACATTCTGATTTCCAGAGTTAGATTAAAATTTCGAGTTTTCAACAAAAATTGCAAAGCATATAAAGAAACATTCAAAGGAAAAAGGTAAGTCAACAATAATTGTCTCTAAAAAAAGACCTGATGGCAGATGTACTAGGCAAAGACTTTAAAACAATTGTCATAAAAATGCTTGAAGAACTAAAGAAAGATGTAAAAAAGTAAAAAAAAAAAAAAAAACCATATATGAAAAATGAAAATGTCAAAGAGAAAACCTAAAATATAAAAGAAATTCTGAAGCTCAAAATACAATAGCTGAAATTTAAAAGTTCACTAGAGAGATTCAAAGGCAGATTTGAGCAAAAAAACTAAAGACTCAGTGAACTTGAAGATAGGACAATGGAAATTATTGAGTCTAAGAAATAAAAAGAAAAAAAGATTGAAGAAAAGTGACAAACTCCTAAGCGACATGTGGGACACCACCAAGAGAACCAGTATATGAATTGTGAGAGGAAATTGTGCCAAGAAGAAAAAAAAAAAGAGATAAAGGGGCAGAGAAAATACTTGAAGAACAATACCTGAAAACTTCCCAAGTTTGATGAAAGACGTGGGTATAAACATCTGAGAAGCTCAATGAACTCCAAGTAAAATTAACTCAAAGAGACACAACTTTTTTTTTTTTTTTTTTTTTTTTTGAGACAGAGTCTTGCACTCCCAGGCTGGAGTGCAGTGGCGTGATCTCAGCTCACTGCAAGCTCCGCCTCCCAGGTTTACGTCATTCTCCTGCCTCAGCCTCCCGAGTAGCTGGGACTACAGGCTCCGGCCACCTCACCCGGATAGTTTTTTTGTATTTTTTAGTAGAGAACGGGGGTTTCACCGTGTTAGCCAGGATGGTCTCGATCTCCTGACCTCATGATCTGCCCATCTCGGCCTCCCAAAGTGCTGGGATTACAGGCTTGAGCCACCGCGCCCGGCCTTAACTAAATTTTTAAAAGACAAGGACAAATGGAGAATCCTCCTCTTACATTTGAAAGCAGCAAGAAAGAAGCAGTTCATCACACACCAGGGTTTCCAAATATTATCAGCAGAAACTTTGCAGAACAGAAAGCAGTGAACAAATATATTCCAAGTGCTACAGAAAAAAAAAAAAAAAAAACCCTGTGAAATAAGAATCATATATCCAACAAAATTGCACTTCAGAAGTGAAGAAGAAATTAAGACATTTTCTTAGATAAACCAAAGCTGAGAGAGTTTGTTATCACTAGACCTGCCCTGCAAGAAATATTCCAAGGAGACCTGCAGGATGAAATAAAAGGACACTGGACAATAACTCAAAGCCATATAAAAAATTACAATCTCAATAAAGGCAAATATATGGTGAATTATAAAAGATAGTGTTACTGTAACAGTAGTTTGTAACTCCTTTTAGTTCTCTATGTGATTTAAGAGACTAGTATATACCTTAAAAACTATTACTAGATAAAACTAGTATTATTATAACTTTGGTTTGTAACTCCACAGTTTGTTTTCTACATAATTTAAGAAATGAATAAATTTTAAACAATTATTAGTTTATAACCTGGGACATGCAATGTATAAGGATGCAATTTTGTGATATCAATAGCCAAAAAGGGTGGGTAAATAGCTGTAAAGGAGCATAATTTTTGTATGTTATTGAAGTCAAGCTAGTATAAATTCAAGTTAGTGTTGTAATTTTCAGATGTTAAATCTAATCCTCTGTGATAAACACAAAGAAAATAGCTATAAAATATGTATAAAAAGAGATAAAGGAATTTAGGCATTTAGTTTTTAAAAATCTACTAAACACAAAAGAAGATAGTAATGCAGAAAATGAGTGGCAAAAAATCCATAATGCACATAGAAAACAAATATTAAAATGACAGAAGTCCTTCCTCATCATTAATTACTTTAAATGTAAATAGGTTAAATTCTCCAATCAAAAGACAGATATTAGCAAAATATGATATTCCACAGATCTTTTAAGGACTATTTCTATAGTACACAACCAGGGATATCTATTTGCATTAACTGTAAGCATAAACATGACAGTCTTTGTTTTCAAGCATGTCAGTAATGTCTTCTTTTTTTGTCGCCCAGGCTGGAGTGCCGTGGCATGATCATTGCTCACTGCAGCCTCGACCTTCCCAGGCTCAGGTGATCCTCCCACCTCAGCCTTCCCATTAGCTGACACTACAAGTTCATGCCAGCATGCCTTGCTAATTTTTCTATTTTTTGTAGAGATGGGGTTTTGCCATGTTGCCCAGGCTGGTCTCAAGCTCCTGGGCTCAAGAAATCCACCACCTTCGTCTCCCAAAGTACTGAAACTATAGGCATCAGCCACCACAGGTGGCCAATGTCTGCTTTTAATATAAGAGATAGCACTGTAAGTGTATTATTGCTACATTTTTAGTTTAATGTAAAAGTTCCAATTTTGACTATTAAAGGAAAGTAAAATATTTACATCACTATTTAAGAAACCTCATAATGTACCTAGAGTGTACAGAGTACTCTTAAAACTCAGTAACAAAAATACAAACAATACCATTTAAAAATGGTTAAAGGACTTGAATGGACATTCCTCTAAAGAAAATATACAAACGGCCAGAAGCACATGAAAAGATGCTCAACATCACTAATCATTAGGAAAACACAAATCAAAACTACAATGTGATACCACCTCATACCTATCAGGATGGCCACTGTAAGAAGAAAAAGACCCAGAAAATAATAAATGGTGGCAAAGATGTGGCTAAATTGGAACTCCTGTGCCTTGTTGGTGAGAATGTCACATGGTATATCGAGTGTGGACGAGTATGGAGACTCCTCAAAAAATGAACAACAGAATCGCACTTTTATTAACTCCACTCCTTGGCATCTACAGCGTCCCCCGTTAGCTGCAGTTTGTTTTCTGTGGTTTCAGGTACCTGAGGTACAGTACGAGAAGATATTTGAAAGGCAGAGACCACATTTACACAACTTCTATTGCAGTAAATTGTTATAATTGTTTCATTTTATCACTAGCTATTATTGTTAATCTCATACTAATTTATAAATTAAGTTTTATCATAAGTATGTATGTATAGGAAAAACCGTAGTTTATATAGGGTTCTCCACTATCTGAAGTTTCAAGCATCCACTGGGGGTCCTGGAATGTCTCCCCTTTAAACAAGGGGGAGACTACTTTACCCAAAAGAATTGAAAACAGGGTCTCAAAGAGACGTTAGTGCCTCACGTTCACAGCAGCATTATTTTCAATCACTAAAGCACGGGGGCAACTGAAGGGCCTACTGACGGACAAAAGGAGGAGCAAAGCGTGGCCCGCACCAAAAGTAGAATATTATTCTAGTCCTGAACAGGAAGAAGTTCAGACACATGTGACAACATGGGTGAACCCTGAAACATGATGCTAACTGAAATAACCTGGGCATAAAAGGACAAATCCTGTCTGTCTACCCATGTGAGATTCCTAGAATCCTCAAATTCACAGAGAAAGAAAGTAGTGTGAAGGGTGCGGGGGGCTGGGGTAGGGTAGTGTTTAATGGGGACGGAACTTCAGTTTTACAGGATGAAAAGAGCTCTGGGGATGGACAGTGGTGATGGCGGCACAACACCACAAATATTCTTAATGCTGCTGAATTCTATGCTTAAACATGGGTAAGACAGTACATTTTATGTTCTATATATTTTATCACAAGAAATTAGGAAGATGAAATAAGGTGATTAGTGTGAAAGCACCGTGACACGTGGCCGCTCCCCACATCCAAGGCAGTGTACTAGTCTTCGTCCCATCTCTGCTTCAGCGGAACACTCCTCGTGGCTCACGGAGAAAGCTGAGCCAGGCTCCTGCTGGGTCCCCGGCAAAGCTCCTTTCTGCTCCCTGTCTCCAAGGAAAGCCTGTGGCATATTCTTTAAAGTGGATTTTTCAAGGTCGCGTTCCGTGTAATTTTACAATTGAGAAACAAGCCATTTTCCTTTCAAGAGTGGCTGCTGGAAGGGGAGGGGTCCCAGATGTCCCCTCTCTTTTCCTGCACATTTTGGATGTCTGCTGTAACCCAGCTCAGCCCCTGCCCCAAAGCATCCTCCAGGGCCATCTGGACAGCTTGTGAAGTGCACTGGTGTCAGAAAAGGCCTGAATGGCCAGATATTGGGCCAGAAGGGAGGCAACAGGGAAGGGAGCCAGGGTGGGCCACAAAGGTGAGCTCAGGCTGCAGCTGGACAGAGCAATGACCCACCACAGCCAGCTCAGCTCCACCCTCGGCTGAGATCAGCCCAGGCTGCTGGGAACGCACCAGCCCTGAATCCAACCAGCCTCCCTGCTCCAAGCCCACCCCTCCTGGCAGGCAAGTGTGATGCTTCCAGAAGAGCCCCTCCTCCCTTTCCTGCATACTTCCAGACAAGCCCTTCCTTTCTTTCCCTGCGGCTGCAGGTTCCTTCCTCCCAGCTCCTGTGCCCAGCCTGGCTTTTCTCTGCCTGGCCTGGCGGTAGACGGTCTAAGGGCCAGCCTGCCTCACCTCTATCGCTGACCTGCCTCGCCTCAGCCCCCTGCACCCCAGCCTCCCCTATCCTTGGAGCCATTAGGAAGAGGGCAGGTGGAAAAGGGCAGGTGGAGAAGGCCGGGACCAGCCACACCACTCCAATCGACGAAGACAGAAACTGCTGCTCTTCAGGCTTTCCCTAAAACTCCCTCTGTGCTTTGATCAGTACCACTCAGCTCACAACTTATTTTAAAAAGGTCTCTCAGTAATTTCTTTTTTTTTTTTTTTTTTCTGAGACGTAGAGTCTCGCCTGTCAGCTTCCAGGCTGAGTGCAGTGGCCAGATCTCAGCTCACCACAAGCTCCCACCTCCGGGTTCACGCCCCATTCTCCTGCCTCAGCCTCCCGAGTAGCTGGGACTACAGGCTCACCACCTCGGCCTCGGGCGGTTTTTTTTGTATTTTTAGTAGGAGACAGGGTTTCAACCGTATTAGCTTGTGATGGTCTCGATCTCCTGACCTCGGTGATCCGCCTGCCTCAGCCTCCCAAAGTGCTGGGATTACAGGCTTGAGCCACCGCGCCCGGCCTCTAGTACTTTCATATTTTAATCCTGCCTCCCCCCGTAAACTGCAAACTCATTGAGGGCAGGAGCCACGTGTCATTTGAGTTTGTTTCTTCCAAGCCTACTGCCCCACGCAGAGAATAAACCAACTTCCCAATCAAAGTTTGCTACCAAATTCCATGAGTCTCCTTTTCTAGCATGTTTCAAACCAAGGGGATGGTATCAGGACATGGGAGGGGCTTTACCACGAATCCTGGGCCCAGCCCTCTGCCTCCACACTCCAATACGGATACCAACAGAAGCATCCACAGGATTCCTACAACACCCTGAAGACAACGAGGAAGTCCACAAGCCCAGAATGTGTTTGTGAACCCGCTGCCTCCACAAGCCAGTGTGTCCCCAGTTACACAAAGTGTACGGGACGTGCAGTCCACCCCGTTCCTACCTCAGCCTGGCAAGGGGGACGGTGCCGGCCGGGCAGGCAGGGGCGTCACAGCCCCTCTGTAAAGCAGACGAGTGGTGGCTCCATTCTGTAAAGCAGATGAACAAGATAGGGCTGACTGCTCACAAGGAGCACGCGGCCGTTTCTATTTCATCTTTAAAGGCACGGCCATCGTCTGTCATTCCCAGGCCTGAAGTTCCTTAGAAGGCAGTTGGACGTCATCCTGAAAACGAGTGGGAGGATCCAGCAGGTGCGATGTGCTGTGTCTGCATGTGGCGGCTTCCACCCTCAATACCTGGACGCTAATATTGCCGCGGAAGAGAAACAGGCATGAGCCCTTTCATGGGGTCAGGGTCGGAGCTGGGAGTACCTGTGAGGGCAGTGGCATGACTTTGAAAGGACTTTCAAAGCTAAAGATGGTGTCTCCTCTCTCTAGAGCGTTTCAGTTCTGAAGGGCAGAGGCACGTTTGTGACGTCTCTAAGCTCAACCACGTTGGACAAGCCTGTTCCTATGAATCTACTGAATCAACCACACAGGAGGCCCTAAGGCCTCGGCAAGCACTTGCTGGAGGGAGGCTCGGGGTGAGAAGGGACAGTGTCTTCCTTCCACGGTGTCCTCCCATCCCCGGTACAGCACGGGGGCTTCTGTGTGGCACATCTCCCTGAAATGAGTGCACGGGCAGACAGATGAGCAGGAAATGACTACGGGAGTGTCACCCCTAAAAATCAGACTAGTAAAAAGTATGTAAGGGTTGGAAATATTCAGAGTAGTAAAAACTCTGGGAAGCTCCTGTGCTGGACGCCACACTGAGGCCCCAGACGGCAGTGGGATCTGCCATTCAGCAGACCCCTGAGGAACGCACTATTATCAGCCTCATTTTAAAGAGAAACCGAGGCTAGAGGAACTGAAGTCACTGCCCAAGATTAAACTACTAAACTCCCAGGAGAAAAGCTCAAACATCCAGGCAACGTTCCAACGTAGGTGCCCAGAAAAGCGGGTTGAGCCCGGGGACCTGTTGCCACCTATACTCCTTAACAAAACCGAAGGAAGTCTACATGAAATTACACGAAATTTCTCCACGTCTCCTTTTGGCAACCTTGTTATTGCCTCTTCCTTGCGGGCCAGATGAAATCAAGCCGACAACAGGACCCATCATCCCCGACGCTCCTGCTGACCACAGTCTGTGCTTCTGCAGCTTCACCGGCCCGATCTGGGCCATCCTACAGACGCCACGGCAACCGACGGCACGGTGACCGACAGACACCACAATGACCGACGCCACACCTGTCTCCACCCTGGATCCCCTGCACGCCCGCTCTCTTCCTGCAGGAGTTTAACGTCAGGGTCTGGGAAAAGGAGGCTTTGATGCTTCGTGCACCCAAACTGAAGCTTCCTCCTGCGGCCCACCATGCAGCCCTGGAGCTCGTGCGCCCCACCCACGCCGACAACCCTGGACCACTCCTAGTGGGGTTGTCCACACCATCAACTCTTCCGGGCAGAAAATCAGGAGGAAAACCACTGTATTCTGACAACTTATTTTTGAGCATAAGGATGAGACTGTACTGCTCACTATAAACACCTTTTAAATGCCAGCAGCTAACTAAAGATCTAGGTACGGTAGGTCTACACAGCGTCACCTTTAAAAAGTGTGCCAAGTAGGATCAGGAAGTGCTTCCAACAGGAGCCATGAACCCGTGCTGACCCAGGGGAGCTGGTTCTCTACTGGACCTCAGACCCGTGCCGACCCAGGGGGAACAGGCTCTAACCTGACTGGACCTCAGACCCGTGCTGACCCAGGGGAGCTGGTTCTCTACTGGACCTCAGACCCGTGCTGACCCAGGGGGAGCTGGTTCTCTAACCTGACTGGACCTCAGACCCGTGCTGACCCAGGGGAACGGGCTCTAATCTGACTGGACCTCAGACCCGTGCTGACCCAGGTGCAGCTGGTTCTCTAACCTGACTGGACCTCAGACCCTGCTGACCCAGGAACGGGCTCTAACCTGACTGACCTCAGGACCCGTGTTGACCCGGGGAGCTGGTTCTCTAACCTGACTGGACCTCAGACCTGTGCTGGATCCAGGTGCAGCTGGTTCTCTAACCTGACTGGGACTCCTCAGACCAAAGGACCCGGGGAGCTGGTTCTAATCTGACTGGACCTCAGACCCGTGGCTGATCCAGGGGAACGGGCTCTCTAACCTGACTGGACTCCTCAGACCCGTGCTGACCCAGGGAACGGGCTCTCTAATCTGACTGGACTTCAGACCCGCAAGGACCCAGGGAATGGGCTCCACCTGACTGACCTCAGACCCGTGCTGACCCGGGGGGAGCTGGTTCTCTAACCTGATTTGACCCAAGCATGCTAAGTCAGCTTCCAATAGGACAGAGAGCACCGGTGGTCTCTGCATGATGTGAGAGCATCTGCCACACAGAGAGGCACAACTTCTAGCCTCTCTGAACTTCTCATTTTCGTGTGTTGTTCCAGCTGGTTAACTGAGCGGCCTGAAAAGCTGCTGGTTTTGAGTAGAGCCCAGACGAGAGAGAAGGCTCTGCAGCTCCAGGTTCGTGCAGGCTACTCTGCCTCCTGGGCCACACGACCCAGCAGATCCAAGGGTGCCTGAAAGGGCAGAGGCAGAGATGCATGTTGTCTGGAGCCTTTGGCAGGTTCCTCTCTAGGTGAACTGGCCCTTAGGATGTTGGGGCAATGCTCTGCCCTCCTTGTGGAGGTGAGGACCACGCTTTCTGAACAGGAAGTTACAACACAGTGTGGAGACTGAAGAACAGGACAGAACTCCCGAAATCTGCCCTGGTCCAGAGACACAGAATCCATCCTCAGCATCCTCAGGGTTTCCTTCACTCTCACAAGGAAGGACGAGCAGGAAGCGTCACCCGGACCCCGGCTACACCGTCCTGACGCCCCGCTGGTTCCCGCAGTTCGTTCTTCTCACTGAACCCCTGAGGGGCTCCTGAGCGGTGAGGCCTCCTGGGCAGTCACTGGGATGGGAACTTCCTCTCCATCACACCAGCCCCCCGGAGAGTGGCCAGTGGTTCCTGAGGACTCGGTGGGTTTCACATTTCACATCTCACAGTGAGCTGGGGAAGGGGCTGGGGTGAACCTGCGGGGCCAGGGCCCCCACCGAGGGTGGCAGATAGAGAGGCTGAAGCCCCCACCTCCTTCCAGACTTCTGGTTCCAAAGTTCCTCTCCCTGGCCAGCGGGTCCCTTCCTTCGCTGGCCTCTCTGAATTCCACATTCTAACTGAACCCCCACAGAACCCCCATGCGGCAGCCCCTAACGGTGGCCCAGCACCATCTGCCATTTTGCTGCTTGCCTTCTCCGAGGTGCAAGGAAGTTTTGTCATAAGAAAAACTTGAAGGAAGAAACATTGCAGCTGCATCTGTCTCCCTTCAGAGTGCTGAGAGGCATCGGAGAGGTCAGCAGTGCCCCACGCCACTTTTTGCACATTCTTCCCTCAGCCAGCGTCCCCGCAAGACTCAGGGCTCCAACCTCTCCAGCTTCCCCTTGTGGAAATCCATCGGCCCCTCCTCTTTCAAGCAACACTGTGTTCTTCCCACTGCTGACAGAGGCTGCTCATCCGGGAACCTGGGCCCTGCTCTGCGTGCACCCTGCGTTCTCCTCTGCACGCACCCCGGGCTCGGCTCTGCCTGTGCCAAGTTCTTCTCCCCACAGCCCAGGAGCCACACACCGCAGCTGCCACTCCAGAGACCAGGAAACCCAGGCACAGGGGCGTTTGCCACATTCCAGGTCTTGGGGCTGCCATGGACCTGCTGACCGGACTTCCATGGGTCAAGGGCCCAGGCCACCTTCTCCAGCAGCACTGTGGCCGCCACCCCAGACTCAAGCCTCTGCCTCAGCCCCCGTGTTTTCCTGACTACAGGTTTCACTTCCCCAAAATCCACCTCACTGGCTCAGCGTGGTCATTCCACAGAATACATCCCAATCCAAAGGGGTCCGGGGTAGGCAGAGGGAGGCGTGTGCGCATGAGCTCTGGTCTCTGAAGTTCTTGTCTCTGGATTTAGAAGGCAGGTTCCTCTTTGCTGAGAGGTAAGGGGCTCCCTCCTCCCCACACCTGGTGTCCGTCCTGTGATTCCGCCTGGAAGCCTAACGAAATCTTTTTAAAGTTGTCCTTGGAGGACTGGGGTGGCTGTCCTGCCCTTCGTGCAGTCTTCAAGACTCCCTTTAGTTTGTAAAAAGGATAAAAATGTAAATGGCAAAGGATTACTCTGTCCATCAGAAAATGTGAGAGAGAAAATCATGCCTGGAAAAGCTGAGCCCTACCATCCTCCCACCTGAACCTCAGCATGAAGAGCATGTGGGTGCTGAGGTGACACCGAGTTCTCAACCACATTCCTCTCCTTTCCGTGGGACAACCAAAACCACAAAAGTCCCCCTGTTTTAAAGAATGCCATCTGCGTCTTGGAAATTAATAGCTGATCTGTTCAGGTTTAAGCTGAAATCTGGTGAAAACCTGCCCAAGAGAATCACAAATTATTATCTGATAATAGGGCAAAAACCTCAATTTCTTTGCAAGAAGAGAGGGGACCTCACGGAGACCTCACCTCGTGCAGTGCACCTTGCCCCAGCGGCACAAATTGCTGACAAAAAGCTGTGCTGTCTTCACCAGATAGCTTCCAACCAATTGAAGTCGCAAAGGAAGAGTCAGCCAAGATAACATGATGGTTTTTTTTTCTTTAACCCATTGCTTGTAGGAGGTAAATATTCCAGTCCCAAAGGCATGGCCGGCAAACCCACTACAAGAAAATAAACTCCAATGCAAAGAAAAACCCTAGCTTTTTTCTACTGGAAAGTCACAAGTGCAGACAGGAAATGACCCAGTGTGATGGGTCTCCTTCCCCAGAAAGTGCGAGGCTGCTGCGGACAGGGCCCCTGCTGTCCTTCCCTCCAGGGTGAGCCCACGAGCAGGAATGGCACAGGACTGTCGGCTCTGCATGTTCCCTAGGAAACTACACCAGCCTCCCGCTGTCTGGGTGAACCCCTCAGTGCCCATGTGGAAAGCCCTTAAAATGACCGGATCACATGGTTCTCTGGGGCACTCGCCTACCCCAGCCATCCCCCGGCAACGGTGGGTCAAGTCCCCAGGACACCTGCAGGGAACCACGCAGTGTCCACAAACACAACGTGGGGGCCTCCAGGAGAAAAGAGGGCTCCAGCACAGGGTGAGGAGACACAGGCAACCAAACACACACACACAACATACCGCACACCACACCTATAATACACACCACACCATGCATTTTCACGTGTCATGCACGTACCATCCTAACCACTGTCCATGCACACCCTCCCACCTATAGGCCACCATGCCTAACCCTGAGCCACACAGCCACACCTAGACCCACACCTTACCACCTGCCACCACCTGGCCACATGAATACCTGACGTATCCTGAGCCACACATTACAACACACACCACACACCACCATTCATGTGTGGTCAGTCACACATTACTCACATACAACCCACCTTATTTACTCCATGCACACACACCACACACATACAACACACACCATACCACACACCACGCCACACACCACACACATTACAACACCGCACCGCACCCACTAACCTAAACCCGCACGGCCACCACACTGCACATACAATGCCACACCACCATTACAACATACTATACCCGCATCCACCACCCCGCTCATGCGTGACGCATGCCACATCACTACATACCACACACACACATCACGGGACGCACACGCCGGTGTTCCTGGGAACATCCACAGCGCAAAGGTGACCACCCATAGGAATCAGTTGTGATAATGGTCTGCGTCACGCGCCAGTCTGAACAGGTGCCCTCCCCGCCAGCCTGCTGGTGCAGACCATGACCTCAGAACATCACTTAGGGCCTGCCTGTGATTCTCCGCTGGGCTTGAGAGCAAAGAAGTGAACAGCCACGAGAAGTTCCTGACGCTACAAACAGGAGAGCAAGGGCACAGTCAGACACGTGAGAAGCCACATCCAAGCAAAGAGCCTGGAAAAGGGAAAGCTCGTCCTGACTTATGTAAAGCAGTCCTGAGAAAACGGAGTCCATATTTTAGCATAAGCTTCAAGTTTCCGCTGCTTACCACTTACCTAAAGATACAACTAAGATAATCACCTACAGCTGAAAATCGTCTTAAATTTTAATTTGGCTGTGATACACACTCTGTGGTTTGAGCTCAGGATAAAATATTTCTGCCCAATTATGATACGCAGCTAATTCTCCCTGATGAAATGTGGTGTCTCCAGCACAGCCACAGCACCAGCCTGAGCACTGGGAGGCTCGCAGAGTCCGCAAAACAGATGGGTTCTAGTTGTAAGGCAGCTCCCACCTCCGCTGCAAATAATCCTCAAAACGAGAGGGGCTTCTTCACCAAGGAAGAAATACCCGAACAGATCCACATCACACATCTACCCGACACACACACACACACACCCCGACACACGTCCACCTGACACGCACACTCATACACACACACACAAACCGATACACATCTACCCGACACACACACTCATACACACACGCACATACGCACAAACTGACACACATCTACCCTACACGCACGCTCATACACACACGCACATACACACAAGCTGATACACACACACGTGCACACACACCGATACATATCTACCTGACGTGCACACTCATACACACACACGCACATACGCACAAACTGATACACATCTACCTGACGTGCACACTCATACACACACACTCATACACACACACATACATATGCACAAACTGATACACATCTACCCGACACACACTCATACACACATATTCATACACACATACTCATACACACACACTTATACACACACACACAACCGATACACATCTACCTGACACACACACTCATACACACACATTCATACACACTCATACACACACATGCACATACACACAAACTGATACATGTCTACCCAACATGCACACTCATACACACACACATACACACAAACCAATACACATCTACCCGACACGCACACTCATACACACATACACACAAACCAATACACATCTACCTGACATGCACACTCATACACACGCAAATATGCAGATACACATCAACCCAACACTTATATACAACCCAACACACACTCATATGCACACACGCACAGATATACATCTACCCAACACACACTCATATACACACACATGCATATGCACAGATACACGTCTACCCAACATACACAGTCACATACACACACGCACAGATACACGTCTATGCTACACACTCGTATAAACACACGTGCACATACGCACAGATACACATTTACCCAACATATACTCATATACACATACACAGATACACACACATCTATCCAACACACTCATATACACACACATGCATACGCACAGATACACATCTACCCAACATACATACTCATATACACAGATGCACAGATACACACACATCTACGCAACACACACACTCATATACATATGCACAGATACACATTTACCCAACATACGCTCATATACACGCACACACACACAGATACACATCTACCCAACACACACTCATATACACACACGCATATGCACAGATACACACACGCCTACCCCACATACACACTCATACACACACATTTACCCAACATACACTCATATACACGCACACATACACACGTGTGGGTGTGTGTACAGCCAGGCAGACACGTCCTTCTCTTTGAAACTCCACTTCCTTCACTGGAAGAAAACACAAAACTTGTACAAAGCAAAGCATCAAATGTCGGATGCATTAACGGGGTGTCCTGAGAACGGGCCAGCCACTTGTGCCTTGCCGGGCCATGATGTTTGAATTCTGAGACTCGTTAAGTTCAGATCGACATGAGGGTGGGGAAAGAGCCTCGCTGCTGTGAAGCTCCTCCTTCCCTCTGAAGGGCGCCCACACCAGGATATTTGGGCCACTTTGGTACAAAACAGATAAACCTGGAGTCCTTCCTAACAGGCAGGAGTCCGGCGCGCAGCAGTTTCCGGGGCAGTGTCCCGCCCCGCATTCCTGCGCCAGCCGTGCCCAGGCCTTGCTGTACACCTGCCTGTCCTGAGACCCCAGCCTTCCTGGCCCCCGCTGAAGGTGATTCTGACCTGCAGACAGGCGCTGCCTGCAGATAACAAGTCAGGACCAAGAACCCAGGAAGGGATTTGCTTGGCTTGGTTTTGTTTGATGCACTTCAGAGAACGGCTCTCAAGCTCTGGAACCCAGCTCAGAAGCACCAGGAGGAGCCACCGGCCAGGCACCTGGCCGCCCTCGCACCTGAGACTCCAGGGATGCCTGCACCCCATTATTCAGTTAAAGACACTTAAAAGCATATGCATCCCCCACAGCAAGGAGGCACCCCACCTCCAGCCTGCTGGGACCAGCCCTCCCTCGGCACACAGGACCTGAGCCAGGACTGCTACTCACTCTCTGTCTGTCACGATGTAGCCCCGCGCCTCTTCCTCAGAAGGCTTGACTTCCAATTGCAGGCCGTCGCCGAGGGCCTCCTGAGCACCCGCTGGAAGGCTCTGCTCCTCCTCCGAGGGCCCAGGCATCTGGTTTTGGAGCTCCCCAAATGCGCCTGCCCCGGGCTCCGAATGCGGCTGCTGCCCCAGCAGGTCTTTGGAATATGTCTGGCTCTTGACGTTCTCCACTCCGGCAGTCTCCTCTTCTGAAGACAGGGAAGCCTCAGGGCGCTCGGATTTCTTCCTCTCCATTTTGAGGGGCTTTGCAAAGGGGAGGGCTCCAGGCGAGAGTCGAGGCCCGTGGTCCTGCAGGAGGCCCCCGAGTGTGGCACTCAGACGATGGACCTGGAAGAGAGGACATTCTGTGAGGGACATCTGCAAAAGGCATGCTGAGGTGACACATGCAATCAAGGGCTGCCTGGGACAGAGTCACTATGGGGATGATATGGGCAGCCTGGAAGGAGAGTGGGGGAGGAAGGCAAAGTGTGTTCAGTCTACATTTAGAATGACATCTAGGTGAGCATGGGGTGTGAGGGTGCTGAGTATCCAAATCAATTGCTTGCTGTTCTCTCCTCCCTTCTAACCCCCTCACACACATGCACACACACACACTTCTCTGAAGAATCAGATTTTGTAGAGTCTGTGTAGGTCTTTGGCACTGATAGTTTGAAAAATAAACTGTGTGATATCAAGATCCCATCCCAGCCCTCTAGAAGCAACAAACACCACCTAATAATAATAATAATAATGATAATAATAATAAATTTGCATCGACTGAGCTCTTCCAGCACACAAAGGCACTGTCCTAAATGTGTTATATGCATGAACACACTGAGTCCTCACGTAAGCCTATGGGCAGGGAACCCTCAGTAACCCCAGTTCGCAGAAGGGGAGACGGAGGCACAAAGCGATGAACCCACGAGTGGGCACGTCACAGGGATGTGTAATTGATTCTAACGATACCTGAGGCATCTGTGGTTCCCACATGGGCAGTGCTCTCCCAGCCAGATCCCCTTTTCCCGGACCAGCCAGCCCTCGGACCCCTTCAGCACCTCTGCTGACTATGTGTTGGATACGGACTTGCTTTGTGTGGGTTCTCACTTAATTACTACTCCAACCCCATAAAGAAAGGGTGAGTTTCACCTTTAATTTGTAGACTCTGGGGTTTACAGAGGTTAAATATCAAATTATTGGTGCCAGATCACAAAGGTCATGCTTATCAGATCCAGAACTGGAACTCAGGTCGAAGGGCCGTCAAAGACGTGATCTCCACCCCCGGGCGCGGTGCCCTCCCAGGCACGCCACACTACTTCCTAAGAAACACGGGGCTGCTCCTGCTGCTGGCACGTGCCAGGCAGCCCTCGGACACCTTCTGGTGCATGTGGTGCCAAGAGTCTTATGTCTACTTGGCAGGTTTTTTCCAACCATGAAATTATATCCTCAATATTATATTAGACGGAAACAGGAAAATCTGATTCACTTTACGACTCACTTTGCCAAAACACAGTTTTAAGAAAATTAAGGAAGGTCTATAGAGGCAATTTTTCCAATTTTGGCTACAAATTACAACTTTTCCTTTTGTGTTTTTAAAAATTTAAACAAAATAGTAGTGTGATAAAAACACTGCTCAACTTCGGATCCTCAGTGACAACAGGACATAGCCGTTGACGTCACTCAACAGAGCTAGGAAAAGGCATAATATTGTCAAATTGTGTTTCATGTGAGAAGAAAGATGTTTTTAAATAAATAAGAAGTCAGAAAATACAACACTCACATACCCTTTTTGAGAAACAGAATAGCTTGAAAATATACCCCAAACAGAACTAAATCAAAATTCCACACATGGAGGCTGAAAAGGCTGTGGTCTAAAAGTCAGGGGGTCTTTGTGGTCTAGAAGTCAGGGGGTCTTCGTGGTCTAGAAGTCAGGGAGTCTTTGGCTAATGGCAGCCCCCGGAGCGCTCCCTGCCCCTCAGGTGGGAGCGCTGGGTCTCCCCGACTCCCTAAATTAGGAAATGTGTTTCTCAGCCCCACTTCTCCCTCCACAGCTCAGACGGCAGGTCCCACCATTTCTGATGGAAATTCGAAATAAGAACTGCTGATATTTTCTTCCTGTACTTGCCAACACACACGGAACCACAAACCACTAAGAGAATCTGAGGAGAGAATGACTAACCAAAGTCTCTTCTTTCTCCACCCCCAAAACTGGGTTTCCCAGAGCCACTCAACGTCACTGCTGTTGCTTAGGACGGTTCTTCATCCTTCGGCCTTGTATTAATGACCAAAGGTTCTTAAAGGGGGAGAAACTAAGAGGCTAACCGACTTAACGGGGAAGGCCAGCGTCTAGCACGTGGACATCACCTGTGACTGGGCCCTTCTTCCAGCGGCCTCCGGAGCAGCACTGCCTGTGGGGGCTCTGGGATGGCAGAGCGTCCTCTGCCTGTGGCATCCAATGCCTTGGCCATGAGCCACATGCAACTAACAGGCCGCTGGCCTGAGCCCAGTGCAGCCGAGGCACTGCATCCTTTATTTATTTAATTTTAATCAATTTAAATGTAGGTTTAGATGGCCACATGCGGCCAGCGCGCTGAACCCCTCAGGAATCCGCACATGCAGGAGGCATCAAATGAGCAAAGCGAGGGGGAAATTCCAGGAAATATTAATTTTCTTCTTTGCATTTACCATGATTTTCGTATTTGTACCATAGATAAATTCGGTTATAATTTGAAAAGAGATATTTCGTATCCAAATATACCCATTTTTGTATGTTCTCTTTATACTGTTTTTCAATTTGGAGATTATGAGGGGTTTCTCCGTAACTTTCTGGGAAAAAAAACTTTTGTATTTCATAAATGTTCCCATACTATGAAAAAAAGATCACCGACTTCCACATTTAACACGAAACAAACACCACAGACGTCATCTTACCTCTTGGTAAAGTCTATCATCGTTGTCCTGAACTCCGTCATCTGTAAAAGACACCAGTGTTACCAAAACCCTCATCAAGAATGACATCACAGGTGTCACAGACGTAAAAAGGGTGACCATTGCAGACCCCTCCATATGAAAGGTGAGGTGTGGTGATGCTGGACTAAGTCCTGCCATAGAGTAATACACCTTTTCTGTTTATAGCACAAAATGGTATTCTATAAACATTGCAAAAGAGGAGGGAGGAGGGGACCGAGGAGCTAAATGGTGGATGTGAAGGCTCCCACCATGACCTCGCCCGGCTCTGTGGGTTTCACGTGATCGTCAATGTTAACTCACGGCAAGAAAACCCATCGTACCCAGCGGTTCACATCACAAAAAAGCAAAGTGAAGCCTTCACCAAAACCACCTCACAATTAAGATGGCTTCAGAATCCACTGACTTAGGTTATTTCACTGGGGTCAATGTTTCTCTCTAAACAGGTATCCCGGCCGGGCGCGGTGGCTCACGCCTGTGATTCCAGCACTTTGGGAGGCCAAGGTGGGCGGATCACTTGAGGTCAGGAGTTGGAGATCAGCCTGGCCAACATAGTGAAACCCCATCTCTACTAAAAATACAAAAAATTAGCTGGGCATGGTAGCACACACTTGTAATCCCAGCTACTTGGGAGGCTGAGGCAGGAGAATCACTTGAACCCGGGAGGCGGAGGTTGCAGTGAGCCGAGATCGTGTCACCGCACTCCAGCCTGGGTGACAGAGCAAGACTCCATCTCAAAAAAATAAAATAAAATAAAATAATAAATATCCTACTTGCAGTGCCCAAAGGTGCATGACTCATGGCACCTGAACAGTCACCCCTGGGGACAGCACGCACACCAGGGCCTCCTACGTCCCTCCTAGCCCTGGTGCGGGTCCTGATTCCTTCAACCACTGGGCCGCCGCCTAACACAGGCCCTACCAGGGTGCAGTTCCACCCTCCCCTGCACCCTGCCCATCAGCCAAGTCAGGCTTCCAGCTTCCAGCAGGCCCGCCCTGCACCCGTGCGGAGAGAGGGGCACGTCTGTCATTTGGTTTTCGGCATGTACTCGTGGGCCGGCCATGTGTGGGGAGCTGAGCTAGGCGCTTTCTTGCATCTCCACGCTGCGAGAAGCCATCAGGCCACAGAAGTGCCACCTGGCCCATGGGGCCTCCACAGGGCTCCGGCTGCCTGCTGGGTTGGGGTGCCAGGGGGCTGCTTTCTGCCTCCCCAGCGGCCTCAGAGGACCAACGCGCACAGACATTTGAATGATCCCCTCTCACTCTGCTATTTAAATATTTGACAATATTCACTGGTACACAGTCTAAACACAACACTTCTCATCACGCCTGTTTTCCTGACTCTGAGCCTCAGCGTGGAGGAGTGAAACCTCCTCACAGAGAGCAATCTGCCGTTCAACATAATTGCTCTGGTAGGCTTAGTCTGTTAAGAAAGCTTTTAGAGGCAAAAGTTCAAACAGATAAAAAATCATTAATACAGATCCCCATCTCCCCAGCAGAAAGCCCACATTGCACTTGGTGAGCCAGCGGTCTCTGCACAGCCCTGAGGCCTCCCCTCCCCGCAGCACCCCTGGACGTGGGCACCCATGGCGCTGGAGTCACCTGGAAAGCTTTCTCCATGGAGGGCGGCCTTGGGGCCATCCGCCTGTTCTCCAGACTCTCCCAGGGCCGCTTTCCCAGGGCCGCCTAGAGCTCCTCTGTGGTCCATGCCTTGCATCAGGCCAGCCATCAGCTCGGCCATGCTGTCCAGCTCCAGGTCACTCAGGCCCCTCGCCTCAGCCGGCTGCCTCTGCAGGTCCTTCAGGAGAGTGTGAATCCGTGCTCCTAGGGGCACACACAAACAGGTGGACATGGTGGGTGGACGAATGCAAAGGGCCTCCGGGCTGCAGGGGTGTGGCGGCATCTGTGGCGTCCCAAGGCAGTGGCCACCTAGGGCCAGATGCAGGCCGGCACTCAGAGAATATTGGGATATTGGACTTGAATCTCAAATCCACCTGACCCTGCGGCCATCACTAGTTCAGTTCCCTGGAGGTGGAAAGCCCATAGAACGGAAGAACAGACTCATCCACCCGCTCAAGAGGATGGAAAGCACGACTTCCGGAAAACACTGGAATGACCAAGCCAGGAAGGGAGACGGGCTGGGCAACTTCACCATGTCCTCCGGATGATAAAAGAATGGAAAGAGCCGTGTCCCCCTCACTTGGCAGAAGGAGAAACAATGCCTGGCAAGAACAGCGCCCTGCCCAGCACGCCCTGCCCAGCACACCCTGCCCAGCACACCCTGCCCAGCACACCCTGCCCAGCACACCCTGCCCGGCACACCCTTCCCAACGCACCCGGCCCCCTACACCCTGCCCCAGCACACCCTGCCCTTCCCAACACACCCTGCCCTGCCTGGCACACCCTTCCCAACACACCCTGCCCGGCACACCCTGCCCCAGCACACCCAGGCCGCACACCCTGCCCCCCACACCCTGCCCCCCACACTGCCCCCGGCACACCCTGCCTGGTACAGAAGAGCACCACAGAAGCGGGCAGCCATTGTTATTCCACACTTTCTCCTGCTACAACAAGTAGAGAAAAGCCTCCATAGACTTTGGCCACCAGTGCATCCTAAATACGACACGGTGGCCCCAGCTGCCCATGTGCTGTGTGTGAAAATACATTTGTAAGTGAATGGATAACTCAGGAGGCCAGATGCAGCCTTCTTCCAAAGCCAGCCCCTCAAGCCTCTGCTGGAAGGCTAGCTAACAACAAGAATACAGAGAAGATAGTGGCTTGGGGGCCAGGGGACCCTCTGCTCTGTGGGGGCTCAGGAACGCCTGAGTGGGAGGAACTCGGGGCCCACAGTGGATGGCCCATCCCGAGCCCCTGGAGTGAACCTCTGCCTCTAGCTGTGGCAAGGACGCCCCCAGCTGTCACCTGGGTAGAGACAGGAGATGAGAATGTCAGACAAACCCTCCTGTGACGGCAAAAGCCGCGACTGTTGATTAAACATAGTGCAAGCGTGCTTCATCCGAAGACGCCATTTTCCAAAAAAAGACCCTTAAGATCTAGGCTGAGTGTGACACAGGTGGGAAGCCCCTCACCCTCTATCCTTGTTTCTGAGACCCCCACACACACCCTTACACTCCACATGTCCCTACCCCTCCCAACAGTGCAGGTGGAGACCAAGCCCCTCACTGTGATGAAGGTGGGTGGGGGCCTCCGGTTACATCCCACAAAACCAGCCTCGACCGCAGGCCCTCTCTGTACAGTTCATCTGTGTTTTGCTTGTTTGTTCACTTGATAATGACAATGTAAAATAATGATAATGATGACGTAAAATAAAAGTAATGTGATTACTTTTATAATCAGAGAAGAAGCGACAGAAATTCTCTCTGGGGGTGCCTGCCCCCAGTGCCTGACCTGGGCGCTCCTCCCCAATGCTGGGTCTCCATGAGTGCCCAGTAAGATGGGGTGGAGGGTGGGGGCCTGTCACAGGGCCGGCACCCCCAGGGATCCAGGACAGAGAGGCCGGGGAAGCAGGGGTGCTGGGGGATAGGGAACCCAGGCCCTTGGCTACCACGCGGCTCAGCCGTCTCGTGCAGAGCAGCAGAGATCACCGAGTGAAGACAGTGGAGGGGCCGTGCACTTATCCACATCACGACTCACGGTTTCTGGACAGGTGTAAGGGCAGGTGCAAGACAGTCCCCCAGGCTGACGCTGGGGTCAAAGGTAGGGCTGGTGAGGCAACTGGAATGGAGGGATGGAGCAACTGGTCGACGGTCTTTGCAAAGGGCGTCCTGCACACAGGGCCACAGTGGCGCCCCAGGCTGAGTGCTGGGCAGCGGCAGAGTGCACGGTGCGGGGAACAGGAATCCTGCATGCCATATGGAGACATAGCAGAGCCCCTCTTGTGTGTAGGTGAAAACACAGAGGCCACGTCTTCAGAGGAAACGCCACTAACATGAACCAACTCTAATGACATCTAAACACAGGCACACAGGGTCGAAGCCTCGTCCAAGAATGTGACTGCTGCCGGAAAAGCCCCTTAAAGGAAGGTAGCTGGGTCTAGGCCCCCGCTTCAGACAAGCAGCAACAGATGCAGGAGGAGGCAGAAAAACAGGATGGAAAATCGAGAATAGGGCAGTCGATGATAGAGCGAGGAGATAAGGCCGTTTGCGGAGCTGCCGTAGCCATGGCGAGACGGATGCACCCACTGACTCAGCAGAGTGGGGAAATTAAAACAGAATCCGATACACATTCTGTAAGTGAAGAGCAGAGCGTCCGAACTTTAAAATCTTACGGAAGGACATAACGGAAGAAACGGTTTGTGAATCTGAGGACAGATCATAGAAGTGATCACCGCTGGAAGAGCGGAATGGGAGACGTTCCGCGGAACCTCAGTAACCCCTGGGGCAGGCCAAGCCGCTGCACTACTGCTGGAGTCCGGAGGGAACGGGACAAGAAACACCTGAAAGAAAGCCCAGGCGTCTCTCAAATCTGGGGAAGAATATTCACTCAGGGACTCAAGACAGTCACTCAGTTCCAAGATAATAAAATGCAAGGATAAGCACGCTGTAACTTTGGCCAAGCTGCTGAAAGCCAGAGGTGGAGAAGATCCCTAGGAAGCAGCTGGGGTCGGGGCAGGGGGAAGACACGTTCCACACACAAGAATGGAAAGGGTCCTGGAGCTCAGAGGCCGCCAGACACACCACGTGTCCTGTAAGAACAATGTGTTTGATACAACGTGCATAGTCAGGCATTTGACATTACAGATAACGAATGCCACATCTGAAGGGTTGAAAGAAAAATCATTCGATCCAGGAGTTTATATCCAATGACAATATCCTTCCAATGAGAGGGTGAAGGAGAGACATTTTCATATCACGTACGTGAACAAAGCTGGGACAGCGGGTCCCAGGGGGCCACACCACAGGAAGTGCTGGGAGGAACCAAGGCTGAAAAGAAACACCAGACAGAAGCCCAGAGCTATGGGAGAAGCCAGAAAGCTCCGAAAGGGTAAATATGTGGTTACATAAACAAGAAAGACCGTCTTCTTTTCTCCTCTTACTTTATCTAAAAAACAACTGATTGTTAGTAAGGAAAATTTATTACCACTTTAAGGTAGGGTTCATAAAACAGCTGCAGGTGTGACCTGGATGGCGCAAGAGGCTAGAGGGACCTGGAGCCTCCGACTCACCACGTCCAGGAAGTGGCACGATGACAACTCCAAGGAGACTGTTTCCAACAAAGGCACCAGAGGACGCTTCAACAGAGAAAGGAAAGTCTTTTCCAAAAGGACATCTTCCGTGTTACCCAGAAATTGGACTTGTAAGTATTTACCCGAGAGAAGTGAAACCCATGACCACAAGAGTCAAACGAGACTAGGGGTAGCAGCCTGACTCCTAATAGTTCCACAGACAGAGTCTAAAGTCCACGTGCCCGGCAACAGGAGAGCGGATGAGGAGGCCACAACCACACCAGCACTGAGCCAGAAGGAACCACAGAGTCGAGAAAAAGGGGGACAGACCTAGAACCAGTCAGGCTGAGTGACAGAAGCCGGTCACCAGAGAATCCACCGAATCCTGTTAACGGAAGATGAAATTCAAGGATGGGCAAGGTCTGCCCAGCGCAACCAGAGCCGCGTCACCTGCAGGAGGGGCTGGGGCAGGAGGAAGCATTGGGTGTGAGGGTGTGCCTTGCAGCGTGGCTGCTGGTTCCATGCGCACGTGTCCAGCGCATCGTCATGTCCACCTGCGATCTGGGCATCTCGCCGTGTGTACACTCCACCTCAACAGCAATAAAGACTCTGCCCTGAAGAAGACTGACGGGCCCATTTCCCAGCTTTGAAGGAAAACCTGACTTTCTTATGTATTCAGTGTTGAAATCTCTGTCCTCATAAACGTTTATGTAAGATAGCTCATGGCCACGTCTCTACCTTCTTAAACGACACTGGCAGAGCGACGCAGAGGGGACACAGAATGTCCTGGACCCCACTGGGGTCTCACTGGGACCCTCCACTGTAGGGGGGTCCCGCCACCACCCTCCACCCTAGAGGGATCCCACTGCGACCCTACACCCTAGAGGGATCTCGGCACAACCCTCTACACTAGAAGCGGAGGAATTATTTCTGCTTTTTACAAATTAAGAAATTCAGGCATTTTAGTTTTTTTTTTTTGTCTGCGCCAAATGCGTCACCAGGCCCGGGCTGCAGCCTGCAGTGTCTGCACAGGGCTCGACGGTGACGCTGCCTGTGGCACCCCCGTTCACTTAGCCGCACGTCCTGTCCTCTCCCCACGGCACGGGCTCTGTCTCGTCCACGTCGAGGCAGCGGGGCTGGCACCCGGTCCCCAGCTGTTCTGCTGCGGCGGAGGCGGGAGTCCCTACGTCTGGACTGTCTGGAGCTCACTGCAGCCCGTTCACTGTGAGGGACGGGAGTCAGTGTCTGGAACTGTCTGGGCTGCCTTTGATTCCACTGCCTGGGACAGGAGTCAGTGTCTGGGACTGGAGCTCACCTGGCGCCCGGATTCACTGCACACGCGGGACAGGAGTCAGTGTCTGGGACTGTCTAGACTTCGTGTGACTTGCCTGAAGCCTGCTTCAGCAGCTGTCTCATGTGTGAGTTCTTTGAGGGGAAATTTTTTCAGTGCAGCCTCTTTTACCCATTAATTGAAGCTCGTTCTTCGGGGACATCTTGCTACACGGCTGTAAGGACACATTTTTTTGAAGTGTTTCGCTTCATTTCTGAGCACTCTGCGCTGCGCCCCACCGCCCACCAGGGTCCCACGTGGAAAGGGTCACAGCCACAAGCCTCTGACCTTCCTGTGTGAAGAACGGAGTCCCGTCAGCGCCACTCCAGACTTCCTGTTGGTGACTAAGACCTTCTGATGGAAAGGCCTGAGCGTCCACGACAGGCGTTTCTGAGACAGCAGCGTGTCTACGTAGTGTAGCATGGGATGAAGCGGACAGAGTCGTTTAAAGTCAGTCTGTACACGAAACGTGTGACGGACACGGGCGTTCTGATCGGAGCGTGCTGGACGTCCACTGCCACCGACGTCCCCTGCTGGGGTGGCCAAGTCCCCTGTTACGGCCGACAGTAAAGCCTCCGAATTGCTTGGCACACAGTGGCGGCTTCTTCACCGTCGGGTTGAAGTGTCTGTATTAACCCCACATTTCTGATGCTCTGACACCTGGGGCCCTGCTGACCCTGGGGGGCTGCCCCTCCCACAAACAGCCAATTTCCAGACAGTGAACAGTCGCCCACTCCACGCAGGCTCTCCACATGCAAACCCTGCAATCCAGAGCCCACACCCACCTCCGCCTCTGTGGGCTCACACTCCAGGCCACTGGCCTAGTCACCCTGCGGCAGGGACCAGACACGGGCAGCCCCTGGCCCCGGAGTGGCTGGAACTATTCCAACTGGGCAGTCCTGTCCCAGATGACCCTGCCTTGCCCTCGCCCAGCCTCCTGACTGAACCTGGTGCATCTCTGTATTGACCCGTGGCGTGGCCTGCCCCCTCCTCTCGAAATCTGTAAGTAACAAACTGCTGTTTCAATAGCAGCTGTACCCAGATCTCTTGGACTCGCCATCCTAAATCATAATAAACCTGCCGTTTAAAACAGAAGGGATTGGCATGGGGGCCGCTTACTCTTTTGTTTTTTCATTAACCTCGAGCCTTGGAGGGGAGGGCCAGCCTCCCTTCTCCGCACCCCCAGGGCCCACCAACCCCCACACATCAGCCCTCACCATGCGTTCACTGACGGAACGCTGCCTTCAAAGAAAACTTCCAGCAACAAACTCAGGAAAATACATCTCACTTTCTCACAAACAAAAGCATGCATAAAACCGCGGCAAAGCCCGTCTTCACCGCCACTCCTGTCTGCAGGTGACAAAGGGCTGAAGGGCTGGACAGTCCCAGGTCAACAGCACCCGTGCCCTGGCTCCTTCCACGCCAACAGGCTCATGCTGTTTCCCAGAGAAGATAAAAGATGTGCTCCAGAATTAAAGGTGTGTGCGTATCACAGCCCTCGGTACTGCTTTGAAAATGTGCTGCTCATTGTAGCTTTCAGAATCAGAAGAGCCATCTCAGCCTCGCAACTGAGCCACTGAGCCACGAGCCCAGAGCAACCTTTCCATTTTCATTCACTGCAGTCTCCTCCCACCCCAGATCCTTTTCTTTCCCAGCGATTACCATCGCGGCAGTCTTATCTCGCTCGTCCATGTCCACAGGTCCAACGCTGGCAACAAAGGGCTCACTTATCCCAAAGAAAATGGAAATAAGGAAGTGCGGGGATGGGGAGGAAGAGCTGTGTCTGGAAAAGTCGGCGGCCACAGGCAAGAGCCCACGTTCTGCAGGGTCCTGGGCTGCACCAGGCGGAGCCCAGAAAACCCAGTGTCTGCCCACGAATTCCTAACAGCCCCAGAGAACTGGCAGGAGGCACCAGAGCCCGCGGCAGGAGCCGGCACAGCTGAAGGAGACCTGAAGGGCCCTTGGCATCGGGCATGGCTGTCCCCCCAGTCAGCGTCCTCCGTGCTTAGGAGGTGAGGGACGTCCCCACACACGCCTAGCACTGGCCGCGATGTGTGTCAGAGTCAGCCCAGCCACGGCTAACAGCAGGCGCCAGTCCCTGTGATGGAATTTCATCGGAGGGAAGGAGACAGGGAGGTGAGCAGTGAGTGGAGGTTGCTGAGGAAAGGTCCTTCCTGTGGACACGAACCAGTGAACACAGGCTCGGCTGCCCAGCGGCCTCCTCGTCAGGTAAGCGGGGCAGGAGGCCCCACAGTAACGACCTCACCAGAGGCCTCGTCTGGGGCAAAGTCCATTATTTCCGATGTCACAATTTGCAGGAAGTGGTGCGGCCTCCAAGTGTGGTAGAAAAATTCACTTCCAAGTCCAAAGATCCCTTCTGCCCTCCCAAAAAAGAGAAAAGGACTCTCCACACACTAGCTTGGCACAGCCGGCACCGCAAGGCCTGGGAGCCTCCACCTGTGTCTGTAGACACTCGTCTGTAGGCAGACCCCGCCTTCCTGAACTCCCAGGCAGCAGAGTGGCCACCATCCCCGCCACAGCCGGAGCCCTGCAGAGCCGTCACCGTCCCCCCCCCCCCCCCCCCCCAGCCCCCCCCCCCCCGGGCGGCCCCCCCCCCCCCCCCCCACCGCAGCCAGAGCTCCCCCGGGCAGCAGCCCTGGGTCACCGCCTGTCTGGACGACCCCACTGCAGCTCCAGAGAAGGTGACGTGGTCCGTGCGGGGGCAAGTTTGGAACAGAGTTCCATTAACCATTCTTCTGCAAGGCCCTGTGTCTCCTAAGAGGGCTGAAAAGCTAGTTGTGATATTTTGACAAACGGTGAAACAATAAAAATTACATGACTTCTCAACAAAGAAGGTTAAATGTTTTCGAATTTGGGATTTCCAGTGAAAATGAATCATGTTTTGCCATACTGATCCGCACATCAACTTTTCTGAGCCCCCCAAGATTTACAAAATGATGTGCACAGGCTGGGGTATTCAGTTCAGAGTGGCTACAGTGTTGCTAACAGGAAAATGACAAAACAAAGAGAAAGCTGACATCAGCCAGACACAGTGGCTCACACCTGTAATCCCAGCACTTTGGGAGGCCGAGGCGGGGGAATTGCTTGAGCCCAGGAGTTGGAGACCAGTCTGGGCAGTATAGTAAAACCCCATCTCTACTAAAAATACCAAAAATTAGCTGGGCTTGGTGTCAGGTGCCTGTAATCCCAGCTACTCAGGAGACTAAGCCAGGAGAATCGCTTGAACCTGGGAGGTGGAGGTTGCAGTGAGCCGAGATTGTGCCACTGCACTCAGCCCGGGTGACAGAACAAGACTGAAAAAAAAAGAAAAGCAAGCAAGCAAGCAGACATCACCACGCGTCCCGGGGCGGGGCGCTCGCCCTTTCCCTGCGGGGCAGGCTGGTGCTTCTCCCACCACCTCGAAGGGAAGAGGCTGCAGTCTGTGTTTCTAACAGCAAACACCGTCACTGTCGACACGGATGAGTCCTGCTTAACACAAAGAAAGAGGCGTGTTGACACACCCTGAACTTTGCAAAATGATGCTCATTCCCCTCTCAAACCCACACGGAGGCCAAGCGCCTGCTCTGAAGGGGAAATTCCACAGCAAGCCACGTTTCCAGAATGCCACGGCTGGGCAAGGCCTCCCTCACATCACGGTGAGAAGGGGCAGCCGTGCCCGGTACAGCCTGGTGCAGTGAGCAGCACGCTCAACCATACGAACAGCCTGCTTGTATTGACAGAGAGAGCTGGGAACAGAGTCTGTGGAACTGGCAGGGGTCCACCCTTGAGAAACTGAGGCTCTGTGGTGGACCAGGAAGGGAGGAAGAAATGGCAACGTGAGCAGAAAGGCCATCGAGCCCGGCGGGAAAGCCAGGGCACCCCGGCCAGATGCAGCCAGGCTTGGTGTGGAGCTGTCAGCGCTGACCCACCACGGGCTCCTCTGCTGTGACTGCAGCCACCTGCATGCTTTCTCAGGCCTGATGATTCTAGAATCTGTAGGGTGTTAGCTCACATTTCTTTTTCCATCACTGCAGCTAGGACCTTGGTTTCCACAGACATAGTTAAAGTTCCCGTCAATCCGATCATCCATCCTTGTGCTGCTCTGCCCTGGGAGTTGCCAGGCTGGACTCCCATGAAGAAAGGCTGACCACGTTCCCTGAGTCTTGGCCCCAGCGCTTGTGGTCTGTGGTTTTGGGCAAGCTCGCTAATTTCTTCATGCCTCGGTTTACCCATCTGTAAAATGGTGACAAGTGAGGCATGTGCCCAGCATACTGTAAGTGTTTAATAAATTATAACTATTATCATGAAACAAGGCGATGATGAGAAATCATTTAAGTTTTCCACTCTCTTTGCCCTTTCCCATCCATTCTAAAAACAAATACTTGGTTCTCCGTGAGAAGCTCTTGCCACAGCTCATTGTGATCCTTAGGTGAGAAGCAAAGAACGCAGTCAGAGAGCCCCTTAGATGCTCAGTGACACGAGCTGACAGGTTCCTTCCAACTTGCTCAAGATCGAATTCAAGATTATGCATTTTTGAAACTATTTTCTGCCACAATATTAACCAAAATATTAACCTACATTCAAAAAAATATGAACCTCTCATTAAAGTCAAAGCCCAGTCTCCATCCGTCCCTCCCCCCACTAAACTGCCCACTGATTGCACCAACCTGTATTGGGCATTTATTGTCATCAAAGCCTGGAAACAAACATTATTCTGAGAAACAACAGAAAATTCAAAGCTTCGTTTTCTTGAGGACTACAATATTGTTCTCACACCAACACAGACACACTAAAATGTTTTGGAGGCCAGAAAGACTTGACCAATGGATACAACGAGCGAACAGTTCACAGGGAAAATGCACCGTGAAGACCCTGTGAAGAGACTGAACGACACCCCATCTCACGCCATGTGTCTTCCCCTCAAGTGCACGAGCGTCTGCTCTCCAAGCTGGCACCAATTACAGTACATGGAACGCAAGTTCCAACCAAAAAACCCCCAAACTTTTATAAAGCGATGTCATCAATGTGTACATTACTGCCTATATTTTACCCCTGGAAATTAACAACTACATTGACATAAACTTAAATCTAACCAGTGTCTTTTCATTATAAACTCTTAAAACATAAAATGTATAAGATGTTACCTTTTATCAAGAGGTTAAAAAATACCCTTCTTATTTTTAATCTCTAACAAAGGCAATCCAATTAACTCACTGATTTTTAAAAAGATAAACCCGGCCGGAGCACAGTGGCTCATGCCTGTAATCCCAGCACTTTGCAGGGCCGATGTGGGAGGATCACCTGAGGTCAGGAGTTCGAGACCAGCCTGGTCAACATGGTGGAAACCCCGTCTACTAAAAATATAAAAATGAGCCAGGCGTGGTGGCGCACGCCTGTAGTCCCAGCTACTCGGGAGGCTAAGGCAGGAGAATCGCTTGAACATGGGAGGTGGAGGTTGCAGGGAGCTGAGATCGTGCCACTGCACTCCAGCCTGAGCGACAGAGCAAGAGTCCATCTCAAAAAAAAGAAAAAAAGATAAACCCAAGTGATGTCTCTTGAAAACACAAAAAAATTACCTTATAATTTTGGGGATCTAAGTTATGCTGAACCAAAAAAAAGTGGCAAGAATATATTTTAAATATAAAAGAAATAAAATATATGAAAAATAAGAATAGAAAGTAAGCAAAACAACTCTTTGCTGCTTGCTAAGCCTCATGACAGACACACCAGGTTTAGGTGGTGTAGTGCGGCACCGAGGGCACGAATGATAAGAACACACAGTCATCTGAGGGAAGAGGCCGTGGGGCGGAGGCGGCCATGGGTGCTCTGCCGAGCGCTGGAGCTTGGCCGGCAACAACGCTGTTCCCTGCAGCCCCTGTTGCCTCAAGCGGGGCAGTGTGTGTGAGACCCACCTTCAGACTTCAGGAGCACTGGCCAAGGCAGAAAAATAGATCAATGTATTCATGAGAGATTTTTAAACACGTCTTGAATCCAGGCTGTGTTTCTGGTAAAGGCGAACGTAACCAGGACATTCAGCTGACGAGCACTTTCCATTTTCGAGCACCTGGGCTCACCGAGAGTGTCCCCCAATCTCCAACCTCGACATGCAGGGCTGAGATGTCCACCCTCAGCAGCTCGAAAAGTGGCAGCTCTGCCGCCCTGATCTGGAACTGACGCAGCAGGCGGACCTTCCCGTGTCCCCTGCACTGACCTTCACTGCAAAGCTAACCCAGGTGAGTCCCAGACTTCACCAGCTCCTGGAGCCCAGAAACCAGTGGGCATTTCTAGAAGGTCAAGGAGCATCTACGGGGAAAGGCCATTTCTCCTTAAGATCTCAGTGTCATCTCCAGCCCCTCTAATTCCATCCTTGTGAACATAACCTAGAGGGGCTACTGAGGTGAGATCCATCATGCAGAGTGAAGAACGTGGGTGATCACGGAGCCCTGCAAAGTTTTCCTCTTTCCTGGTCTGTGGGACGCTGCGTATCTGCAGCACCCCGACCCAGCACGCCTCTCCCTCCGTGTCCTGTGAACTCTCCCATCATGGTCGCACCTCAGCCACTCTGGCCTCCTTTCTGTTCTTCCAACCCAACGTGCTGGTGGAATTATCCCGCCGGTTCGCAGCAAATGGTCCCCACACAACACCGAGAAGCAGGGAAATATTATTCTGTGCATCCCACCCTGCTTACAGCAATGTTTGTTCCTCTCAGCACCTCATGCTGCCTCCTATGCAGGAGGCCAGGGCCTGTCACTGCCCTGCCCCTGCCTGCCCACACCACCCGCTTTTCCGCTCCTGTCCTTCCTGCCCACACCACCAGCCTGTCTATTCCTGCCTCTGCCTGCCCACACCGCCCACCTTTCTGCTCCTCACCCCACGTCCTACTCCAGGTAGTCTCTCTACTCTGCCTGGGGTGGGGTGGTGGTGGGTGGTATGAGCCACGCCCTCCCCTTCAGGGACAGATGAGAGAGCTTCGGGAGGTGAAATACTACCTCCACCCTCTTCCCTTTTGTTTCCTTTCCCGTCCTTTCTTCCTTCTCCCTATGCTTCCTCCCTTCTCCCTGTCCTTCCTCCCTCCCTTGCTGGCTGCCTTCTTTCCTTCCTTCCTGCCACAAACATTTACTGCACATCTCCTTTGCACCAGCCACCTTTGAAGGTGCAGAGATAAATCTATGAGCAAAGTCCTTTCTTTTGTGTGACTTCCATCTATGTTAGAATAGATGGGAAAGAAACAATAAAACCATGAATGCACAGAATGTCTGGTGGCGATCGATGCTGTGGAGAAATAAGAAATAAGAAGAAATAAGAAGGACTGGGGGCTAGAGGACTGCTCCTTCATACGGCACTGCCAGGGAAAGCTCACTGAGAAGGTGAAGTTTCGGCAGAGGCCTGAGGGAGGTGAGCGTGGGCCTGGCGGGGCCTGGGAAGCTGTCTTCAGGCGGGAGTAGCCGTAGGCACTGACGCCATGGAGAGAAACTGCCTGGAATGTTCGGCTGGAAGAACAGACAGGAGGCCAGAGTGTCCAGAATGCAGCCCCCACGTGGAGAGTTCACAGTGATATGGGAGCACTGGGAACGGGAGAGCTGTTCCCTTTAAATGATACAGAAGTGGGAAGGGAGGTGCTGGTTTGAGGAGGGCAGGTCCCTGGCTGGGGCTCCAGCCCCACGGACCTAGGTGAGGACAGGCACTCCTGCCTTCACCACCAAATGCTGCATTTCCCAAGACCACCCTGGCCCCTGCCACACCCCCATCCGGTGCCTATAAAAAGCCCCAAGACCCTATAGCAGGCACACAAGCGGCTGGATGTCAAGAGGAGCACGTTGGCAGAAGAGCAGACGGACAGACAGCGGCAGGCCATCGACTGGTGGGACAAGAGCACACCGACAGACAGCAGCAGGTCATCGAGCAGCGGAACGATGCAGAGTGTGGCCAGGGCCAGTCTGAGGAGAGCCCAGGCCACTGAGCACCCGGACTCCAGGGGAAAATCATCTCCTTTATGGCTCCCCCATCTGCTGACAGCTACTTCTACTCAATACAACCATACACTTATTCTCCAAGCCCACGTATGATCTGATTCTTCCAGTACACCAAGGCAAGAACCCAGCATACAGAAAGCCCTCTGTCCTTGTGATAAGACAAGGGTCTGACTGAGCTGACTAACACAAGCCACCTATAGACGGCAAAATTAAAGGTGTGTAACACACGCCCACTGGGGCTTTAGGAGCTGTAAACATTCACCCCTAGACTGCCGTAGGGTCTGAGCCCACAGACTGTCTGTCTGTCTGCTCCCCTAGAGGTTTGAGCAGCGGGGCATTGAAGAAGTGAGCCACACCTCCATCGCACACCCTGTGAGGGAGACAAGGGAACTTCTCCCATTTCAACAGGACACGGAGGGAGAGGAGTGGTGGGTGGGGGGTGCCACAGATATGCAGGGTCTCACAGACCAGGCAAAGAGCTTTGATTTTTACTGAGAGAGCTGAGAAGCCCGTGGTGTGCTCTGAGCAGTGGGATATCATCTGATTGACAAATTTACAAGAACCACTCTGCAGGCCTGAGACAAGGTCAGAGGCAGGAGGCCAGGTCTGGTCAGATCTGATGAGGGGTGGTAGGTGGGGGGTACAGGGAGGAGCCGGCTGGTGGGGAGGAGGGAGCATCCCAGGTGTGCTAGGAAGGCAGGTGGAGCAGGGTCTGCCAACAGACTGGACACGGGGGGACAGAAAGAAAGGGACCTAAATGGATGGTGGCCCCACAGCCACGCTGTAGAGCCATGGGACGGTTCGTTCCAGGTGTGGAGTCCGGGCTGGGCTGGGAGGCCCTCAGGAGCCCGACAGGCACCTACACCGCCATGTTTGGTCTTGTGCCAGTCCAGGTGGGATAAGAGTCCTGCTGGCCACAGGCAGGGCATGTCAGGGCAGAAACCTTAAGAGATCCACAGCCTTCCAGAAAAGATCCATAGCCTTCCAGAAAAGATCCACAGCCTTCCAGAAAAGATCCACAGCCTTCCAGAAAAGGCAGCATAACGCACATGTCAGGGCAGAAACCCTAAGAGATCCACAGCCTTCCAGAAAAGATCCACAGCCTTCCAGAAAAGGCAGAGACACAGGCGTTCTCTGGAGTTAGCCAAATCCGGCTCAAGCTCTACCCCACCATTCACCATGGTTGGGATTCAGGGAACCCTGTCCAGCCTCTTCCAGCCTCAGGATTCCTCTGTGTGAAACTGAGTCAATAACTCCCATTCGAATGGGTTGCTGAGAAAATGAAATACAGTAAGTGTGTTGTCTACTACCTGCTAATGCTCAGTATTCAGTGACAGGAAGTTGTGTCCCTTCTTCTAACATCGCTATAACATTTAACGACTCAGAGAAACTCTCTCTTATGGCTGCTACGCATCCCTTTTCCCTTGACTCCCTTTGGTTCGAGTCTTGTTAAATGAATGGGAGAGCAGAAATACAACTGCCCTGAAATGAAACCTCATGTTCTTTATGGTAAAGACCAGCGAACAGGAGGCATTTTCAGTGGGCCTCTTAGAATCACCATAATAAGAAATATCCACATTCAAAATGGAATAATAAAGTCCAATTCCAAAAATTACTTCCCCTCATCTGAAAAAGAAACTTTTTAGGTTATCATTAATGAAAAATAACTTTTAAAAAATCATAAGTATACAAGAGAAGATTCTAAGTCGCTGGGAAGCTTATGGGAGAACAGTTAACGTGTACTAGGAATCCTCTCCCTGTAACCTCTACAAACCACACACATAGCATTGTATGGACATGCTGAGTCAGCTCAGAAGCATCCACTACCCGCCATCTGAAGATGAAGAGAAATGAAGAAGAATGTTTTGCAGTGTCCAGTGAGCCCTGGTGGGTTGAAGAAGGGCTGCAGCACAGAGCACAGATAACAAGAATATCAAAGTAAAACATTGTGTTCCATCAACCACACCACATAATTCTGCAATCTGGCCAGTTTATAATGACATTTTAAGTAGCTTTCAGTGCTCCAAGTAGGCTCTCATAAGGCAATTACACAAAATGTCAGGATATTAAATGTGTAAAGCCTGGAGTAAGACATCAGCTCACATGACTCTGCATGCTCAACTGCCACAGCCCGGCCTACTGAAATTACATGTCATCCTAAGGTCTTCCAAACAAAATGGTACAAGCTTTAAAGAATCAGCAAAGCCTGCAGATAACCTCACCACAACATTGTTTTCACAAAGGCAGTGGGAATCATGCACAACAGCTTTTGCTTCTAAGTGCCTTTACAACCACGTATACATGAAGGTACACATCTGAACACCCACCATCACCATCAGCAGCACCACCATCACCAACACCATCATCACCATCATCATTGCTATCACCATCACCATCATCACCATCACCATCACCATCAATACCATCACCATCAACACTATCATCACCATTAACACCATCATCATTGCCATCACCATCAACACTATCATCACCATCATCATCATCACTATCACCATCAACACTATCCTCACCGTCACCAATGTCATCATCACCATCACCATCAACACTATCATCACCATCACCAACACCATCATCACCATCATCATTGCTATCACCATCACCATCATCACCATCACCATCAACACTATCATCACCATCATCATCATCACTATCACCATCAACACTATCCTCACCGTCACCAATGTCATCATCACCATCACCATCAACACTATCATCACCATCACCAACGCCATCATCACCATTGCCATCATTACCATCACTATCAACACTATCATCACCATCATCATCACTATCACCATCAACACTATCATCACCATCCTGATGTCGCCAATCACCATCGCAATCAGCATACCAACGCCGTCGTCGTCACCGTCACCAGTGCCATTGTCATAAATCAGCACTATCAGCGCAATCACCATCGCCATCATCATGCATCACCATCAGTACTATCAGCACCATCATCACCAGTGCCATCATCCTGCCACCGTTATCGCCGTCGCCGTCAACTTTATCAACACCATCATCATCACCAATGCCATCATCATCATCACCATCAACTATCATTACCATCATCAACACCATCATCATCACCACCATCCTCACCATCACCATCAATACTATCAACACCATCATCACCAATGCCATCATCACCACCACCATTATCACCATCAGCCATCAACACTATCAACACCATCACCATCACCAATGTCATCACCATCACCATCAACACTATCAACACCATTATCATCACTACCATCACCAGCATTACCATCACCATCATCAACGCCATCATCATCATTGCCATCATCACCATCATCACCATCAACACTATCATTACCATCATCAACACCATCATCATCACCATCACCCACCATCATGGGGAATGGACTGTGCTCCTTTGGTTTAGAGGACATACAGCCCATTTAATTGCTGGAGTCCAAAACTTGGGTATTTGCAGAGGATTCAGGTAAATTCAGTAGGAGCTCATTATTGCATTCTCTCCTTATCTGGGCTTCCACAGGGAGAAACTGACATAATCATAGGCCAGCATGCTGTCTGTTTTCACTGGAAACAACACAGATGTAGTAAAATGTATGCTCCTTCCAATTTGAGGGTGTAACAGCATCACAGCTTAGTGGCGTGCATCTCTCCCTCACTAAAGAAAAGTGCCCACACTGCAGCCTGGGAGGAAGCTTCTCCTGCACTGTCACACTCACAGGGCTCTGCATTCACCCAGTCTAACGCTTTCTCTATTGAATGCAATAGTGAGGCAAAGAAGAAAAAAATGTATCAAATTAGCTCTGGCATTAATGACGTGACTTCAGTGGGGTGTGGGGATTGGCAGTCAAATGGCTTTCTAAAGAATGCTTCCTTTAGGTTCACGTTAGTGTCAGTTTGCACACTCAGAATGTGAACTGACAGATGACAGGTAACGCAGCCCGCCATGGACTGGATGGCAGGTAAGACCAGAAGAGAAAACGTTTCACAGATGTTTCAGGGTTGGAACTTTGGAGCTGCCCACATTTGCTAAATGAGCTAAGCTGACATCTATAGAAATGCTCTCTTAATGGGAACAGTTATCTTGAAAAGTTCTAGAAATGCCGGCGGAGAGGGCAGGTGAACACACAGCTACAGTCAGATGCTCGGCAAGATCAGACCCGAAGCGAACCAACTGCTGCGCAGAACGTCCCGGGGCCTTGAGCCCCCAGTTCCAGCCTGTGACACACTCGCCTGCAGGAAGGGGAAAGGCTCGCCCAGCGCCTTCCCTGCACCTGCTCTGTGCCCTCAGAGGGGAAGCGTCACCATGTAATCAGTGGTCTCCATCAACCAACAGCGTTCAGGTTGGAACTGGGGAGATTTGGAAAAGTGACAGGAAGGATGACATCATACGTGGAGGATGCTTACACAGCAGAGAGCACCCCTGTTCCATGTGGCTCTGGAAGGCCTCCCCATTGTGCTTACACAGCGGAGAGTACCCCTGTTCCATGTGGCTCTGGAAGGCCTCCCCGTAGAGCCACGGCGGAGGGTGGTGGGAGGAAAACCTCAGGGGGGCAGTGTCAGTGAAGTGCCATTAGGTGCCCTAACAATTCCCAGTTAGACAGACGCAAATTTCAACCCAATTCTCAAAGTAAAACTCCTTCCAGCAGATGCAGCTGCAGCTGGCTCACAGCAGCACGGGCCTGGCAGGAAAGCAGTGACCTCATAGGCGTTTAAGCAGAGTCCGTAAGGGCATCAGCCGAACACCGTGGAAGAGACCACTTCTCACATGGGGGCAGAGTTGATGACTCTCTCACTTCTCCCAAATCTGAAGGCAGTGACTCTGCACTGATGCAGAAACGGGGGAGCTGCCTCCCGCTGGAAGACGACATGAGCTGGGCGGGGCTGAGCAGTGCAGGTCCAGGGCTGCCAGCCACACGCGGGTCCGGGGCTGCCAGCCACACGCGGGTCCGGGGCTGCCAGCCACACACGGCCGCTGCCACCCCGCACTGGGTGCATCCGCGTCAGGGCTGCTGAGCAGTGGGTGTGTCCTCCAGGGGCAGTGAGAGGATCCCTACTCCGGCTATATAAGCCACAGCGTGACCCCTCCCCCACCAGCACCCCTGGGAGAGACGGCACTGCTGCTGCCTCCACGGTGTGCTGATGTACAGGAAGAAAAGCCTCAGGCAGTGCACACTGAGCACGGGACTGTTTCGCTGGGATGAAAGGCGCTTTGATAACATAGGTGCCTTCTCCTCCTGCTTTGGAGGGTGCTCGTGAACTCCAGCCAGGGGCATGGATCTGAGATTAAGAATTTATCAGTGGCTTCCTCCTGGAGCAGCCTGTGAGAGGCACCTCTGTGTGCCAGTGATTAGGTGGCCAATTCTCTTCTAATTTTTTTTTAAGCCAAGAGGCATGCTTGGGTTTAGAATACCAAGCAGCACTGGCCTGCATTCAAATATGAATGAATTTCTTCAAAAATGAAAAGGCAGCAGGTGCTTCCTTTCAAGTGAAAATGACCCCAAAAGTGTGGGCATATTTTCTCCAGAGTGACGGAAGCATTGGCCTCGTGTTTTCTGTATTATCGTCTACTGCTGTCACCGTGAAAAGTCAACGCTTTGGTTCAGTGCCCTCCTGAGACTGGGCTGCGGGGCACACGCCCTTCTCGGTGAGGGTTTTCAGTCTGGGATTCCCACCACCAACACGACAGGGAAGTGGGCACCACACCGGCCAACGCAGGACCTCAGGCTCACGGGAGGCTCAAAGGAGAAGAGGACCAGAACACGCTTATCTTGGATGAGGGGAGAGGACCGGGAGCCCGTGTGATTGGCCAGGACTTCGCAAGTGCTTTCCGAATGAATGAGTGAATGCGGGAGAATCAGAAGCTCCAGTGATTGGCCGGGACTTCACAAGAGCTTTCTGAATGAATGAGTGAACTCAGGAGAATCAGGAGCCCGAGTGATTGGCCGGGACTTCACAAGAGCTTTCTGAATGAATGAGTGAACGTGGAGAATCAGAAGCTCCAGTGATTGGCCAGGACTTCACAAAACTTTCTGAATGAATGAGTGAACGTGGAGAATCCAGCTCCGGTAGCCAGGACTTCACAAGAGCTTTCTGAATAGATGAAGTGAGCGTGGAGAATCAAGAAAGTGGCTGGAATTCCCCTGAAACACTGAATGAATGAGTGAACTCAGGCACTATTCTGGCTGCATGGCTGGAAGAGGATTACGCATGGCGGCGCGACAGAAACAGAAGTTCAACTGCGTGGGATTTCCCGGTGCCTTCCCAAATGAACGCCACGGGCCCCACCATAGAACAGCGGCTGGCTGGGTGGAGACCCGTAATTACCTTGGCCATACAAGTGAGAGTATAATAAGATGCCTGAATAGAAGAAATACCAGCTTTGTTGGGAAGAGGCTGCAATGTGAAATTCAGAACCAAAAGTCAGCCGTCATGATGCGAATTAGGGTCTTGTAATTCCCATTCAGGCTCTGGAGGGCGCAGAACCAAGATGATGAAAGAAAGCATTCTAACAGGTTGGTTACCGGTGTTGTTTCCTGTTCAGTGTGGCTGGTGTTTGATCAATGAGCAAGGATTACAACAGTGGACACCCCACACATTATTTGTTATTGGTTCATTTAGAAAACGGCGTCTGATGCATGTCCCAAAGTGATTTTCAAAATGCTTTCACTGTCATCAGAGTCTTGAGCTGAAAGAATGGCATTACACAAGTACTGTATCTACTTGAAAAAAAAATACAGGACTGATGAAAGAAAGCAGAAGTAAAGAAATGGAGAAACAGTGTATAAATATCGTATGCTCACGGCTAGCAAGACACAGGTTTGGATCATAATCTCAAAAGAAACCGTCCCAACTGCCATAATTCCAAATAGTGAAATCCCCAAATTTCTGAATATCAAAATCTCTAAACAGAGTCTAAATCCCAAAAGTCTAATGTTGCTAATGTTTAAAATCCCCTAAATGATAATCACAGAAGAGCTGCATCCTGCTGGGTGGAGCTATTACCTTGTTATTGTCTTTATTTGGAAATTAAGCATAATTTAAGGAGTTGTGTGCTAAGTTGATAAGGAGTTGAAACTGTGGACTTAGTTTTAAGTGTCAACTTGACTGGGTTAAGGAACACCTAGAAATCCAGTAAAGCTTCATTTTGGGTGTTTCTGGGAGGTGTCTCCAGGGAGATAGGGTGGAGTCTGAGTGGGCTGGGGAAAGGTCTGCCTCAGTGTTGGTGGACAGGCACCATCCAAACAGCTGGGGCCCAGAGAGAACAAACACAGAGGGTGAATTAGGCTCCCTCTGAGCACTAGGGCAGACTTTCCTTCTGCTGCCCCAGACATCAGAGCCCCAGGTTTGCCGGCTTTCGGACTCCAGGACTCACACCAGCCATCCCTGGGTCCTCAGACTGAGAGTTACACCATCAGCTTCTCTGGTTCTCATCGTAAAAACACTGCAACTTCCTCAACAAATGAAGAATGTCCTTTTCATACATCTTCATTTGTGAAAGATACAATTTCTTGAGATCTCAGCTCTTCGACTGTTTATGCAGCGGTGACCCATCAGGGTTTTTGACTGATCTCGTCAAAAGACTTAGGCTGTTCATCAGGGTATTTCAGACGCCTGCAGTTATACAGCTGGGTGCACACAATTACCAAGCAGAGTGTCGCTTTTATACATCTCTCTTCCTGACCTATGTCTTCATGAACACGGTTCATCTGCTCATAACTGCTATGCCCACGCAACTGTCGTCAAGATATCTGAGGGCTCGTGCCTGCAAAAATACGAATGTTATTATCGCTTATTTTATTGTGCAAAATGGCCTATGAAGTGTTTTGTCATGATTTTATATGTTTTGCAAATAAATTCCCTTTTAAAAATGTAAATAAATGTCTTTTAAACAATTTTTTCTAGAATTACATTTTTGGGATTTTGATATTTTGAGACTGTGATTTTCGGGCTTTTAGGGACCTTAGGGATTTTGATATTTCAGGATCTTAACATTCAGAATTATGGCATTCAGGACTGTATCTTTCAGGATTACGACTGGCTCCCAAAGACTCAATATTGTCAGCATGTCAGTCCTCCAACTTGATCTATGAATTTAATGAAATTGCAGTCAAAATCCCAGCAAGTCATTTTTTGGATACAAGCAAATTTATTCTAAAGTTTACATGGAGAGGCGAGTGACCCAGAACAGCCAACACAATACTGAAGAAGAACAAAGGTGGAGGACAACACCACCCATTGTTAGGACGCACTCCACCCATCGTTATGACTCCCTCCAACTCCACAGGAATCCAGGCAGGGTGGGGTTGGTGACACAGACAAACAGATCAATGAAACAGAACAGAGAGCGCAGACGTGGGTCCACAGACATGAGGTCAGCCCAGCTTTGAAAGGAAGCAAAGTTGATGCTATGGAGAAAGGATCGCCTCTTAACAAATGGTGCTGGACAACTGGACGTACACATGCACAGAAACAATTCCAGATGCAGACCTTACACCCTTCACAACTAACTCAGAATGGATCACAGAACTCATTATAAAATGAAAAACCATAAAACTCCTTAAAGGTAAGAGAGGAGAAACTCTAGATGGCCTTGGGTTTGGTGATGACTTTTTAAAATCCAACACCAAAGGCAAAATCCATGAATAAAATAATTGGTAAGTCGGACTTCATTAAAATAAAAACTAATGCTCTGCAAAAGACGCTGTCAGGAGAATGAAAAGACAAGCCACAGACCGGGAGAAAACGTTTACAGAAGATGTATCTGATATCTGATAAAGGACCAATATCTAACATACTCAAGAACTTTTACAAACTCAACAATAAGGAAACAAACAGCCTAACTAAAACATGGCCCAGACACCACCACAGACACCTCACCAAAGAAGACACACAGAGGAAAACAAGCATGTGGAGATGCTCTGCTTCCTCCATCATCAGGGAAATGTGAATGCAAATGACGACGAGACACCACCACACACCTCTCAGAACAGCCAGAACCCAGAGCACTGACAACACCCAATGCAGGCGAGGATGTGGAGCAACAGCAGCTCGTTCACTGCTGGTGACACGCAGAACGCAGAATGCCACAGCCACTGGGGAAGACAGTTTGGTGGCTGCCTCCAAAACCAAACGTTCTCTTACTATGTGATCCAGTGATTACACTCCTTGGTACTCACCAGTAGAAGCTGAAGACTGACACCCACACAAAAACCTGCGTGAGGGTGCTGATGGCAGGCAGCTTCATGAATAATCCGCCAAAACATGGAAGCACCCAAGCTGTTCCTCAGCAGGCGAATAAATTGTGGCCCATCTATACAATGGGATGTTATGGATTATAATGTCATAATACAGTATTATCCAGCACTAAAGAGAAATGAGCCATGAAAAGACGGGGGAATCTTGAAGGCATGTGACTGTGAAAAGGCCACAGATTGTACGGTTCCAACCGCAGAACATTCAGGAAAAGGCAAACTATGGAGACAGCAACGAGGTCCATGACTGTCAGGTGTCAAGCGGGGAAACTGGAGATGCTGAACTGGATGAGCCCCAAATTCCTTCACCGGCCACTGCACGTCACCTGCTGTCCTCCCCGTCACCCCACCTTAGATGGGCCTTCGATTGAACCTGCTTTAAAGCTCTTTGGAAGCAGACCAGATGTGAATTATGAGTAAGAGACGAAAGAGGGTCTCTTTTTAAAGCTTTTACCAGGTGAACTTTTGTCATATGTGTGCAGCCTGCAGCCTCGCTGACTGACTGCTTCTTTGGGAGCAGGTACGCATGGGTCTTCCCTCTCACTCTCTGAAGACTGAACAGCCAGGGTCTCATGTTGGACCCGACCGTGCGGCAGGAGGGTGGCCCTGCTCTCTGACCTGTAAAGAAGTTTTCTGCTCCCCGGCATCATCGCAGGGTCCTCTCTTCCTGCTTGGGTGCAGTTGCTCTTTGTGTGTTGAGAATGTCTAACTAGCTAGGGCCTCTCATCTTGAGACATCATTCCATGTCTGGATTTGCTTTCGAATCATCCCAGGGCAGAGGAGGGGGCTGTAGTGGGTGCAGAGGAGTATCAGGAAAGCCTGAGAGTCACCATCTGTGGCAGACAGGTGATGCCTTTACGGGGTTCTCAATATTCTCTGTGTATTTCATAGGTGATGCCTGTATGGGGTTCTCAATTTTCTCTGCATATTTCATATTTGCCATTTTACATGATGCTTTTGTAAAGCACACAGTGCGATTAGGAAGACAGTGATCACCAATCAGAAGATCACCAGCATTGCAGGGTAGCTCAGGAAGAATGCCAGGCACATTGTGTAAATCGGAGGGATCACGGGAGAGTGGAGAGAGCACGTTCAGGACGCTTTTTCCGAAGATCCATACCCTGGGGTGTGGGAGGAAGGAGAAGGTGCCAAGGCAGAGAGGCGAAGCTCCCTGGATGCATAGGAAATGCTCGCAGAGCAGGAGCGCGCGTAGGAAGGGCGCGCACAGCCGCAGCACGCCCTATTCTCTCTGCGCGCTCACCCACACCGGGCTCTCCAGCTGGGTTTCCCTCCCTTTGATGGGGGTGAGGATGTTTACTGCTTTCTGTTCCCAGTAATGAGGACAGAGGTGAATGGGGTTTTTTAAGCTGTGGGAGATGGGATAGGATAGAGAGAAGGGACGTTAGAGAAGCAAGAGGACGACCCAACGTGACCCCACTAGAAGGAGCACAGAGGCGGAAGAATTGCAGGTGGAGGGGCAGCCGGCACCAGGGAGGGCCACGGACGGCTGAGACGAGAAGCTGAAGGTGACCTCAGCCGTGTGGCCAAGGGCTGAGGCCACACTGAGCTGGAGGAGAACGGGAAGCTCGGCAGCTACACGGGACCCAAGGTTACAAGTGAAGACCCCCTGATAGCGTCCAGTACCCATGAGTGCACAGGAGGCGGTGAAGACCCCTGATGGTGTCTAATACCCACGAGTGCACAGGAGGCGGTGAAGACCCCTGATGGTGTCTAATACCCACAGGAGGCAGTGAAGACCCCCTGATAGCGTCCAGTACCCACGAAAGCGCAGGAGGCAGTGAAGACCCTCGGTGTCTAGTATACAGAGAGCGCAGGAGGGAGGAACATCAAGAAAAGGGGTTTCTTGGAATAGAGCATGACTTAGAACAGAGGAGACGTAGCCCCCCAGAGGGAGAGGTGCTGGAGGGAAAGTGGCCACTCCAGGCGGGCAGCTCCCGTGGCAAACAGCACCATGAATGCTCCAGCAGCGCTCACTCAAGTGCGGCATTGGCCTCCTCCGCCGTCCTTCTCCTCCAAGACAGGAACAAGGAGAAAGCACTGGTAATGGTCACACGTCCTTCCCTCTAATTGCAACTTCACATTCCTTCTATTTAAAATCTGCCATAACGGCTGCACGAACCAACAAAGAGCGAGGGCAGGAGAGCCTCCGGCTGCAGACAGCAGAGAAGCTGATGCTCGCTCTCAGTGGCTCCCATTCAGCCTTCACTTAAGGAGCATGGAGCGCTCACATAACTCGACGCTCAGGCAATGTTTGTGAAAACCGTTATCTACTTGATTTTAGTGTTTGTTATCTCCAAAGGGGAAGTCATATTTTATCACAATCCACTGCAGGATGGTCTTGGGAAAAAGGTGTTGGGAAATAAATGGGTCAGAACCTTCTCCATATCACAGAGCCACAGGAACCCGCAAACGCCCTTCTCCCCGGGCCCGCCCTGACGTGGGTTAACTCAGGTAGCGACACCGGAAGCCACGGTCTTGGCACAGCGGTCATCTCGAGGCCGACACTGTTCACCCAGCCCACGGTGAGCAGCACGAAATCCAGATGGGGCTTCGGAAGACGCGGCACACTGCCATAAATATGGGCCGGGGCCACATGCTGGACCACAGGAGGGGTGAGTTCAGCGACAAAGGACACTGGACTTAACATATTCAATTTTCCATAACAGGACGACAAAAGCTGTGGGCCAGACCCATCCTGCAAGCCATGTTCCCCGCCCCATCCATCAGCTTCAGCAGTAAAATTGTGAAATCGTAAAATCTGGGGAAGGGATGAACGAGAAGTAAGAAGGGAACACACACTGTCCCCAGACCCTCAGGATCATCTCCTCCTCCCCCGGCCGCCGCCTTCACTGTCCTCACACCCTCAGGATCACCTCGCCCTCCCACTGGCTGCTGTGTTCACTATCCTCACACCCTCAGCAGCGCCTTCTCTGTCCCACCCTCAGGATCACCTCCTGCCTCTCGCCGACCACTGCATTCCCAGGTCTTGAAATGACCACATACTCCTTCCCAGCACAGAGAGGGTATGAGGGCCGAAGGGACCCTTCCCCACATCGTGCCCTACTCCTGCTGCACGTCCTCAGGGGGAGTGCGGTGTGCAGACCCCTGTGTGGGAAGAATGTAGTGCGTCTGTCACTAGGAGGGGCCGGACAGAGGACAGTCAGCAAACAAGAAACACCACGCAGGCTGGCTCACCTTCCCCTGTGCTGGGGGGGTCTTCAGGATCTCCCAGAGGTGAAGGCCACTTCTGGGGGACGGCTGGCGACAACAAGGGCCTAGGCATTCTGGACGGGGCGCGCAGAAGGTACTGCGGCTCCAGGCTGCCCTTCCCAGGGGGAGCTGGGGGCCTCTGGGCAGCATAGGCACCGAGGGCTGCCATCAGATGGTGTCTCTCCACACTGCTGTCCACCTTAGGGCTGAGCTCGTCCGGCTGGAGCTGGCTGAGGGTCCGCGGCAGGAGGTCCTCGGGGAGCTGGGCCTGGGGCCCGGGAGGGTAGGTCAGCGCAGACGTGTGGGCCACATAGGTCAGGATGCTCTTGGAGAAGCGGTCGTCACCCTGGAGGGGCAGGAGAGCAAAACAGAGCAAGAGTCGCATTTCCATCGTTAGCCGGGGGCACCAAGATGCCCTTCAGTCTCAGTTTTCAAGGTCCTAAACAGCCCTGGGGGTACCAAGATGCCCTTTGGTCTCAGGTTTCAAGGTCCTACACAGCCCTGGACATCTCTGAAATGTAAAGCCAAAACAGGACTCTCATTTTCACTCTGACCAACTCAGGTCCCTATTTCATATTTGTTCCTGCGTTATTTTTAATGACAGCTTCATGGAGATAATTCAGTCACATCAGCAGTTTTTAGTGTATTCACAGAGTTGTGAAACATCATTACTAAGTCCAGAACATCCGCATCACCTGAAAAGAGACTTTGCAGCGTCCCCGTTCCTCCCTCCCACCCCGACACTGCTCATTCACTTTCAGTCTCTACGGACGAGTCTCCTCTGGACATTTCGTGTAAATGGAATCACACCACGTGTGGCATCTGTGTCTGGCTCGCTTCCCTCAGCGTAATGTCCTCAGGTGCACCCATGCCGATGCCGGGGCATGGGCCTCAACGTCCTTCCTCTTTAAGGCGAGTACTATCCCACTGCATGTATATCCCACATTTTAAAAATTCATCAATCAGTTCATGGACATTTGCTTTTTTCCACCTTTTGGCTATTTTGAATAGTGCTGCTCTGAGTATTCGTTTATGAGTCTTTGTATAAATGTGTTTTCAATTCTCTTGGGTTTATTTGAGGATGTTACGTGGTAACTCGACATTTAACTGATAGAGGAACTCCCAAGCTGTTTTCCAGCACAGCAGCACCACGAAAAAGCTCACCAGTAATGGATGCAGATCCCAGTTCCTCTGCATCCTTGCTAACACTTTCTACTGTCCTTCTGTTTTTATTATGGTCATCCTAGCGGTTGGAAAGCAATACCGCGCTGTGTCATTTGCATAATGCGCTAAGCCTAGTATGTCCTGCACCTGGAGCCTCCAACTCAGCTTTAACTAATGGTCCTTTGCACGGCAGCTCGGGGTTACTGCTTTCACAGCAATGAGAGGAGCCGCTCCCAGGCACATTCGTGAGGCTCGGCAGCGCCTCCCTGGTGGCTAATGATGCTGCCTCTTGGCATGCCCTTATTGACCACTCCTACCTCTTCTCTGAAGAAATGTCTGTTCATATTTTATGCCTGCACTGGTCTTTACTTTAACCCCGAAAAGCTGCTCCCCAATACCTGAATCTCTCTTTCAGCAACCCTCAGCAGAGGCCTCAAGTGCCTTGTCTGGAGGCCTTCATTCCAACTTCTTTACTGATGACTTGAAACATGTTTGCTGCCTGATCTTGTAACTGCAATGTTCTGCAGCTGGGAAGATGCCAGCGTGTCTTGTTCGATAATTACCTATCACATCATTTACTAATCAATGCCCTGGCTAACAGTCTTTCATGGGATTTCTGTCTATATTTTCTCCTCACTCATTTAGTAAAACTCCCCAAGAGGACATGTCCACGTCACACTTTGTGTCACTAGACAAACCAAGGCCCAGTTATCCTCACCTCTAGGGCAGCTGTAAAAACGTGAAAAGTTCCCATATTCTACCTCGGACTTGGGCTTCATCAAAATGTCATGGACAAGCTGAGTATGAATAATTTCCAGCTGAGAGACTTTCGAGTCCTGGACACACACACCGAGCTCCGTGGGGCCACGCATGGGTGTGTGGACAACACAGTTTAAATCCCATCCATTCATATTTTCTAGCTGCACCTCCTTGGGGCACATGATCAATGTCGTGTCAGTGGAGGTGGACACCTCAGCATCTAGCTACGGGTGTGCAGCCATCACTGGCAGTAAGGTAAGGGGATCCGACTCCTGAGTCTGGCTATTTCTGAAAATATTTGGGTTCATTCTCTGGGTTAGATTTTTGAATAGCAACCTGGGAGTTGGGAAATGGGTTGATACAGGTTGGGTTTTTTTGTTTGTTTTTTTATGGTGTTTTTTTTGTTTTGTTTTGTTTTTTGTTTTTTGAGACAGAGTCTCCCTCTTTCACCCAGGCTGGAGTGAAGTGGTACAATCTCAGCCCACTGCAACCTCTGCCTCCTGAGTTCATGCAATTCTCATATGCCTCTGCCTCCCAGGTAGCTGGGACCACAGGAACACAACACTATACCTGGCTACTTTTGCGTGTGTGTATGTTTTAGTAGAAATGGGGTCTCACCATGTTGGCCAGGCTGGTCTCAAACGCCTAGCCTCAAGTGATCCACCTGCCTCAGCCTCCCAAAGCGCTGGGATTACAGGCGTGAGCCACTGCGCCCGGCCAGTTTGAATCAGGTTCTATCAGTTCTCATATATGAACTTGGGTAAATCACTTGACCCCTAGAGACTCAATTTTCTTCTGTCAAAAAAGGAAATCGGACATTATCTCTAACATTTTTTTTTTCTTTTGAGATGGAGTCTCTCACTGTTGCCCGGGCTGGAATGCAGGGGCACATCTCAGCCCACGGCAACCTCCACCTCCGGGGTTCAAATGGTTCTCCTGCTTCAGCCGCCCGAGTAGCTGGGATTGTAGGCATGTGGCACTGTGCCCAGCTAATTTTTGTATTTTTAGTAGAGATGGGGTTTTGCCATGTTGGCCAGACTGGTCTCGAACTCCTGACCTCAAGTGAGGGGCCTGCCTCAGCCTCCCAAAGTGCTGGGATTACAGTCATGAGCCACTGCACCCAGCCATTATCTCTAAGATATTTTAATTATTATTTCTAAAGTGATGGGACTTTAGCTATCATCCAAATTGTTTAATTGTGTCCAAGGACTAGCTGAAATCAACTATTCTTCCCTTAAGAAAGAGAATATGTGAGAGAGCAAGAGCATGAGAAAGAGCGAGGGCGAGCGAGTGAGAGACAGTGAATGCCACCACAACAAACAGCCCCTCCAGCAATTTCCCACAAATTGGGTGAAAGTGTCAATCTCCAGCTCAGCCTGCACTCCCTCTTGCACAGGCTGTCTCTGAACACCTGGTCAGCCACCGTGCTGGGGGCTGGGGATCTGCGTCCAAACCCCTTGTTATGTGTCTGCAAGCGGCTCTCCCCTCATTGCTATGAATGCAGTCACCTGGAGCTTCCACTCCAAAGGCCTTTAATTAAAGTTGAGTTGGAGGCTCCAGGTGCAGGACTGACTAGGTTCAGTGCATTACACAATCACAGCAGAGTGTTATCTGTGCAGTAGACTTGGATAAACAATCTATTTTTGGTTTATGTTCTGAATCAAATTAAGGTGAAGAGGAAAAAGAATATTTCAGTAGTTAGCACAAACAACAGAGCCTGTAGAAATAACAGCAAACATCGGTTTTCGCAAGCCACTCCGGCGACTCAATAGATGATTGCAGACGCTGCAGTGTTCCTCACCAAGGTAGTGACCATCCCATAACCAAGAGAACCTGAGAGTTGGGAACAAGGGCAGTGAAGAAAAGTATTCTCCCGCTGACTAGCTGTTTTGTGGTTTGAGGTCCCCAAGGAAAGGGAACTGGCTCTGGAGCTGCCTGGGTTTAAACTACCACCAATGCTACGACCTTAGTGCTTCAGCACTTTATTTAAGTCATCTGTAAAACAAGGATAATAATAATAGTATCTGGCACAGGAGGGTTAATGGCTATGACTACTACTATTATTACTATTATTTACTTTACCTTATTATACCTTCATTGTTTGTTATTTTGTTTGTTTGTTTTTTTGAGATGGAGTCTCACTCTGTCGCCCATGCTGGAGTGCAATGACGCGATCTCAGCTCACTGCAACCTCTACCTCCTGGGTTCAAGTGATTCTCCTGCCTCATCCTCCTGAGCAGCTGGGATTAAGGAACACATCACCATGCCCAGCTAATTTTTTTGCATTTTTAGTAGAGACGGGGTTTTACCATGTCGGTCAAGCTGGTCTCTAACTCCTGACCTCAAGTGATCCTCCCGCCTCGGCCTCCCAAAGTGCTGGGATTACAAGCATGAGCCACCATGCCTGGCCTATACCTTCATGTTCTTTAAAGCAGTCAGGAAATCCATACCTCAACTGATGAGGAACTATCCAATTAGACTTTTTCTTCCACTCTCAGCTCTGAGTTTAAAATTCTGTGACTCATTTTCAAATGCCCAATTTTGAAGATGTTTTCAGTCTCACTTCAACATACCAATGATGGGAGGTTTCCAAAGACAATGTGGAATAATTTTTAAGACCATAGGTGCCCAAACCTGGAAATTAGCAGCCTAAAGGCATGGACATGGGCCAATTTCTAGTACATGCGATGGACATTCCTGTGCATGAATTCTTCAAACTATGTGTAAGAGAAATCCGGCTGAGCATCTCTGGGGTAGCCCAGCTGTGGGTATGAAGCATTGGAGAGCTTCTGCCAAAGTCTGCTAATGTTCAAGCTGACATGATATTCTACTGGGAATATTCTTCAACCCACTGCATTTCCATACGAGGAGAAGTAGAACCCAGTCGCCCACACAATGTAAAAGCCAGCAGGAAAGAAGGCTCACTGAGAGACTGGCCCAATCCTGTCAGCTCTGTGTAAACTGTGTAAACTTGAAGCCTCACTTTCACCACCTGCAAAACTAGAAAAATAATTCTGTTTTCTTTAAAACCTGCTGTGAGGATTAGGGAGAGTATAGGTAAAAGTGCCTTGCTCAGCACACAATTCAGAGGAGGAACTTGACAAATGGCAGTCATCAGCAGTATCATCATCACCATTAGTGTCAATGCCACCATCCACAGCAGCATCCCCACCATCGTCATCTTCACTATCCACAGCACCATCCCCACCA